>NW_027362762.1:152707258-153152258 GCF_046119375.1 Phyllobates terribilis
TTGAAAACTTTGTCCTGTAGAAAGTTGAATGTGCTGACAACCAAATCACACAAAAATCATCAATGGAAATCAAATTTATTAACCAATGGAGGCCTGGATTTGGAGTCACCCCCAAAATTAAAGTGGAAAAACACACTACGGGCTGATCCAACTTTGATGTAATGTCCTTAAAACGCCTGGACATGCTCCTGATGAGGTTGCTGATGGTCTCCTGTGGGATTTCCTCCCAGACCTAGACTAAAGCATTCGCCAACTCCTGGACAGTCTGTGGTGCAACGTGACTTTGGTGGATGGAGCCAGACATGATGTCCCAGATGTGCTCAATCAGATTCAGGTCTGGGGAATGGGCGGGCCAGTCCATAGCTTCAATGCCTTCATCTTGCAGGAACTGCTGACACACTCCAGCCACATGAGGTCTGGCATTGTCCTGCATTAGGAGGAACCCAGGGCCAACCGCACCAGCATATGGTCTCACAAGGGGTCTGATGATCTCATCTCGGTACCTAATGACAGTCAGGCTACCTCTGATGAGCACATGGAGGGCTGTGAAGCCCTCCAAAGAAATGCCACCCCACACCATTACTGACCCACTACCAAACCGGTCATGCTGAAGGATGTTGCAGGCAGAAGATCGCTCTCCACGGCGTCTCCAGACTCTGTCACGTCTGTCACATGTGCTCAGTGTGAACCTGCTTTCATCTGTGAAGAGCACAGGGCGCCAGTGGCGACTTTGCCAATCCTGGTGTTCTGTGGCAAATGCAAAGCGTCCTGCACGGTTTTGGGCTGTGAGCACAACCCCCATCTGTAGACGTCGGGCCCTCATGCCACCCTCATGGAGTCGGTTTCTAACTGTTTGTGCAGACACATGAACATTTGTGGCCTGCTGGAGGTCATTTTGCAGGGCTCTGGCAGTGCTCCTCCTATTCCTCCTTGCACAAAGGCGGAGGTAGCGGTCCTTCTGCTGGGTTGCTGCCCTCCTACGGCCCCCTCCACGTCTCCTGGTGTACTGGCCTGTCTCCTGGTAGCGCCTCCAGCCTCTGGACACTATACTGACAGACACAGCAAACCTTCTTGCCACAGCTCGCATTGATGTGCCATGCTGGATGAGCCGCACTACCTGAGCAACTTCTCTGGGTTGTAGAGTCCGTCTCATGCTACCACGAGTGTGAAAGCACAACCAACATTCAAAAGTGACCAAAACATGAGCCAGAAAGCATTGGTACTGAGATGTGGTCTGTGGTCCCCACCTGCAGAACCACTCCTTTATTGAGGGTGTCTTGATAATTGCCAATAATTTCCATCTATTGTCTATTCCATTTGCACAACAGCATGTGAAATTGATTGTCAATCAGTGTTGCTTCCTAAGTTCACAGTTTGATTTCACAGAAGTTTGATTTACTTGGCGTTATATTCTGTTGTTTAAGTGTTCCCTTTATTTTTTTGAGCAGTGTATATCTTTATAAAAAGCAAATGGAAGATATTTGTAGGCATTATATGAGTTGCATAAAGTTTTTGCATTTAAGGCCGATGCTATCAGCTTTAACATACAGAGACTGGGATCAAAAACAATTCTAATCAAGGCCATTTACCCCTTTGAATGCTATTGAACATGGCACTTGAGCAGATAGACAGAGAGAGGGCAATCTCTTTATACTCCTTTTAGGTCCAGAACCTCCTGTTCTTGTTGATTCTGCATCCCAAAAATTAAAAAAAAAGATGAAAAAGTTGAATGTACTCCAGACCAGTATCCAAATACTCTGTCTTTCAATATGAAACATTAACAAAAAAAACTGTCCTTAATGAAGGAAAAGAAAAACGTAAACCTCCACTGTATGCTGAAAAGCTGGTGTGAATAGTTCTATAGACAAATAATATTCATGAAGATTCAACATTTTGGAAATTTGTGATAGGTGATATTTGTTGTGAATAGATTGGCTCATTCTCATTAATATTGATAAATTCCACAGGTTGTCTGTTTCCATACAATAACTGTATGGTGTTGTCCCTTGCTTGTTAATAGGCAACAGCATCACAAACTATAAATATGGTCAAAAATAAGGCCCCTCAGCCACATGTAGGTATGGGTAAAGTCTAAGGCCTCATACCCATATGTGTGAAAAAAAACATTTCGATATCTGTACCGAAAAATCGCATGAGTGTTATGCAAGTATCATGCGATGTTCATGAGGACAATGCGATTTTTCACACTTAGCATCCGTATGACATCCGTATGCAATGCGTTTTTTTTTCTCTGCAACTAATATTCTGCAATCATTTACAGGACCATTTAATGTGTTCTATGCTACAAAATGGTAATGTATCGGTAAAAACCGGATGGCATACGGATGGTCTTTTTTTTCGCGCACCCATTGGCTTGCATTGGCGAGTCTCGTCCGAGATACGCAGCAATACGCAGCATGCTGCGATTTTTTTCTCAGTCCGATTTCAGCTGAGAAAAAAAATTGCAGATGAGCTGTAACTCATAGATTAACATTGGTCAGAGTGCAATCCGATTTTTTATCGGATTGCACTAGTCCATTTTTTTCTCAAATGAGTATGAGCCCAAAGGCGTACCCTAGCATAGTATTCTACAAAAGCAGACCGACCATTGTATGAGCTCTGATTATTTAGCATTGATTAACACTGGGGAACCATTTCTGGTACCAAATTTTATGTTTGGCTCCAGTTGGATGAACACGTGGGTGGACTGCGCTGCTGGAATAAATAAGTTCTTCAGAGATGATGATGAGGAAAAGGCTTTTTATTCACAAAGTGTTTCAACTCCGTACCGGTGTCTTTTTCGAGTGACGTTTGTTTTTTTTCTCCAAAATCTTTTGGAGCAGGTTCACTCTGAAAAATGCCTGAAAAATTGCTGAGAAAAATTCTTGAGAGTCTCTTTTTTTTAACATTTCTATTGTGAAACAACTTTTATTGTTCATAAGTTCAGTCTCTTGAGCATTTTTTTTTCACTTCAGGTTTTAAAAAATGTCTGGTGGAAGAAAAGACAGTGCATGTCACTTCTTTGAAGAAGCTCCTTATACAAAATGCTTCCAACTAGGCATTGTCACGTCAAAAGGCTGCAAAAATACTTCAGGAAGAACCTCTGCAAAAATGCTTTAAAAACACTTCAAAACCATTTCAAGAAACACTTCAGAAAAGAAGAAACGTTTCTGCTAGAAAACTGATCATTTTTGACCCCCTCAAAAAAATTCTGTGTGCACATATCCTTAGTGTATGTTCACTCAGATTCATTTCGTATGGATTTTGGTACAAATTCTTATTAGGTTACGTGTACAATGAGTCTTTTTGCAGAGTTTTCAGAGCAGAACCTTCAAGTTTTTGATCAGATTTTAGTTTCTGAGGATAATTTGGAGAGTTTTCACTCAGTTTCCATTTAGCGTCTGCTCCAAAAATTCCTCAAAAAACTCTGTGTACACATAGCCTTAAAATAGGTTTCCGATTGGTTTCTATGGGAAAACCAAATTGCTTTTTTACTGAGGCAGTTTTAAAAAGCGAAAAGAAAAGAACTGACACGAGCACCAGGTTTTACATTAAAGTCCAAAAGCCGTACAAAAATTATGAAAAAAAAATCAATTATCAAATCATCAAAATTTGTATAAAAAACCATATTATGAATTGTGTTGAAAAACTAAAAGTTTTCCTGATGTGTATTTTTCTTGAAAGCCACGCTGGGTTTTTCCACCTGATAAAAGCTCTGTGTATATTTTTTTACGTTGAGATGGTGATTTATAAATTGTTGATTTTTTTTGCTCACAAACTATGTGGCTATTAACAGTCATGCAGACGGCCACTCTGTGAGACCATACCCTAGTAAGAAAGGAGTCGTGCCAATCCCTGTTGCCGTAAAGTGAGAAGTACGTGCTTATATTCTGTCCATCCTTACACTTCGTGTCAGAGTTGGAAATTTCCTGGATTTGCATGTTAGAAGCAGCTGAAACTCAGGAATTTCTAAATATTTGCTATGTTTTATGTTGTGCAGTTCTTAACCCCCAGATATGTTATTTACTAGAAAATATCAGACTGTTTAGAGAAATAAGATAAGTATATAAATGCCGTGCAAGAGCTTGAAAGGGAATCATTGCACATTTTCCACTCTGGTTCTCGTCTAGAAGTTTTGTTACAGGATGAGGATTATTAGAATACAACAATGTTACAAAAGCTGCAGCAAAAGAGATTGACTAAAACACTAAACCCCCGAATCTACAAGCAGTTTTCACCAAAGAAAAAAGTTTTTCCAGCTCACCAATGTGAAAAGCGCCCTTCGGCAGCGCAAGGATTCAGCTGTGTCAGCAGCAATACGAAGCCATAGAGGTGAGTATCCAGCAACAGTTCCGGGAGAGTGTGATTAAAAACAACAATTTTTTATTATAAATTCATTAAAAGTCAAAAAAGAAAAAAAAAATTGGGATTGTCCCCGGTGACTGTACCCAGTTACTCCAGTAGATCTGACACGTTTCGAACTTGGTAGCTTTTATTCATAGTATGACAGGACTATGAATATGAATTTTTTTGTTTTTTACCTTTTGATGAATTTATGATAAAACATTTTTGTTTTCAACCAAGCTCTCCCGGACCTGTTGCTGTATACTCACTTCTAAAGCAGTATTCACCAGTATTCTGCTTGAACGGTCACAAAATTAATTGCACCCAACATTTTGTCACCTTTGGACTTTTTACGCCAGTCTTGGACACTTTTTTAAAAGTGGGTGGAGCTTAACAAAGATGGGCGTGGTGAAGCACGGATGTCAAATTCATTATAATTTACAACAAAAAAGTGATGTAAATTACAATGGAAATGTACAATAAAATATTTCCAGTAAAGCTTTACCTATTATTAGTCTTTTTCTATGTGCATATTTTATGAAGGCTCCTGTTTACCTTTGTGCGGAACCATTTGTGAGCTTTCCATGTATTTACCTCGGCACAATATATATTTATTTTTGAATTTCAATATTATTCTACTTTTCATATATTTTATGTATGATCCATGATCATAGAATCATAGAATGGTAGAGTTGGAAGGGACCTCCTGGGTCATCTGGTCCAACCCCCTGCTCAAAGCAGGATTCACTAGATCATCTCAGACAGATATCTGTCCAGCCTCTGTTTGAAGACGTCCATTGAAGGGGAACTCACCACCTCTCGTGGTCGCCTGTTCCACTCATTAATCACCCTAACTGTCAAAAAGTTTTTTCTAATATCTAATCTGTGTCTCCTCCCATTTAGTTTCATCCCATTGCTTCTAGTCTTTCCTTGTGCAAATGAGAATAAAGATGATCCTTCTACAATGTGACAGCCCTTGACATATTTGTAGACAGCTATTAAGTCTCCTCTCAGTCTTCTTTTTTGCAAGCTAAACATTCCCAAATCCTGCAACCGTTCCTCATAGGACATGGTTTGCAGACCAGTCACCATTCTGGTCGCTCTTCTCTGAACTTGCTCCAGTTTGCTTGATTTGCCTCTGGACATCCATAGGCAGCTGTAATCTGATACCTCAGTGAGCTGGCTGTCCATCTCGTCTTGAGCAAGCAGGATCTTAGCAGAGTGAATCATGAGTTTATGAATGAGGGAGGAGATGAAGCGGCTAAAAGTGGAGAAAGCAGCATATTTCTCTGATAAGATATATTACAAACTTTCTTCGATTTTGCTTGTATTATTGATTTATGAAAGTTTGTTGAAATGATAGCAACCATTTAAAGGAGTTTAACATTGATGGCCTTTTCCTTAGGATATGTCATCAATGTCTGATAGGTGGAGGTGCGCCACCCGACACCACCGACAATCAACTGCTCCCTGTGTCGGCGGCGGCCAGAACTGGTCAGTTACGGAGTTGCACATCACAAATCAATAGGGGTTGGATGTGTAGTACCCGGCCGTAGCCACTATTCCGTTGATGGAGCTGTCCTGTGCAGTTCTGTATTGAGCAGTTCCGGACGACGCTTCTGGCACCGGGAACAGCTGACCTATCCTATGGAAAAGGCCATCAATATTAAAGTCCTGGACAACCCCTTTAACTTGGAGCATGGCTTTGTATTTATTGCAAACACAAGACATTATGTTATGACTACATAGAAATCTTGCAGAGAGTTCTTTTTACAGTGAATTATTGCACACCTTCAGCTTTCTCTTCCATCCCAGCCTCTAAGTTTTATACGTCTGCAGCTCCACTCAGCTCCACTTAGACACTGTCCTATTTAAATCAACATAAAAAGTTACAATTCACATATCAAATGCCGTATTCTTGTAAAACAACCTGTAAAGTCCTAAAGCTGATGCACTTTTTACTGTGCTCTTGTTTAATAATTTACAGAAATGTCGGAGAAGTTCTTGTATCAGCACAAAAGTAGAATCCGTCTAGGAGGCAATTCTAGCAAACAATGGGTTATATTCCGCTGCTCTGCTGGTGTGCACCATCCTCTGAAGCACATGCCTCAGAGAGGATGATAATTCACACAAGTTGTAAAACATCAGGGGTAGCTGAAGGGAACATACCAAATTCCTGCATTCTTATGTCAAAGCGTAAACTTTCCCGGGCTGATCACACTGAGTTGATTCTCTCACTAGCTGCTCAGTTCCTCCTTTATCTCCCTGGAGAGGCCCAGCTTCATACATTGCACATTTTTACAAGACCTGGACTCCTAATTAAAAACCATTACCTCCAGTGAACCTAGGCAATATGGGCCAGAGCCATTTTAGGAGACATAAAAACTGAATGCCAGGGCTGCTCTATATAACTATTGTCCATATTTGTATAGGATCTGGCTTTGAAAAAAAAATATTACTAAATAATAAAAAAAAGTCATGGTTGTAAGGGCTATGACTGTGACCATGCCCAATGGAGTAGAGGAGACTGAGCCTGTACAGCAGCTGCTCTGTGCATGTGAACAAAGGGATTTTTCAGGTGAGAGGTGTACCTGGCTTAGTGGGGCCAAGGCTGTATCTTGTTCCTGGGGGGGCTACTATAATAGTATGGCAGTTGTACGCTGATTGATTATTTGTGGGGTGTCCTAAGGAGTGTGGTTTCTGTAACAAACTATACTAGCTGGGCTGACTGATTGCAGCAAGGGAGCGGTCCTGGTTCAAAATTTCCTCTGGGTACAATTTAGCAAATACCCTGATGTAAGTAAATAAATAAATAGTAATAGTACATGTAAATAACATAGGGTACTAACATAGAGTACTTAGCTGATATTATTTTGATCAAAAGAGTGTAAAAGCCATCCCACCGCGACAAGGTGTACCCAACCAGGATGGTCCCTAACGCTAGTACTTCACCTTGCTATGTGCCACCAGGCCTCACAATAGACGGGGGTAGCACAGGACCCAGACCTGACTGTTTCAACACCTGCTCATGGAAAGCTGTATAAATGAAATGGACATTCCAAAATTAGGGAGTCACGCAATTGTATGTACAAAGTACACAAAACTAAAGCAAAACCGAAGAAATGGGTCGGCATACATGTTGGTTAAGTGCAATGTGTAGGTGCACATTCACACGGTGGCCATTTAACAACCTACAGAACCTAAGATAAAACCATTTGAGTAAATGCCCTATAGTAAGAAAATAGTCAGGTGTGGATCATGCTCTGCCTCCGGCTATTGTAAAGTCTGCATTGCTGACCCGTAGTGAGGTGAACTGACTCGCCCTCTGGGCCCCGCGTACACGTGTAGTGAGTTACCCGGAACCAGGTCTCTGGGGGATGCTGGGGTTTGTAGTCTCCGTGGTGGCGACCCGGTCCCGTGCTCAGGGTGGTCAAACCAGTGGCGGTATTTTGTGGGTTTTTTATGTTAATTGTCCGACTACGCCACCCGTGGATTGCGGTCAGTGCAGACCGCCTCTGCAAGGCAGACCGCTGGGGCTGATGGGGTATGCAGCTGAGGTAGTGTGACTCCCCACGGGAGGAGTGCAGCCCCAGGGCAGAGAATGTGGAGTGATGGCGCGGGCGTCCCAGTACTAGTAGTGCTGACGCGGTGAGAAAGCACAGAGACAAGGTGTTGCAGTTCAAATGCTTTACTCACAGTTCTCATCCAGGTCACTTGTGCGCAGGTAGGACCACCCGAGCAGTGCTGCGTCCACCAGGCAAGGGGCTCGGTCAACCCCCAGGTAATTCCGGAGTGTGGCCCAGGACTCCCTTCTATTCCTTTCTCTGGCCGTGCCCCACAAGTGACACTACTTTTGTCCAGCTTCCTCGGGACTTCTCTTGGGAGGGCTTTGGGCTCACTGCCCTGACCCTTGTGGTATGCCTTTCTAGTAGGTGTAGTGAGGGGTCGCACCAAGATATGATCGCGACCGCCGGTCCTTGGCTGAGGATTAGTCGCCTCCACCAACTTGGGATCCTTCTGTCTTCGTGTCTCTGGGCCTCTCTTGGTGTTCTGTTTCTTTCCTTCTTTCCTTTCTGTTCCTTTCTGTTCCTTGCTGTTACTGTCCTTCTCCTCTGGCTCTGGCCTTCACTCTAGGCCTGCCTCATGAAGCAGGGCCCTGGCTGAGCCACAGCTCTCTGTCAGCCCTCTCTGGCTGAACTCCTTCTCTCACTCCTCTCCTCTGACTGTCTGACTACTCATCTAAGATGGTGCCCACCTTATATACCTCCCTCTCTGTGTATGAGCCCAGGTGACTTGCAACCAATGGGCTCCTACCTATGCCCAGAAACCGTCCCCTCCTGCTCCTACATCACTGGGTGTGCTTCCCCCTCCCCACTCCAGTCAGGGACAGATGCTGTCGTGCCTGCACTTCTGTCTCATGGGAGCACCGTTGAGCTGTCCCTCGGAAATGGGGTGTGTGTGATGCATGCAGCTAAACGAGCCCTGTTCCACACTCCCTCCTTACCCGGAAGTGGAATACCACACCTCTGGGTGAGGTGCAATACCCCTGTAGCGGCCGAACCCTCGGGGCGCTACAGAACTGTGCTGATTGGGTACACCTTGTGGTGGTGGGATGGCTTTTATGCTCTTTTGATCAAAAAAGTGTAAACTTAGTACCCTATGTTATTTATATGTATTAGTACTATTTATTTATTTACTTACTGCAGGGTATTTGCTCAATTGTTTTTATCATATGTTCTTGCTGTTAAATAGCCACAGTGTGAATGTGCACCGACACGTTACACATATATCAACATGTGTGTCGGCCCATTTCTTCGGTTCTGCTATATTTAAATTGTTAATGGTATTGCAGTTTAACACTTAAGCTTTTTTTAAAGTGAATCTGTCAACTGGTTTTTGTTACCTAATCTGAGAGCAGCATAATGTAGAGACAGAGACGATTCTAGTATTACATAATAACATAGTAAAATAGTTTTTAAGGTTGAAGGAAGACTAAGTCCATCTAGTTCAACCCATAGCCTAACATGTTGATCCAGAGGAAGGCAAAAAAAAACATGTGGCAAACACTAAGCTCCACATTGGGGAAAAAAATTCCTTCCCGACTCCATACGACAATCAGACTAGTTCCCTGGATCAACGCCCTATCAAGGAATCTAGTATTTATAACCTGTAATATTATACTTTTCAAGAAAGGCATCCAGGCCCTTCTTAAATTTTAGTAGTGAATCACTCATTACAACATCATGCGGCAGAGAGTTCCATAGTCTCACTGCTCTTACAGTAAAGAATCCCCGTCTGTGATTATGATTAAACCTTCTTTCCTCCAGACGTAGAAGATGCCCCCTTGTCCCCGTCTCAGGCCTCAGAGTGAAAAGATCAGTAGAAAGGTCTTTGTACTGTCCCCTCATATACTTGTACATAGTAATAAGATCACCCCTAAGCCTTCTTTTTTCCACAGTAAATAACCCCAAGTGTAATAACCTGTCTTGGTATTGCAGACCCCCCCAGTCCTCTAATAACCTTGGTCGCTCTTCTCTGCACTCGCTCTAGTTCAGCTATGTCTTTCTTATACACCAGAGACCAGAACTGTTCGCAGTATTCTAAGTGTGGTCGCACTAATGACTTGTATAGAGGTAAAATTATGTTCTCCTCATGAGCATCTATGCCTCTTTTAATGCATCCCATTATTTTATTTGCCTTTGCAGCAGCTGCCTGACACTGGCCACCAAACGTGAGCTTGTCATTCACCAATACACCCAGGTCTTTTTCAGTTACAGTTTTGCCCAGTGTTTTACAATTAAGCATATAATTATACATTTTATTTCCTCTGCCCAAGTGCATTACCTTACATTTGTCCCCATTAAAGCTCATTTGCCATTTATCAGCCCAAGCTTCTAGTTACATAGATCCTCCTGTAATATAAAATTGTCCTCCTCTGTATTGATTACCCTGCAGAGTTTAGTATCATCTGCAAATATTGAAATATTACTCTGTATGCCCCCTACAAGGTCATTAATAAATATGTTAAAAAGAAGCAGGCCCAATACTGACCCCTGTGGTACCCCACTGTTAACTGAGACCCAGTCTGAGTGTTTTCCATTAATAACCACCCTTTGTTTCCTATCACTGAGCCAATTCTTAACCCACATACATATATTTTCCTCTATCCCCGTTGTTCTCATTTTATGTATCAACCTTTTGTGTGGAACCGTATCAAAAGCTTTTGAAAAGTCCATATACACAACATCCACTGCATTTCCTTGGTCCAGTCCAGAACTTGCCTCCTCATAAAAGATGATAAGATTAGTTTGACTGGAACAGTCCCTCGTAAACCCATGTTGATATTGGGTCATGAGGTTATTCTTCTTCAGATACTCTAGTATAGCATCTCTTAGGAAACCCTCCAGGATTTTACCCACAGTAGAGGTTAAGCTTACTGGCCTATAATTTCCAAGTTCGGTTTTTGACCCCTTTTTGAATATTGGCACCACATTTGCTATACGCCAGTCCTGTGGTACAGACCCTGTTATTATGGAATCTTTAAAGATTAAAAATAATGGTCTATCTATGACGTTACTTAATTCCTGCAGTACTCGCGGGGATTTGTCAACTTTAGTGATTTTTAGACGCCACCGTACTTCCTGCTGGGTTAAGCAAGTGGCATTTAATGGAGAATTTTTGTCATCATTAATCATGTTTTCTGTCATGCGATTTTTTTCTGTAAATACGGTTGAAAAAAAATCATTTAGCATATTGGCTTTTTCCTCATCCTCATCCACCATTTCACCCAGACTATTTTTAAGGGGGCCAACACTATCATTTTTTAGTTTTTTACTATTTATGTAGTTAAAGAATATTTTGGGATTATTTTTACTTTCTCTGGCAATGAGTCTCTCTGTCTCAATCTTTGATGCCTTGATTTGGTTCTTACAGAATTTATTTAATTTTCTGTATTTATTTAATGCCTCATCACTACCTACTTGCTTTAGTTCTCCAAATGCTTTTTTTTGTCACTTATTGCGCCCCTTACAGCTCTATGTAGCCATAGTGGTTTCCTCCTATTTCTAGCATGTTTATTCCCATAGGGTATATATTGTGCACAGGTCCTATTCAGGATGCTAATGAATGTCTCCAATTTGCTTTGTGTAGCTTTATGTCTCAGGATATCGTCCCAGTTTATTGCACTAAGATCATCTCTCAACCGTTGGAAATTTGCTTTCCTGAAGTTTAGTGTCCTTGTAACCCCTCTACTACACATCTTATTAAAGGATACATGAAAACTTATTATTTTGTGATCACTATTACTCAAGTGACCCCCAACTCGTATATTTGATATGCGGTCTGGCCTGTTGGTTAATATTAGGTCTAGCAGTGCCCCCCTTCTTGTTGGGTCCTGAACCAGTTGTGAAAGGTAATTGTCTCTCATAGTTGTCAAAAACCTATTACCTTTGCTTGAACTATAGGTTTCTATTCCCCAATGTATTTCAGGGTAGTTGAAGTCCCCCATAATAACGACTTCTCCTTGAGTCGCTGCTTCATCTATTTGCTTTCCGAGGATATGCTTCCATTATTTTTGGAGACTTATAACAAACCCCTATCAGTAATTTATTATTTTTTCCCCCTCCCCTTATCTCCACCCACAGGGACTCTACATTTTCATTAGACTCACATATATTCTCACGCAAGATGGGTTTTAAGGATGATTTTACATATAAACACACACACACCCCCTCGCTTGTTTGTACGGTCATTTCTGAACAGAATATAGCCCTGTAAATTAACTGCCCAATCATGGCTCTCGTCCAGCCACGTCTCAGATATCCCTACCATGTCATAATTACTTTCCAACAAAATTAATTCTAATTCCTCCATTTTGTTTGTGAGGCTTCCGGCATTAGTGTACATGCATTTTATGTATCTCTCTGTACCTCTATTCCTTCTTACTATATTGACTCTTCTAACCTCACATCCAATAATGTATTATTAATGTAATCACTGCTTTATTTGCTGGAAATTATCAGTAGAGGACTAGTAGACCTGTTGCCATATAGTCCCCCATATTCATGAGGTCTGTATAACCCCACCCCCACCATTGATTGGCAGCTTTCTGCCTATGCACAGTGTACACAGAAAGCTGCAAATCAGTGGTGTGAGTGGGGTTATACAGAGCTTCACATTCAGTGATTTGGTAGACCTGCAACAGATAAAACAGTGATTTTATCGAAACTGCAGCAAGCAGCTAAATAAGTGACACATCACTGGAGTCTAGATCTCTGCACGTACATCAGGCTTCTCTCAGAAGAAGAAGTTGAAAAGACCTGCTGACAGATTCCCTTTAAGTACAGATGAGCTGCAGAAAACCAAGATGCAGATGTGTTGCTGTTTCTTAAACAAATAGTTGTTAAAGCCTGTAACCATTATTAGGAAATGGGCACTGTAATGTGGTGCTGCATAAGATTCATCTAGTCAAGTAGATTATAGATCGACTATGAGATGTAGAAATCAGATTCTGAACGTCACTGGGACTGATGTGAGGGGCTGCAGTGGGCAAAGTGTTCTTGGTGCAATAAAACACAGAGCGCAGATACTGTATGTAAATTGCCAAAGTATTTCAGCTTCAAATATTCTTTATCCATCCCAAAACGGAGCAGATAAGGTGAAGAACAGCTTTTCCTGTTGTACGAGTTCTTTTCAGTGGCATGGTTTAGGAGCCGGACATTTAGTCTCCACCACAAAAGTTCTATTTAATTAATTTTACTGCTGAAAGTGACTTGACAGATATATTTATGGCCTCCTCTGGGGACTGGGAAACTCAGGCAGGGGCGTCTCATCCAAGTAGCCAACAGTTTATTTGTCTATGGCCGGCAGGATAAAAATAAGTAGATAAATCTTTTTAACAAGAAAAAGACACTTTCAATGAGTTTGATTGTAACATACAAGTACTTTGGATCTAGCGCAGTGGTATGGGTCCGGTGCTGCACGATTTAGCAATGGAAGCAATCCATCACGTGACCATATGGGATGTTACACTGTACCTCTGTAATGTGGCGCGGGGCGGAACTCGTCTCTTACACCCCAGCACGTTAAATGAAGTTCTGGCTTGGTGTGTTGACTTGTGCTGTTGGGGTGCTACGTCCTTGCAGGTTGCATGTTACCGATGTTGCTAGTTGGCCAAGACCAGATGCTGAGAACTTCAATGAGGAAGACCACCATTCAAAAATAGACGTTTTACTGAGAAAAATCTTGGTAGGGAATATATACAGTAGGTAGTGGTTACACAGATTAATGAATGTCTCCACCAAACGGAGCATTTTCATACACAGTCACTGTTCCTTTCTTTTTTAATCACTTGGTGTCTGTTTCCACTAGTTCACCTGGCTTCACCACAACCCAGCTCAGTACTACAGTCTAGTTAGTGAGAATCCTATTCACAACCCATGTTTCTGCGTCATCTTTCACCTCAAGGGAACTAGTTTGCCAATATAGCCGATACTTAGTTTCTCTGCTACTGACACCTTGGAACTCCCGCCTGGGGCATTCTCTTCAACCCACGTTCTCTGTTCCGTACTGCCAGGCATCCCTTCCCAGGACCCGTCTCTGATTCATCACTCTGCGTTTGGATCACTTCTCTCCTTCTCTTCACAAGGATCACGCTATACTCTGTCATGGTGTCCTCTCATGTTAGATACAGCCAGGTTATGCAGCTCTGCTGACTGACCAGACCTTAGGTCTGCTTTTCGCACACTGGGCTCTATTTCACGACCTGACAGGAAACTGTCTCTGTCCCTTCATCTTAGCCCCGCCCACTTTGGGCTGGTCCCAAACTTAAAGTCTAACTCTCCCTACCGTCGGGCAACACAACATTAACACCATTAAGGCATGTCGTAGTACACATTACAACCATTTCGTGTCTTCAAGGGGGAATGTGAGTAGTATGTCCATCTTCTTACACCTCCTCAATAACCTCCATTTTTTAAACACAATTTATTTTTTTCAAAATATTTTCAAAATGCTGTGATTTATTTCTTAGCATCACTTCTTAGGAGCATAGATCCCATTTTTTAAAAACATAACTTAAGCGGGCCATATACATTTACTAGCTGTCAGCTGAACGATCGCTCTGCTGCTGACAACTATCTCTTTTGACTCTCCCATACTCATCAACCTTCGGCTCGTCCGAGCGCTCATGTTCTCTGAGAGAGCCACTGACAGGCTCCTTGGCAATTGGAAATCGGTAGGCCGGATTCTTCTCTCCACCGACATCATCTGTGTGGGAGAGTTGGCGGGCTCCCAGACACATTAGGTGGTCGGTTGACTTTTATCAAAACAAATATTTTCTAAATAAATAAAATTTGAAGACAAAGGGCCTGATTCATTATTGCATTTGTACCTTTGAAGCTTTGGGTGTTTTTCGCCTGTTTTTTATTTGCGCCTTATTCTTCTTGTTTTATTTTTTCACATTTTTAAAGTCAATTTTACATATAGTTGACCGATTTCCTAAGTTCGTAATTATGGGTGTAGTTTTTGATTTCCAGATGTTTTCAGCTGATTTAGCAATTACGACTGTAAAACTACAAGTCTGCAGTGACTCTATGTGACTGCAGACTTGTGAATCCTCACATTGCGCACACTGCGCGCTGCGAGGACTCTCCGGTGTCGGCACCAGGAGCTGCAGTCATGTATGTGATATGCATGTGATATGCATACTCCCGACCACATTCCTCACTCAGTGCAAGTGTATTGAGCGAAGCTGAATACAGTCTAGTAGGAATGTGGCTGGGAGTATGCATATCACATACTTGCTGTCACATGACCGCCATTCCCGGAGCTGTCACCGGAGAATCCTCACAGGGTGCAGTGAGTGTGATGTGAGAATTCCCAAGTCTGCAGTCACATAGAGTAACTGCATACTTGTACTTTAAGACCGGACAACCCCTTCAACTCCTCTGAAAACAAAAGGATCAGGTGTTGAAATTCCAACTACCCAATCATTTTTTCCCCCAACATCATCTATTGGGGGAGAGTCAAAATGTTCCCATTCCCCTCAGCCAGGTCCAGACAACTTTCATCTAATGTGTATGGGGACTTTTACACTTTGCTGTTGTCTGTCAGTCGTCTCTGATCCATGTTATCCAGATATTGAAGAAACCAAATGACAAAATCCTCAATTTCAGACAGCGGCTCAGCTTGATGCATCTCATCCTTGAGGCAGTGACGTATTCTTTTAATATCATTTTAATAGTTTATCTTTCCTAAATCCAAGTGTATCAAAGAAAAAGAAAAACATTATCAATCCTAGTAACATAATTTGAACATAAATATTTAACCAATTTCTTTCTTTGCAAATGAGAATTCAATGAAGTAATTTAAGTGAAAATTTGTAAAGAGGAGCTGTAATAATGAAAGCATTTGCCCAAGCAACTGACAATACAGAAAGACAATCAGATATTAAGCGGAACTGCAAATATACATGTAATATTACGGTATTATATCTAGGAAACAAATCATGAAAAGGACACAACTGAACTTTTATTGGATTATTAATGCAATTTATGTTTTTAGCTTAGATTGGCCTTATTTTCAGAGCTGGGTCTGGGATACATTTAGCAGACTTTAACGGACCTATTGAAGTTTTCTTTCTACAGCCTTTGAAACGTCCATTCTGATTCAGACCTTTGTGTCATCTGCAAAATGGCATACCTCTCTTACAGCCCATCTGTAACATCACTAATACATTAAGTAGAATGGGATGGAGCCCAGAACCCTCAGGCGCTTCACTTGTAGCGTGCCCTTCCATTGATAGCAGTCCATTAATCACAGGATTCTGCCGCCTATCCTTCACCGGCTGACATATCCACTGAACCATCTTAAAATCTAGTCTCAGCTCTTCTAACAGTTTCAAATGCTCTGGTGAATGTGCAGGACTAATAGATTTATCTTGATCCATGGTGCAAATTAAGCAGTTAAAATGATTTCTTTGCATTTGACAAGAATTCTCTATTGAGGAAATGTCTTCTCTGCTGGACTCTGTGTAGTGTACGGAGTGAGGTTTTTCTTCTGCCGAACAATATTTTACTTGTGTTCACTTGCTTGTGTATTCAAGTTGTGACACCGATATTATTTCAACATTCCTTGGTTGTGAAAAGAAACAGTATATCCCCAGCTAGGCGGCTAGGAATGTGTGCACCCCTTGTGCGGCATTTTTACTTCAACCGGCTATAGGAATAAAAAAAAAAAGCCATCCGAGAGATTAAAATGGGCAGTTCCTTATTAACATGCCCAATTGGCTTATTTTATGGAGCAACACAAGTGATCGTGAGATCGGGGCTCTGGAACCCCGAGAATAGCGTGCAGTATTAAATGGGTGGAGGTGAGCATGCAAGACCTCCGATCCATTCATTGTCAATGGGATTACCAGAATTAGCCATATACGGCGCATGGCTTTCTCCCATAGAGAATAAGCGGAGCGGAGGCCGAGCATACACACTTCACATCCATCCAAGATGGAGCTTCTAAGCTCTGTTCTTGGGGTACCAGAACCGATCTTGGGATCGCTAGGGGTTTGACCACCAGCAATCAGCAAGATATACCCTTATCCTATAAATAATGGTATAACTTGTTCTTTGGGAATAACCCTTGACACTACCATGTATGTCAGAGTGTGGTCATTTATTTAAAAAATGCAAGGAATGTCTCAATTTGAATAGACAACTTTAGATTCAGTGTGTAAAGAGAAGAAGAACACACTAGGTCACGTTTACTTAAAACGGATGTGTCTCCAGATTCCACATTACAAACTGCATACATTGTTTAATAGATCCTTTAGACCTGATTAGACTGGTGTACTTACTTTGAAAAACCATGTCAGAATGACTGTATAATCCTGATACTAAGGATATGAGCCTTTTATGGATCCAGTTACAGAATGAAATAGCTCATGACAAAATGTATTTAATCTCTAGCCACCTAGCCTGTCTGACAGTGGCAGCTTGTACTGAGCAGTGTGAGATTCAATGGCAGGAGGGTCACTGAGGAGCTGATAATCAGGCTAGATGAGCGGAGGGAGAGTGAGTTAAAGTTTCAGAAAGGATTATTAAGTCAAAGTAAATATAGCAGCCACATCAGGTCTGATAGATGTATTTAGTATTGCATGCAGTTGATATGTGCTTTAAGATATCATGACATTAGTTCTTAAAAAGCTGTTTAAAATTAGCTACATTTATTAAAAAAAAAGCATGTGTCAAATGATTTTGGGCAGCTTGGAGATCATTTTGGAGCATCTAGGACAGCTAGGAAATCTAGGCTGCCAATGAGTGGGGGGAAAATTTTACTAAAATACACCAATTTCTAGTAAATTTTAGCAAATATTCAAAAATGTGCAATACAATACAGTGGCCCAGCAACCATCATAAATAACTCCCATAAAGCCAAATTTGTATTATTTCTTTTACTCACTTATATAGCACCATTAATTCCACAGCGCTTCATAGACAATATTTGCACTGTCCCCATTGGGGCTCACAATCTAGATTCCCGATCAGTATGTCTTTGTAGTGTGGGAGAAGACCAGAGAAAACCCACACAAATATGTGGAGAACATACCAACTCCTTGCAGATGTTGTCCTTGGTGGGATTTGAACCCAGGACCCCAGTGCTGCAATGCTAACCACTGAGCCACCGTGCTATAACCTTATCTAATTTTGTTTTCCCAAGTTCTAGCATGTAGAAACATTACGTTATCCCGAGTCAGTGACAAATCTAAGCTTTCTTTGACCATAAAATCATACTCTTCATAGAGTGCAAGTACCTGTAAACTGACTGCATACTTACAGCCCAATTGTCAGCCTGCCCTGTGCCACCCTTCTGCTGGATGGCCAACTCTTCCCAGTCTCCACCACAATATTACCAATTAATGTGCGGCTATGCACCCAGCAACGAACGTTTCTCCAGACCCACCTTATTGGACTTTGCTTCTGCAAAAAGTACGTGTTATTAAAAACTTGCTTTATTTATCATCAAATTCTATCTGAGCAGTAATTATTATTATTTTACACATTTATATAATACACTAAGACTCTCCACAGCGCTTTACAGACGTCATCCTCACTGTTGGGGCTCACTATCTCAATTCCCTATCAATAGGTCTTTGGTGTGTGAGAAGAAACCCACATAAACGCAGGCTATGGTCCATCCGAGAAAAACGGTCCGATTATGCTAATTGCACTCTGATCAGAGTTTCATCAGAGTGGGATCTGATTTTCTCGGCAGTGGAGAGGAAAAAAGAACGTTTCTCTACTTTCTCCATTATATCAGTCTATGAATACTGGACTGCACTCGAATGTCATCTGAGTATGCTCTGATTTTTTTTATCGGACCCATAGACTTGAATGGCTGAGTGTCATCCGATTCTCAGAGGCAAATTGTGCATGCTGAGATTTTTTTCCTCAGACCACTCAGTCAGAGGAAAAAATCTAACATGTGCATGTCATCATTGAATAATATGGATACGAGTGTTATCAGTCAAAACCATGGATAGCACTCATCCAATTTAAACATCCGTGTGCACAAGCCCGCAAAGCAAGAATACTCCATATTCCAAGAAACTCCTTGCAGATGTGCTGCAAATCAACAGTGCTAACCACTGAGCCACCATGCTGCCCATATAATCAGACCTTTTAATTTTTGGGCCCCAAAGCACCTTCTATCATGGTAATTACTCCCATGTCTGTAGACTATTAACAGCATACAGGCTCTTGTACTGTATATGGTATTTTTTTGATGGGTGTTATTGGAAATTGTTGATTCTGATAACGCCACATTAGGGAATCAATAGCCCTTAAAGGGAATATCTTGGACTTTTTTTTAAAAAAAAAGTACCTAAGCACTAACAGGCAGGTAGTTGCTGTTGGCCCTGGCGCCGATCTTCTCCGGCACAAACCGCTGCTGCCAGTGATTCATCAGCTCCCGCTGACATCACATCAGCAGAGTGGCGACTTCTTTTCTGCTCTGCTCTGTTGACAGGGTGGGACTGCCGACATGATGCTGATTGACAGCTGGCTCCCTGCTGCCTAACTGGTGGAGCCGGCTGTCAATCAGCATGACGTCGGCAGTGACACTATGTCGATGGAGAAGCCCAGAAGAGGAAGATCTGCTCTGTTGACATGGAGCAGCTGAATCGCCGACAAGAGAGGTGAAGGACCGCTATGTGCTGGCGCTGGGTACAACGGGCAGGGAGGTGCCACGGTTAGCAATTACCTGCCTGTTAGTTTTTTGAGACATAGTAAGAAAAAAAGTCCCGAAACACGCTTTTAATGCTACCAAATTATTCTGCTCACATTGATTTACTTAATGTTTTTGACCCAGATATTATTGTTTATTCTGCAGAAAGAAGCATATTTTTATTTTAACCATTTAGCATTTACGCTTTTGGTTGGCCAGACCCTGGAGACTGTCTAATGGCAGCATCAACACTGCCCTCCATTAGTCCCTCTCCCAGCATCCTCTCTTCCTGCGGTATGCCCCCCTCTCTAGTCACTGAGGCCCACTGCTTGTAAGGACTAGGTCCATTGCCATGGGACCTGAGATGGCTGCAGCAGCTGGCTGGCCGAAGCCTAATTACAGTCATTGTTAATCAGAGGCTGTTTTCCCCATCTGACAGGGCCTGGGAAGCACATTCTTCTGTTGTTAAGGTGCCTCCAGGGACACCAGGGGAACAAGCAGTTTGACAGTAACAGCATGCTGGGCCAGGAAGAGGGAGGGAAGGGTGCGCAGTCAGAAAAGTCAGGGAGGGAGAAAAGCGGGAAATTCCCTCCAGAGTCTCCAAGGGAAATGGGGGGAAACAGGGAATGAAACTAAAGATGAAAGGTTGTGATCTATGCTGAAAAATAAGTGTTCTACCTCCCACCCACAGTGAGGGTCTTCTGCTGGAATTTCCTTCTTGTCCCATTCTCTCCTTGTGTTAAGAATGCTTATATAAACTTATAATATATTTAAAGATGTGCGAATCTTTACAGGTCTTTTCTCTAACAATTATCCAAAGAGTAAATCATGGGTAAATCGATTCCACCTTTACAAAATTTAATCTAATGTGACATACACTATATGGGTAAAGGTATTAAGACACACTCTTTAATCATTACATTAAGGTTTTTCATTCAGCCCCAATGCCATTGTATAAAATCCAGCTCCTCGCTGCGCAGTCTGCCTTTAATAACATTTGTGGCTCGTTATAAAGAGTTCGCTGAATTTGAGTGTAGGCCACGGGCCCACTATCAGTATTTGGTCAGTATTCGGTCAGTATTTTTTCTCAGGAGTGGGATCCAAAACCGGGATTGGGTGATAAATGCAGAATTGGTGACTTGTTTCCATTACACCTTTTCTCTGATTGTTCCTCACCTGGTTTTGGCTCTCACTCCTGAGAAAAAATACTGACCGAATACTGACCAAATACAGATAGTGGGGCCTAAGGCCACGGCCCCACTATCAGTATTCGGTCAGTATTTTTTCTCAGGAGTGGGAGCCAAAACCAGGAGTGGAACAATCAGAGAAAAGGTGTAATGGAAACAAGTCACCAATTCTGCCTTTATCACCCACTCCTGGTTTTGGCTCCCACTCCTGAGAAAAAATACTGACCAAATACTGATAGTGGGGCCGTGGCCTAATACTGTAATAGGACGTCACCGATGTAACACGTCAGATGAAATTTCTTCCCTCCTAAATATTCTACAATCATCTGTGAGTGGAATTATTGAAAAGTGGAAGCGTTTAGGAGCTACACACAAAGTGGAGACCATGTAACACATACATCCCAACTTTCAAAGAAGAGAAAGAGACATAGATTATGCACCGCGGCAAAATTTAGCCCCCTAGATACACGTATTTACAATTTCATTCTGCCTTGGCCACATGAAGAAAATGTTACAAATGTTACAAAGCGATGGACGACCACTTTAAGGCTATGATCACAGTACTGATCACACGGTATTCAATGAGACAGTGTTCATCTGTGAGTTTTTCCTTGGCTGGAATCGGGCTGAGGAAAAAAAATTGCAGCATGCTGCTTATGGCAGTGTAGGACAGCTGAGACTCGCCAATGCAAGTCAATGGGTTTAAGAAAAAAACGGACAGCACACGGACCATGCGCATGCCATTCAATTTTTTTCTCGCACACATCTCAACAGAACCACAAAATGTTATCAGCCAAGTACAGTAAATTCACAGGCAGAACCCTCAGGATAGACAGATAGAATAGCAAGGTGTCCTGTAGATACGTAAATTCACGCGCCCCCTACATATAATAAATTTGCACCCTTTAGTGCCTTTCATATGGCACTAGAGGGTGTTTAGCCTGATTTTGCCTATTAAATAAATAAATAATTCATCTAAAACAACATCTTGGACCACTGAGCAACAGTTCAGGTCTTTTTCTCCTTGACCCAGGTAAGACGCATCAGGCGTTGTCTATTGGTCATGAGTGGCTTGACACAAGGAATGGGACACTTGTAGCCCATGTCCTGGATACATCTGTGTGTGGTGGCTCTTGAAGCAATGACTCCAGTAGCAGTCCACTCCTTGTGAATCTCCCCAAATTTTTTAATGGCCTTTTCTTAACAATCCTTTCAAGGCTGCGGTTATCCCGGTTGCTTGTGCACCTTTTTCTACCACACTTTTTCCTTCCAAACAACTTTCCTTTAATATGCTTGGATACAGCACTCTGTGAACAGCCATCTTCTTTAACAATGACCTTTCGTGACTTACCCTCCTTGTGGAGTGTGTCAATGACTACCTTCTGGACATCTGTCAAGTCAGCAGTCTTCACCATGATTGTGGAGCCTACTGAAACAGACTAAGGGACCTTTTTAAACACTTAGGAAGCTTTTGCGGGTGTTTTTTTTAAATTATTCTAATTTACTGAGATAATAACTTTTGTGTTTTCATTGGCTATAAGCCATAATCATCAACATTAACAGAAATAGATCACTTTGTTTGTAATGACTCTATATAATATATGAGTTTCACTTTTTGTATTGAAGAACTGAAATAAATTAAATTTTTGATGATATTCTAATTTTGTGAGAAGCACCTGTAGATACATAGGTAGAAATAAAAAAGACTAAGACTAAGTCCATAGAGTTCAACCCTTCTCATTTAATTATACATTATCAATCACTAGATTTCTTATAATCCATAATGTTATTTGTTGTGAGAAATCATCTAGATCTTTTTCAACTCCTTCATGACCTTGCGATTTTCCACTTTTGCGTTTTCGTTTTTTCCTCCCTTCTCCCAAGAGTCATAACTTTGTTATTTTTCTGTCAATATAGCCGTATGAGGGCTTGTTTTTTGAGGGACGAGTTGTACTTTTGATTGACATTTTTATTTACCATGTTCACTGCATGATAAAACTGACAGATAATATGAATCTCCAGGTCAGTATGAGTACCCAGATACCAAACATGTACTTTTTTCTTTTTTATTTAAGTGGTGAAAAAAAAATCAAGAATTTGTAAGAAAAAAATTTTTTATGTATGTCACCATTTTCCAAGATCCATAGCGTTTTCATTTTTCGGGATCTGGAGCTGGGTGGAGGCTTATTTTTTGCGGCTTGATCTGATGTTTGCTGGTGTTGCGGTGGCCAAGAAAACTTAATTCTGATTTTTTTTTCTCGTTACGCCGTTTACAGATCGGATTAATTGTTTTAATATTTTCATAGATAGGACATTTCTAAACTCAGCTATACTAAATATATGTATTTTTTATTTTTTTTTAATTGTTTTATTTTCAATGGGACATAGGGGGGTGATTTGAATTTTTGTGTTTTTTTTATTTTTCTTCATATTTTTAAAAACTTTTTTTTTTTTTACACTTTTTTTTACTGATTTCAATAGTTCCCTTAGCAGACTTGAAGCTGGTATGATCCGGCTGCCTGAGCTATACATAGCAATGTTTCAGCCCTGCTATGTATAGCAGTAATCATGATCTCCCATGTGTTTTCACTTTGCGCCAGAAAAGGCTGTCTTTTTGTTTGGTTCCCTGAGCAGTTTATGAAGTCTTAATAAACTAGCCTGGATATTTTACTGAAACCGCTTCCTGTGCCTACCTCAAACGCAACCGAGTGAGTAGAAACCCTACATATTCTTTCACCATTTTTTTTTACCCATCTGCATATAGTTTTCCATAATCTTTACTCCTGAAGCTTCCGTACAAGACTGTTGTGTGTTATAATATCAAATACTTTTGAAAAATCGAGAAATATCACATCAACCACATGACCAACATCCAGATTTGTACTTACCTCCTCATAAAAACACAACATGTTGGTTAGATAAGACTTATCTTTCATAAATCCATGCTGGTTGTCAGTTATTATGTTTCTATGCTATATACTTTTGCATCTCTTATAATGGCTTTAAAAAATTTGCACATTACTGATATCAAACTTACTGGACAGTAGTTGCCCGGACCCACCTCTTTACCCTTCTTGAATATCGGCACCATATCAGTCATCCTCCAATCTTGTGGCACCGACCCTCTTACAAGAGAGTCTAAAAAAGATAAGATTCAGTGGTCTATCAATTACTGAGCTCAGCTCTCTCAATACACATGGATGAATCTCATCTGGCCCAGGAGCTTTGCCAATATTTAATTTGCTCAGTCGCAGTCATACGTTTTCTTGCGTTAAGCTAGTGATATTCGGTGGTGAACCTTGATTGCTTTCTTGCTGAATGATATCTGGCACAGGCAGTTTATTGATGAACTCAGATGAAAAGTAAGTTTTTAAAAATCTCAGCCTTCCACTTTGTTTTCTACAATTATATTGTAACATCCCTGGCGGCGTGCTTGCATAGTGCACCACCTCCCACTTGCAAGACCGCAATCTTACCTCTCAGTCCAGTCTGCAAATCTTGCTCCAGTTCATGCTGTGTGCATGTCTCTTGACTGACTGCTTAGGGCGGCGGCCCGGTTGCTTCCTAATTCTTATAGCTGCTGTGGGCGCACCCCTAATGCGTCTCCAGCCTATTGCTGTGAGTCACTGGATATTTAAACCCCCTCCACCCAGTAGGAGGTGCCTGAGCAACACTGACATTCAGTGTGCTCCTTGACTCTGAAGTTGCCAGGCCCAGTTCTGCTTCTTGTCTGTTTCCGCCATCTCTGGGGGCTGCATACACTGACCTGTTATCTGTGACTTCTTGTCCGTTTCCACCATCTCTGGGGGCTGTATACCCAGGATCATTCTTGTATCTCCTTGCAGTAGCAGTTCCTGACTGAACTGTATCCTAGCCTGTTACCTGTTTGTCTCTATGTCCGTACCTTCCCTTTTCCTGCAGTATCTGAACCTGCACCTAATTCCTACTCGTTGTCTCTGTACTTCTGTTTGTGAGTTTTGTGTCCACTCGCTACTTCATAGGAAGTACCTTGTGTGTATCTGGTTCTGCTTGTCTCTTTTCCCTTCCTCCGTATCTTCCTGTATTTTCCAGTCTGTTCCATGTGAACAGAGCCCTGTCCTCTCTGCCTTGTCCACCGCACCTGCGGTTTCGCTCCGCTCTGTCTTGCCCACCGCTCCGGCGGTTTCTCTCTGCTCTGACTTGCCCACCGCTCCGGCGGTTTCCCTCTACTCTGCCTTACCCACCGCTCCGGCGGTTTCTCTCTGCTCTGACTTGCCCACCGCTCCGGAGGCTTCCCTCTGCTCTGCCTTACCCACCGCTCCGGCGGCTTCTCTCTGCTCTGACTTACCCACCGCTCCGGTGGCTTCTCTCTGCTCTGCCTTGCCCACCGCTCCGGCGGTTTCTCTCTGCTCTGCCTTGCCCACCGCTCTGGCGGCTTCTCTCTGCTCTGCTTTGCCCACCGCTCCGGCGGTTCCGCTCTGCTCTGCCTTGTCCACCGCACCTGCGGTTTCTCTCTGCTCTGCTTTGTCCACCGCTCCGGCGGTTCCGCTCTGCCTTGCCCACCGCACCTGCGGTTTTCGCTCCGCTCTGCTTGCTCACCGCACCAGCAGTTCCTCTCTGCTCTGCCTTGTCCTCCGCTCCGGCGGTTTCGCTTGCCAGTATCTCCCTGTCTGCATACCAGCCGTGCTTGCCAGTGCTCACCTGTCTGCATACCAGCCGTACTTGCCAGTACCCACCTGTCTGCATACCAGCCGTACTTGCCAATACCCACCTGCCTGTGTGCCAGTCTAACCTGCCTGTTCCTGCATTCCCCGGTGTGGGTCAACAACTGTGACCGGGGTCTGACCTGGAGTCGCACCTGGTCCCTCTGCTCGGTTCCTCCTTGGTCCACGGAGTCGACAAAGCCGCCGTGCAACCTTGGTCGGATCGGGTTGATACTTAGTTACGCCCCTCCAGGCACTCCTCGGTTCATGGTACAGTGGGATCACTAATCACACTCACGCCAGTCAGTCCGGGCGTGAGCGTAACATATATTACTATAATTATCATTTAGGGGACCTCTAACATAACAATTTTTTCTTCTTAGCGCTTATATATATGTTTATTGCCCTGCATTCAAGTATATACTATTTGATACATTGGGACATTTGAGATAAATCTTGTTGTTTTTATTGTTTCACAATCAACTGTGCTCTGCCTTCTTTAACTCTTTCCGTCATGCACATGTTGCGTAGGTGTTCTTACTCAGTGGGTGGAATGTAATATTTGGGGGTACCAGAGTAGATATCTTTTATCTGTGACTGAGTGCCCCAAATCAACCTGAAAGGCATCAGAAAGGTATGGATTTTATCTTGCTTTTCATAACTGTGTACATCTTTTAATAGAAAATGGATAAAGTCTGATTCTTCATTCAAGAAGTTAAAACACAGGATCATTACTCTTTGCTTGCTGTTTGCAGTCTAATCTTGCTGGTTCGCACAGTCTATGTGAGGGTGAGTTACTACTTACACAGCAACCACTAAGCATTTAAGGCAGTTACAGATCTCGTGAAACTAGGCTCCACACATTGGTACTGTCACAGATGCACTGTTTGTGGAAGTCTGGCAGCTTTTAGTAGAGTTTCCATGGACAAGCTTAGTGCAAGCCATTCCATTTACCATATCCCAGGGGTTGCCTTGGACTTAAACCGTTAAACCTTGCACAGGAATCTAGACTTACTCAGGGACATCTAAGCTGGGGCTGCGGAGTCAGTTGCTGACAAGTGAAGCGAGTTGGCGGCAAGAAATGTTGTCACTCAGAGTCGACAAGAGGTCACATGTGTGATAAAATCTGAAAGCAAGCATGTTGTCAAAATACAAGCCAAGGTCAGAAAACAGGATAAATGAGGATGCCACAACAGGTGCAAGGATTAAAGCTATTGTCACGCAAGGTGTGAGAAAGACTAAGTGCAGCACAAAGGGAAGTGTGAAAGGGAGCCCAGACTCTAGGGAAAGGGGGGAGTGGAGACCACCTAGGCTGATCTAGTGTCACCCTGTCTCAACTAACGTCCCTATATTGGTTCTTCACCAATCACCGCACGTGTATCTCGCCCTGTCTTTACCTGGCATTAGGCTCAGGTTAGAGAAGGGAGGGGATGAGCACTAGTCGATCGCCACTGAACACTAAAGACAACAAAGGGAGACAAACAAGGGAAAATCGCTTAGCTTTAGTCGACTCCAGACAAATGCGCACACGTCCTCTAGCACCAGAGAGGAAGAAGTACTGCTCTTGCTCAAGTCTTCACAAGGAGTAATGAATATCGCCGACACCTCCCTCTGGCACACAGCATGTATTTATACACCCAGGCAGGGTGTTAATTAGCCAGAGGAAGGTAGCCGCTGGGTCCTAGAGATACAGCTTCTTAGAAGTTGTTTGTAATACCAAACGAAGAGATCTCCTGCAACCAACTGAAGGGTGGCTGTCTGTCACTTCTGACACACCCGTGACAGCTATAGAACAGTTAATTTGAACTTATTGATTAGCAGTGGAAGTCATAGGTTCAGCAGTTAAAATAGCAGAGATTTCTTCCCAGGACTCTCAGGATGCAGTGATCAAAACCAGACAAGAATTAACCTGATTGCTCCCTAATCTAATGGCACCAAAAGTCCCAGGAATAAAACAGGAATGTTGCTGTCAAGCGGAGCTCACAACAAAGGTACGGTGCCGTCCAACAGCCAAATCATGAGCAGGGGTGACAGGAGTTGGCACAGATGTTCCTTGGAGAGTGATAAACACAGATAGACAGTAAAACATAAGCAGTGCTTGCATACTCTTTTTCATTGAGGTTGTAAGCACTGTTTTGAGGCAGGCCAGGATCGCTGGAGCATCCTGTTAACTACAAATCCCAGTTAACTCCAGCATAGTGTTTACAAGCTAGAAGGCTAGAAGGCAGCAGTGGTCGGTCTCCTAGGCAATGAGCTGGAAGCTAAAAAAAAAGTATTAATATCTTAAGAGTGGCTGCAAATTTTAACAAACAGTAAATTACAAAACTGCTTGTTTTAACATTATTTTCATCTATGACATTGGGAATAACTCTGTTATATCTATTTATATTGCTTATATTTTCACACCATTTTGTGTTAGGATCCTGGGGCACCCATGCGTACTGTTCTAGTTCTTTTCCATATGACTACTATGTTTTGCTGTTATGTCATAAAACAGTTATAGTTTCCTATTGCCATTAATCGCAGTGCATCAGGAAAATAAGCATTTTGTATAAAAAAAAACATAGAGCTGTGCAGAACCATATTTTAGCCACAAATCATAGCATATTCTTGCTACGTTTGAGGCTTGTACGTTATTACATAAATCATTCCCAGGTTTTTTCTTTACATCGTGCTGCCGGTCCTTGACAGCATAAATGTAAACATCAGTTACAATGTTTTCTAGCTGCAGGCAAACACGAAGATTAATTTACACAATGTCATATGGAGAAGCTAAATACAGAATACAGATACAATTATTGCTACCAGGCTTTTTTCCCTACAGGTAACCAAAGGAATATGTGAGAGTGTAAGAATTTCTTTATATATAATATTTGAGACACGTTAATATAAAGCCCATGTTGATGTAAAAATAAAAATACTCAAATAATAAATAAATAAATAAAGATATACTCACCTATCAGACCCCCCACCCTCGATGCCGCTTCTCTGTACCGCTGTTGCTGTCTTACGGTGGTCTACTGGGCATCAGGTCGCTTAGTTGTAGCTCGTGGGCATACATGAATTGGCAAATTTCTGCACTGACTACCTCAATTTTACAAGTATATTTTATATGGCATTAATGCCATGTAAAATATTTAATGTTTGCATATATCTTGGCGTATACAATGTGCTGCTGCTCGCTTTGGCTTGTATATAATTCAGTTATAGCAGCTTGCAACTTTTCAAATTAGCTTCATCTGTTAGGAGGTGCTCATCAGTCTTTGGTCAAGTAACTGCTGCGGCCAATTATTGACCACTGATTGTCTGCAACTGCCACTTTTCATTTGAGTCCAAAGAGACTCTTAGGGTTCATGCAGGCGTCCATGCAAATCGGTCAGAGCACAGACAGTTAATCCACCGACTGGCTGCGGGTCTCCCGACCAGACCATAGCAGCTTCATGTAGATCCTTAGACTTTCTCAGTCTGTTAGTCTCTACGGCTGTTTGAGACGGTTTCTACCAGCTCAGATGAAACTTGACTGATGCCACTGATGGCTGGTTAGACAGTTTGGTTAGGCAGTAATACATCACAGGCAGCCAAATAAGGTTTTGCCTTCCTGTGGATCCTGTGCTACCATTATAGGTTTAATTTGATGTATTAGTACAGGGATGTCAAACTCAAACACACAGAGGGCCAAAATTAAAAACTTGGACAAAGTCGTGGGCCGACCAGTACACAGTATAATGGGCCACACAGCGTCCTCCATACAGAATAATGGCCCCACATAGTCCTCCTTACAGAATAATGGGCACCACATAGTCCTCCTTACAGATAATGGGCCCCACATAGTCCGCCATACTTAATAATGGGCCCCATATAGTCCTCCATACAGAATAATAGCCCCATATAGTCCTCCATACAGAATAATGGGCACCACATAGTCCTCCATACAGTATAATGGGCCCCATATAGTCCTCCATACAGTATAATGGCCCCACATAGTCCTCCATACAGACTAATGGGCCCCACACAGTCCTCCATACAGTATAATGGGTCCCACATAGTCCTCCTTACAGAATAATGGCCCCACATAGGGGTGGTGGTTCTGGTGTCACGGGCCAAATAAAACCACCCTGTGGGCCAGATTTAGCCCACGGACCAGAGTTTGACATGTGTGTATTAGTATAAGGCAGTTGCTGAAGAGGGAGGAGTGGGTTACAGGGACATGGTCCCTAGGTCCTGGGCACTGGAGGGGTGTGGCAACTGGCCACTTTGCCATTTCCATGATATTCACATACAAGCTTTGGACATTGAACTGAAAATTTCTCTGGGCCAAAACTCATTTAAAATGGTCTGACACAAAACAGAAAACTGTTCTGTGGTCAGATGAATCAACATTTGAAATTGTTTATGGAAACCACAGACGTCGTGTCCTGTGGACTCAAGAGGAGAGGGCCCATTCAGCTTTATATCTGCACACAGTTCAAAAGCCTACATCACTGAGAGTATTGGGTTAAATTAGTGCAGCCTATGGCATGAGCTGCTACACGTCTTGAAAGGCACTAGCAATACTGAGTATAGAAGTTTTAGAATAACATATGCTCTCATCCAGACAATGTCTATTTCAGGGAAGGCCTTGGATATTTCAGCAAGATGATGCTAAACTACATGCTACATCTATCACAACAGCATGGCTTCACATAAGAAGAGATCGATTAATGAACTGGTCGCCTGCAGCCCAGACCTTTCTCCAACAGAAAACATGGAGCATTATGAAACGAAAAATCCAGCAAGGAAGACCCTGGACTTGTCATCTAGAATCAGACAAGAATGGGGCAACATTCCTCTCCCAAAAGTCCAGAAATTGGTCTCCTCACTTCCTAGACGTTTACAGACTGGTGTAAAAAGAAGAGGGGATGCTACACAATGGTAGACATGGCCCTGGCCCAACTTTTTTGAGATGGATTGCTGCCATCAATTTTAAATTAATATTTTTTTTTCAAATGATATGGAAAAATATCTAGCTTTTACTTTCTGATCTGTGTCGTTTGGTCTGTTGTGAATAAAATATGCCTATAAGAGATTTCCAAAACATTGCATTCTTGTTTTCCTTGGATTTTACACAACATCCCAACTTTTTTGGAACTGAGGTTGTATAATTAGATTCTTTATGACCCCTGAATATAAATTTAACTACACAGTACTCACTGTATATATAATAAACCATTAATGTGCCTCCTGTATATATGATTTGCCACACCATTCAGCAATAAAACACAAAACTCAATCTCCGGATCAAGGTGTTCTGTTCCATCTTTCAGCTGCTACTTTTTTGGCCTTTTTTTAAACTTCCGGGACTATATGAGAGATTTAGTTAATTAGTCAGGACTACTATTAGTTCAACGGTTTCTAAGAGCTTTTGGAAGGTGATCCAGACTACACAGATGCCTGTGTAAATTACCCATAGTAGTTTTATATATATTCTCTTTCAAAAGACAGTCAGCCCAAACACTAATAAAAAGTGTTTAACATTAAAGTGTTACTGTCGCTTTATAAAATTTGTATACTATAGGCACTGAATAGTGTTACTGATTGGTAGAAGTCTGGGTCCTCAGATCCCTACAGATCGTTCAAAACACCACTTTGAAATGCGTAGCTCCAACATGAGCTAAATGGCTAGATTAAATATGTAGAAAGGAAAAAAGTGGAGAATAATAATAATTTTTATTTATATAGCGCCAACATAGTCCACGCTGCTGGTGAATGAAAGGCAAATGAAGGTCCATACTAGGAGATTATGCGGTTTTTATTAATGTCTACGCCTTTCGAAGTAACTTACTTCTTCTTCAGGACAAAAATCCAAATGGCAAGTTTGTGCGTTTGTACATTGACTCTCCACTATCATAAAACTGTGAATGGGCCCATAGAATTACTATTGTACATGGTTCTGAGCATGCAGCTCATGCTGATGCCTTCTCCGTTCCTTGCCATCATCTGTGGCTCATCCAACAATGAAGACATCGCGCCAGCCTAGGTAATTAAAAGTTGTGCTGGGGATCCCAAGAGATAAGGGATTTGCAACATTTCCATCCAGCGGCCATAGACTACTGACCTGGCCTATGGACTGGAGTCCCATGAATCAATCTGCCCAACTCTAGTTGTTAGCCATTGTCACCCTCGCTACAAGACTGTCAAACATGACACAGTTGATCAGCTTAAAGCATAAGGGTACTTTCAAGTAACATTTTAGAATTCACTGTCCTGTATGTTTAAATGGGGAATAACATTATTCTTGTCTATTATATGTCTTATATGCTGCATTTTCACCAGTTTTTGCAATTGACTCTGAACTGGTGTGAGGAGACCAGTTACTATGATGTTTCCCATACACAGCAGCACATACTGTGCAAAGAGGGAACCCTGCTCAATCCAAAGTTAGAAGCACCATGGAGAAAATGATGCAGCAGTACTTAACTGTGCTGTGTAGATGTGAATCCAGCTTTGCGTTAAAGTAAAAGAGTTGTTAGAAAGCTCAGTAGGATCTCCTTTGGCTTATTTTCCCCTCTCTATCTATAATATAACCGGGGATGCGTGTCTCTGTCTGAAGCCTCGATAGACTGCGCATGTGCGACGCGCAGTCTGGCTCCAGACAGAAGCAGACATCCAGCCATTACAGGTAAGGGGAGGTGTATGGCACCGGAGATCACGGTATGCGTAGGCACTAGTGTTGAGCGAGTATGTTCTGTTCCGAGTATGCTCGGGCTGAGCTCCGAGTATTTACAGCTGCTCAGTGATGTGTTTGAATCGCTCCCGTGTGCATGATTTGCAACTGTTTGACAGCTTTATTACATGTGAGGAATGTGGAGGAGGCCATACATACCAGAATTGGGATGAGGGGTACCATGCATACCAGGATGAGGGGTACCATACATACCAGAATAGGAATGAGAGGTACCATACATACCAGGATAGGGATGAGGGGTACCATGTATGCCAGGATAGGGATGAGGGGTACCATGTATACCGGGATTGGGGATGAGGGGCCCATGCATACCAGGATAGGGATGAGGGGTGCCATGCATACCAGGATGGGGGTAAGGGAGCTATGCATACCAGGATTGGGGGGTGAGGGGACCATGCATACCAGGATTGGTGGGTGAGGGGACCATGCATACAGGGATTGGGGGTGAGGGGTACCACACATACCAGGATAGGTGGGTGAGGGGACCATGCATACAAGGATTGGGGGGTGGCGGGTACCACACATACCAGGATTGGGGGGTGAGGGGTCCATGCATACCAGGATGAGGGGTGAGGGGACCAAGCATACCAGGATTGGGGGGTGAGGGGACCATGCATACCAGGATTGGGGGGTGAGGGGACCATGCATAGAAGGATTGGGGGGTGAGGGGTGCCATGCATACCAGAATAGGGATGAGGGGTACCATACATACCAGGATAGGAATGCGGGGTACCATGCATACCAGGATGAGGGATGGGGTGCCATGCATACCAGGATGAGGGGTATCATGCATACCTGAATAGGGATGAGGGGTATCATGCATACCAGAATAGGGATGAGGGGTATCATGCATCCGAGGATTGGGGATGAGGGAGCCATGCATACCAGGATTGGGAATGAGGGAGCCATGCATACCAGGATTGGGGATGAGGGGTGCCATGCATACCAGGATTGGGAATGAGGGGTGCCATGCATACCAGGATTTGGGATGAGGGAGCCATGCATACCAGGATTGGGGATGAAGGAGTCATGCATAACAGGATTGGGGATGAGGTGTGCCATGCATACCAGGATTTGGGGTGCCATGTATACCAGGATTGGGGATGAGGGTTGCCATGCATACCGCGATTGGGGATGAGGGGTGCCATGCATACCAGGATTGGGGATGAGGGGTGCCATGCATACCAGGATTAGGGATGAGGGGTGCCATGCATACCAGGATTGGGGATGAGGGGTGCCATGCATACCAGGATTGGGGATGAGGGAGCCATGCATACCAGGATTGGGGATGAGGGGTATCATGCATACCAGGATTGGGGATGAGGAAGCCATGCATACCAGGATTGGGGATGAGGGAGCCATGCATACCAGGATTGGGGATGAGGTGTGCCATGCATACCAGGATTTGGGATGAGGGGTGCCATGCATACCAGGATTGGGGATGAGGGGTGCCATGCATACCGCAATTGGGGATGAGGGGTGCCATGCATACCAGGATTGGGGATGAAGAAGCCATGCATACCAGGTTTGGGGATGAGGTGTGCCATGCATACCAGGATTTGGGATGAGGGGTGCCATGCATACCAGTATTAGGGATGAGGGGTGCCATGCATACCAGGATTGGGGATGAAGGGTGCAATGCATACCAGGATTGGGGGTGAGGGGTGCCATGCATACCAGGATTGGGGGTGAGAGGTGCCATGCATACCAGGATTGGGGGTGAGGGGTGCCATGCATACCAGGATTGAGGGTGAGGGGTGCCATGCATACCAGGATAGGGATAAGGGGTGCCTTGCATACCAGGATGGGGATGAGGGGTGCCATGCATACCAGGATTGGGGATGAAGAAGCCATGCATACCAGGATTGGGAATGAGGTGTGCCATGCATACCAGGATTTGGGATGAGGGGTGCCATGCATACCAGTATTAGGGATGAGGGCTGCCATGCATACCAGGATTGGGGATGAGGGGTGCCATGCATACCAGGATTGGGGGTGAGGGGTGCCATGCATACCAGGATTGGGGGTGAGAGGTGCCATGCATACCAGGATTGGGGGTGAGGGGTTCCATGCATACCAGGATTGGGGGTGAGGGGTGCCATGCATACCAGAATAGGGATGAGGGGTGCCTTGCATACCCGGATGGGGATGAGGGGTGCCATGCATACCAGGATAGAATGGTGGGGACAGGATGGGGGCAGCACAAATACCAGGAGAGGGGCAGCACATACCAGCATGGGAGACCATATACCAATAAAAATGCTCGCTACCCGGGCGTAGAACGGGTTCAATAGCTAGTATAATATAACAGGAGATGGAACCTGAGACCACACATCCAACAAGATGGATTTGAGCAGTTTTTTTTCAGAGTGGATGACAAGTTCAGGAAGCTGGTGGTAGAGGAAAAAGTGGTTCATAAGTGGAAAAAGAAGAAAAATTCTTTGATAAGATATATAACAATGTTTCTTATATAAACTATTCACATTTACTACTGATTTATGAAAACTTTGATGACAATACAGTTCCCTTTAAAAGTTACAATTGTTTTGACAGCAACAATGAAAGCATACCATTACCTTCCTCGGGCTGCAATATTAATAAGACCTTTCTAAAAATATATTTTAGCTGGAGAACTTTTTAAATCATGTATATGTATACAATGTATGCAACCCCTGTGCACTGGGTGATACCTGATCAGATATTTGCTGTAATTGCTACATAGTGGCAATTTATGTTGCCTGAGAGCAATTTTGGTTCCCAGTTATGAGCCATTTCAGGTTAAGGAGTGGTAACTCTTGTGTTCTTCAAAGAGGTAGCTTACTGAAAGTCCAGAAAAATGTCTGCTGTCATGATCACTGTATAAGCCAACATACGCCCAGTTCCGAGAACTATAAGCAGGGGACGCACACTATAATGATTTTTCTTCTTATTATTATTTATTTATTATTATAGCGCCATTTATTCCATGGCACTTTACATGTGAAAAAGGGGTATACATACAAGAACAATTACAATAATCTTGAACACAATGTGACAGCGACTGGTACAGGAGGAGCGAGGACCCTGCCCGCGAGGGCTCACAATCTACAAGGGATGGGTGAGGATACAGTAGGTGAGGGTAGAGCTGGTCGTGCAGCATTATTTGTGGAGTGGTGGTTACTGCAGGTTGTAGGCTTGTCGGAAGAGGTGGGTCTTCAGGCTCCTTTTGAAAGTTTCCACGGTTGACGAGAGTCTGATGTGTTGGGGTAGAGAGTTCCAGAGTAGGGGGGAAGCACGGGAGAAATCTTGTATGCGATTGTGGGAGGAGGAGATAAGAGGGAAGTAGAGAAGGAGATCTTGTGAGGATCGGAGGTTGCGTGCGAGTATGTAACGGGAGACTAGGTCAGAGATATATGGAGGAGATAGGTTGTGAATGGCTTTGTATGCCATGGTTAGGGTTTTGAACTGCAGTCTCTGAGCAATGGGGAGCCAGTGAAGAGATTGACAGACAGGAGAGGCCGGGGAATAGCGGGGGGACAGGTGGATTAGTCGGGCAGCAGAGTTTAGGATGGATTGGAGGGGTGCGAGAGTGTTGGAAGGGAGGCCACAGAGCAGGAGGTTGCAGTAGTCAAGACAGGAGATGATGAGGGCGTGCACTAGTGTTTTTGGTTGAGGAATGTCCGGATCCGGGAGATATTTTTGAGTTGGAGTCGGCAGGAAGTGGATATGTGGATATGTGGTTTGAAGGAGAGTTCAGAGTCCAGGGTTACCCCAAGGCAGCGAGCTTGAGGGACTGGGGAGAGTGGACAGCCATTGACGTTGATAGATAGGTCAGTTGGGGGGAGTGAATGAGATGGCGGAAAGATGATGAATTCTGTTTTGTCCATGTTAAGTTTTAGAAATCTAGCAGAGAAGAAGGATGAAATAGCAGAATAGTCCACTGTGTCGAAGGCAGATGACAGGTCTAGGAGGAGGAGGACAGAGTAGTGTCGCTTAGATTTGGTGGTTAGTAGGTCATTGGTGACTTTAGTCAGTGCAGTTTCAGTAGAATGGTGCGGTCGGAAATCAGATTGTAGGCGGTCGAAGAGGGAGCAGGAGGAGAGGTTGGAGGACAGCTCAAAATGGACATGTTGTTTCCTGTAGTTTTGAGGCATAGGGGAGAAGTGATATGGGGCGATAGCTAGTCAGAGAGGATGGGTCAAGGGAGGGCTTTTTGAGGATGGGTGTGATTGAGGCATGTTTGAAGCATGAGGGGAAGACACCAGTTGTTAGTGATAGGTTGAAGAGGTGGGCTAGGACTGGGATGAATATAGTGGTAAGGTTTGGGATGAGGTCGGACGGGATTGGGTCTAGTTTACAGGTGGTGAGGTGTGATTTGGAGAGTAAAGAGGAAAGTTGATCTTCCGTAATGTGGAGAAGGTGGTTTTGGAGGAGGAGGGTTGAGTAGGTGTGGGGAGGGGCTGTGGGGCTTTAGGCAAAAGCTTTGTCTGATGGTGTCAATCTTCTGCTTGAAGAATGAGGCAAAGTCTTCCGCTAAAATAAGAGGAGAGGGAGGAGGCACTGGGGGACGGAGGAGAGAATTGAAGGTGATGAATAGTTGTTTGGGGTTGTGAGACAGGGAGGATATGAGAGATGCGAAGTATGTTTTTTTTGCTGCAGTGAGTGTGGACTTGAAGGTAGTGAGGGACTGTTTGAATGCGATGAAGTGCTCATTGGAGTGGGACCTTTTCCATCTACGCTCAGCAACCCTGGAGGCCCGTCGCAGCTCTTTAGTTAGTCTGGTGTGCCAGGGTTGTCTGTTGATTGTGCGAGCTTTGGTATGTGTGAGGAGGGCGACCGAATCGAGAGCTGCAGCTGTTGTGGTGTATAAAGTGGAAGCAACATCTGCATCATGTAAGGAACTAATGTCTGTAAGAGGGAGAAGGGATTCAGAGAGTGAGTGTAGGTCAAGGTGTTTGAGATTTCTGCGAGGGTATGCAAGTTTGTGGAGTAGGGATTGTTGCCCTGGAGAGGAGAGGGAAGAGAATGTAAGTAGATTGTGGTCTGAGAGAGGGAGAGGTGAGTTAGAGAGGTTAGATAGGGAACAGATGCGGGTGAAGATGAGGTCCAGTGTGTGGCCGTCTTTGTGGGTGGGTGTGGAAGACCACTGAGTAAGACCGAAGGAGGAAGTGAGGGATAGAGGCTTAGAGGCAGCTGAGAGGGAAGTGTCAATGGGGATGTTAAAGTCACCCATGAGGATAGTGGGGATGTCAACGGAGAGGAAATGAAGTAGCCAAGTGGTGAAGTGGTCAAAGAAAGTGGTGGTTGATCCTGGGGGTCGGTAAATGACAGCCAGTTGGAGGTTGGAGGGGGAGTAGATGCGCACGCAGTGCACTTCAAAAGAGGGGAGAGTAATTGAGGGCGGTAGTGGGATATGGGTGAAGGAGCAGTTATCTGAGAGGAGGAAACCTATTCCTCCACCGTGCTTGCAGGTGGGTGGGGGGTATGGGAGAGGTGGAATCCGCCATACGAAAGTGCAGCAGGAGAGGCCGTGTCAGAGGGGGTGAGCCAGGTTTCAGTGATGGAGAGGGAGGAAAGCTTGTTAGTGATGAAGAGGTCATGAATGTAGGAAAGTTTCTTGCAGACGGAGCGAGCGTTCCATAGAGCTCCTGTTAGAGGGACTGGGGAAGCGGGGGCTGGGCGGATGGGTATAAGATTAGAAGGGTTACGAGAGTTTGGGATAGATCGTGGGTAGGAGGTGGAAATGATTGTAGGGATGTGGTGAGGAGGGCCAGGATGTGGAGATGTCGCCGACAGTGAGGAGGAGCAGAGAAAGCGTTAGTAGGTGGGAGCAGGAGAGGGCATGAGGTGGCTGTCTGTGTTTGGAGACAAAGGATTGTATGTTGAGGAATACCTCTGAGGAGGAGGTGAGATGGGTGGGGAGAATGGAGGGAGAGATGAAGAGTTCATTACTAGGTGTAGGGATTAGGGGTGGTTGGAAAAGGTGAAGGATTAAGGGGGTGAGAGTGAAAACAAAGACAAACATTGTTTACTGTGACTTATTATTCAGTTACCTTCAGTTCACTTCAGGTTCAATTCAGGATTATTTCATATTTCTCACACTTAAGCAATGGAAACGTAAGGTGATGGACACAGACTAAAGTCTGACAGACTCCTGGCCCACGATATATTTTTAACAGAATGCATTCAGTTTTGAACCAGAGGGGAGTGGTCTGTGCTCATCTTGATCAGCTGATTAAGGCTCAACCAGATGCTGGATAGTCAAAGGCTAAGTAAATAAAGTCATAAATGAAAGTGGGGGGTAGCTGGTGTAACTTGAAGAACATACCATTAGTAAATAGGAGCAGAGAGGTACAGAGAAGTCTGCATGGAAGTCAGGATGGGAAAGCTGAGTCACGAACCATTAGTAAATAGGAGCAGAGAGGTATAAAGAAGTCTGCATGGAAGTCAGGATGGGAAAGCGGAGTCACGTATCTGTAAGAGGAATGGATAAACAGAGATGCTGATTAGAGTGCGGTGGTGGCAGGCAAGGTACAGTCTGCATGCATCATAATATTCAGGATTAATTCATATTTCTCACACTTAAGCAATGAACACTTAAGGTGATGGACACTTATGTGTGTCGTTGAAGGGACTTCTGTACATATCTCTGCCTTTTGCCTTTGACTATTCTATCTAGGTCCATTGTACACAATAACATTTCATAATTCGTGTTTGAGTACCCCCGACCATCCATTCTATTAACCCTTCATAATGCAATATTTTGTTCTATTAACTCCTCATCACGGTTGCCAACTGTCCAGAAATTCCAGGACAGTCCATAAAATTAAGGCACTTTTTTGTCCGGTCCGTAAAAAAATGAAAGTCGTCCGTGATTTTATTGAAGCTGAAGAAACTTATACAGATTATGTTGACTGTAATTATTATCATTTTACAGTTTGCAGTGAATGCTGCTGATGTCTTAATTTCAGAACTATGTCTATAGACATGTATTACTTATAATCATGATGATTTATTATGGTTTTCCAATTTGTCAGTAAAAAATATTGTGATTTTTTGATAAGCTGTCCAGAAAAAAATAAAAAGTCAAGTTGGCAACCCTGCTCCCCATAGTTGTAAGGACCATAGCCATAGCTGCAAGGATCTGATTGCACCTATCCATTATTCACGGTTTTACTTGTCCTACGATGTGTTCATTCCTTGCTCCTTTTCTCTCTACGTCCTGTCAATATTCCCTTTCATCCATTGTTCGTGTTCCCTTTACAGAACCCTTATCTCCTCCACTCAATACTCTCATCGACCTGCTTCATTTCTCTCCCTCTTTTCTTACTTTCCAGATTTTTTACGTCTCCGATATATTTCATCTTTTTAGCTATTTGTCTGCTATTGTGCATGTACAGATTCATGGCCTTCGTAATGACAGTTTTTGTACGTCAGTTGCTCATTTTTTATCACCGTCTCTCTCTTTTTTTGTTTCCCCCTGGTTTCTTTCATTTCCTCATGTGGCGTTCTCCTCCTCTCCCGCATCTCACATTTTTCTGGCTACATCTTAGCATCTGCACAATGTAAATAAATAAAGCCAAAGCTACCCCCTCCCTTCCCTGAGGCTTTCTGCGGACAAACTGCAGGTGCGTTTATGGCAAAAAATATTCTGCTCACATCTCGGAGCCTCTTTGCCAATGTTATTTTCCACATTACACAGAACAAGGATTAGGGAGGGGGAGGCTTTGCAGTGGAATGGACTGCAGAGCTTTGCAAAAAAAAAAAACTGCAGGGAACTTTGTCGAAACGGACACGACGCAGCATTGAGTATATTATTTGTAGGCATTATTTGCATAGAAATCCCAGTCCTGCACTGGGCGCTGGGGGGCAGTAGCTGTAAGGATCTGATCTCCTCCAGTGCCGTCCATATTCCTGTTGTGGTATGCTGGTGACAAAGAGCTATATACTTCATTGTAAGTGGACAGTTTATAGTATAATTTGTGATGGGATTCAAAGGATTAGAGTTGAGTTATGTTTGCGAGCAACAGAAGCAGAGGTTACTAAATCATAATTAAACGCTTCTATAAAACACCACCCGAAAGCCAAGAGCCACCATCACATACAGGAAAAACAAAGACTCCTTTCTTAGGGAAGACTGAAAAGTCTATTTGTATCGATGCACATAAAATGTTTGGAAAGGTCGAGTGCATCACATAGAGCTAAGTATAACTTGGATGGAGCCATGATGGAGAGGCATAGGCAGGAAAAAAGATCAGTAGACGATCACTACTTTTAAATGGCATGGACCAGTAGAGAGTGGAGAAAATGTTGGCTAGATATTGATTACACAGACTTTACTAGATGTTTTCCTCTTGGCCAAATTGAGATTTTGGAAACCTGATATGTGGCCAATTATCTAATAGTGAAAAATGGCAGAAGAGTGATAAAAAATTAACAGCGCTATAAAATGTGGATGTCAAATCAGTTGAGGAGCTTGATGCCTATATTAGAGGGATTCCGATAATAAATAAGATTATGTTGAAGAAAGGAGTCGTCTTGTGAGTTCTCCTCCTGACGCTTCATTTTGGGTTTATCAAGCATCATAGCAAAATGATTCTACTCTGCTGAAAAGAGCTGTCATATAAGCCCTGTTATGAGATGCTGAAGGGTCTTAAAGTGGTCATACATATAAGATTAACATCAGCCAAACCCACCAATTTTGGGGGGATGAGTCAACCATTTAAAGGGAATCTGTCACCAGGGTTTTACTTCCCCATCTGAGAGCAGCATATTGTGGAGGCAGAGATCATAATTCCATCAATGTGTCACTTTCTGAGCTGCTTGCTGTCATTTTGATAAAATCTCTGTTTTATCTGCTGCAGATCTATCAGTTCTCTGAATGCTCAGCAGTGTATAACCCCACCCACACCACTGATTGGCAGCTTTCTGTGTACACTGTGCATAGGCAGAAAACTGTCAATCAGTTATGTGGGCGATGTTATACTGAGCTTATGAATATGGAGGACTACCTGGCATTTACTTGTCCTCTAGTGATAATATCCTGATGATAAAACAGGGATTTTATCAAAACTACACTAAGCAGCACAGTAAGTGACACATCACTACAATCAGGGTTTTGATCTCCACATTATGCTGCTCTCAGATTAGGTATCAAAAACCTGGTGACAGATTCCTATTATTCTGTATGTGTCCTGACTTTCCTAAAGGCAGATGATGGGGAAAAAGAATCAGTCATTTTGGATTTAAAAATGCGTGATCATTTGTTCTGAAGAGAGACAACTTGCGGCCAGAAATGTCTAGTAGCAGGTAACTCTCCTCTCCCCATGCACACGTGGCTAAGCTGAGTGTGCACGTCTATGTGGGCTAATAGCTAATTCAAGTAAATGATGACATTTGGCTGTTTAAAGCACCACTCCAGCTTTTCATTTTTATTGCAGTGCTGGATTGGTGCTAATAATGTAAGTTCCCCGTCCCTAGTCTCATATTTACCAGCTGCCGTCTTCATCTTATATTGGCGTCACACGGGCAGTCCCCAGCAGTTTGTGACCTGCCAGATCACTCCAGTGTTTGCTGGAGTGATCTGAAAGTCACAACTCAATGTAAGTCTATGAGAGCCAGAACGAGGCTCTCATAGACACTGAGAGCTTGTGACCATTACCTCTGACTTCCGGTCAGTCAGAAGTTGCAGTCATAAGATGGCGGAGCAGGACTGGAGCAAGACCAGCTGAAGACAGCAGCTGGTAAGTATAATACTAGGCTCAAGGAGCTTGGATTAGTAGCACCACTCCAACGGTGCAAAAAAAAAACACAAGCTGGAGTGGTGTTTTAATTATAATATTTATAATTATTATAATTCTAATGTGCAAGCAGTTTTTGAGGGAACTTGGAAGGGAGATTGCTCCAAACATCTTGGAGAACTAACCTCAGATCTTCTGTGTATGTAAGCTAATCCTTCTGTTTCTTTGTGTAATCCGAGACTGAATGATGTTGAGATCAGGGCTCTATGTGTGCAATATCATCACTTCCATGCAGAGGTGTGCTGGGTGACGTCAGTTGTGCAGACACGCCCAAACAGTGTGCAGTGCGGGCTTGTCTGCAATACAGGGATCCAGCCGCCACTTGTACAAGTTTATATGTACAGGGTCGGCACCCGGCAAAAGACGGTCGGGTGGCCCGAAACAGCTGCTGGGGGGACGGGCCCGGGGGGGCATTTGCCCCTCTGCCCCCCGGCCCAGCCCGCCCCTGCTTCCATGACTCCTTGTTCTTCTTTACACTGGAAATAGTTCTTAAAGGGGTTGTCCACATTTTTTTTGTTAGTGCAGCATTATTCACAAGCTGACCAGCACTTCTGTCCATAGAATTGCTGCTGATGGAGGAGCATAAAAGGAGACCAGTTGATCAGTCTTCTCCAATAAAAAGATTTGCTATGTGATGTGTTTTACAATTGGAGGAGGCTGATTAACCGGTCTGGTCACATGCTCCTCCATCGGCAGCCATTGTATGGACAGAAGTGCTGGTCAGTTTGTTAAAAAAGCTGCAAGTAGTTAACCCCTTGAATAACAATGGCTGTATGTTTACCGTCATTGTCCTGCTGCAGGTAAATTTGGAGCCAATCAGACGCCTCCCTTATGCTATTGTCTGATGATAAGTAAATGCCTGTATTTTCTTAGCATTGAGGTCACAAAGAAATTTGCAAAGTTGAAGACTATAAAGGCAGTAATTGGCCAACGAAACAGTGCAGCAGATGAAAGACACATCATGCTTACTTCCCTTCAAAATAGGAAGATGTCCAGCAGTGCCATCAGCTCAGAATTGGCAGCAAACAGTGGGACCCAGCTACACCCATCTACTGTTCAGAGAAGTCTGGTCAGAAGTGGTCTTCATGGAAGAATAGAGGCTAAAAACCTTCCCTTGTACATGTAAACAAGGCCAATTGATTTGACTATGTATGAAAACACTTACGTGTTTCTTTGAAGGGACTTCTGTACATATCTCTGCCTTTAGCCTTTGACTATTCTATCTAGGTCCATTGTACACAATAACATTTCATCACTCGTGTTTGAGTACCCCCCACCATCCATTCTGCTAACCCTTAATGATGTAATATTTTGCTCTTTTAACTCCTCATCACAGTTGCCAACTGTCCAGAAATTCCAGGACAGTCTGTAAAAATAAGACACTTTTTTGTCCTGTCTGTAAAAAATGAAATTGTTTGTGATTGTTTTGTGGCTGAAGAAACTTATACAGATTATTTTTCCACTATCAGTGTTCGGTCAGTATTTTTTCTCAGGAGTGGGAGCCAAAACCAGGAGTGGGTGATAAATGCAGAATTGCTGACTTGTTTCTATTATACCTTTTCTCTGATTGTTCCTCACCTGGTTTTGGCTCCCACTCCTGAGAAAAAATACTGACTGAATACTGACCAAATACTGATAGTGGGGCCGTTTATACAGTTTATAGTGTATGCAGCTGATGTTTTAATTTCAGAACTATGTCTATAGACATATATATATATATATATATATATATATATATATACTGTATATATATATATATATATATATATATATACATACTGCACATATATTTAGTGGATCTTGATTTTTTTTTATAAACAAAAATATTAAGAGCTTCTTAGATAATATATTAAAGGGGTTTTTCCACTACACTGATATTAGATCAGGATGGGGGCGGGAAGTGACAGGCCCCTCCAAGAAGCTTACCCATTGGCACCAATATTGGAATTGATACAGGAAAAAATCATGACTCATGCATTTGGTGAACAGTTATCTTTCTGGACTCTCACAAAGTGGGCATATGCAGTTCAATATGACTTCAATGAAATACAACATACCCAATCCTTCTTGCTTTCAATGGCAGACACAATTGTCTTTACAGACTTCTATTTAATTTGTATGTGGTGTAATTAAAGTTTATCGGCTAACATGGATAAGAACATGTATTGACTTTATATGAATAATGAAAATTCATTAGGAAGCTCCAAATAAATTTTGCATACAAGTAGGCAGGAGACTCTGAATGCAGTATTAGAAGAGGTGATGCATTAGAAAATACATACTGTACATGTCAAAAGTCATAATTATGTTGGGTAAGTCTGAGAAGTTGCAAACCAAACCTGAAAAGGAGCCAAGGTTGACCCAAAGTTCACATTTTGGGGATTTTTCCATTAGTTTCTGGACAAAAATGTGCCAAAAATGACATTTTCAATTTGGTAGTATGAAAATGAAATTACATTACCAGACCAAAGTACCTGTCCAAAATAAAAAACTAGAACAAATTAGGCAACCCCCTGACCCACCAACACTGTGGAATGTTTAGCTTGCAAAAGAGAAGACTGAAAGGAGACTTAATACCCGTCTACAAATATCTCAAGGGCTGTCACACTGTAGAGGGATCAGCTTTAGGCTATGTGCCCACATAGCGTTCTTGTAGCGTTTTTGCGGCCGCGAAAATGCTTGTAAAACAGTCTGCCATGGAAAGCAATGTGAATTTGGATCTGCTGTGCACATGATGCGCTAATTAGCGCGCCGAATTTGCATTGCGTTGCAAAACGCAGCATGACCATTTCTACCGCGATTACTCCTCAAATTCGCGACCATTGAGGAACATTGAAACGCAGCAAACACACAGGTATATATGGATTTGCTGTGTTTCAATTAAATTCAATGGCCACGAATTTGCGGCGTAATCGCGGTGCGTGTGGTACCCAGGATTAAGAGGAGACTACAACTCCTCTTCATCCCGGCTACCACGCGGTGAACAAAAGAAATAAAAAAGTTAAAAATAAAAAAAAACTGTATACTCACCGGCCGCGTCCTCTCTCCTCGGTGTTCCGCGGTGTACTTGCAGGACCTGCGGTGACGTCATTTAATCAGCTGATGGTCACGCGACCGCTGACGTCAGCGGTCAGGTGATGGTCGTGTGGCCATCAGCTGACTAAATGACGTCACTGCAGGTCCTGCAGGTACACCGCGGAACGCCGAGGAGAGAGGACGCGGCCGGGAGGAGACCGGAGAGGTGTGTATACAGGTTTTTTTTATTTTTAACTTTTTAATTCTTTTTTTTTTACTATAGATGCAGCATTTAAAGCATCTAAGTTGGTCACACATTATAAATCCATGTCAGTTGCATGGATTTATATTGTGTGACCAACTTGTCAAACACTTTTCCAAGTGATGCTCAAAATCACTTGGAAAAGTGCTTGAAAAAACGCATGCGAAAACGCTGAAAAAACGCTTCTCTCTGGCAGAAAAAACGCATGTAAATCTGCATGCGTTTTTTTCTGCCAGAGAGGCAAAACGCTCTGCATCACATCTGCATCGTGGGCACTAACCCTAATTCTCATTTGCACAAAGAAAGACTGAAACTAAATGGGAGAAGATACAGATTAGATATTAGAAAAAACTTTTTGACAGTGAAGGTGATCAATGAGTGGAACAGGCGGCCACAACATGTGGTGAGTTCTCCTTCCATGGAAGTCTTCAGAGGCTGGACAGATATCTGTCTGAGATGGTTTAGTGAATCCTGCCTTGAGCAGAGGGTTGGACACGATGACCCTGGAGGTCCCCTCCAACTCTAACATTCTATGATTCTATGACTGTAATTAGTTCTGATAAAACCAGTTAATAATACAATAATAATAATTTTATTTCTTTAGCGCCAACATATTCCATTGCACTTTACAATTATAGTGTACATGTACGAAGAAAATCAGACCTTACAGAGTAACACATAATTCTACAATTTAAGCAAGAAGAGGAGTGAGGACCCTGCTCACAAACTTGCAATCTGTAGGGAAACAGCGGTGACCCTAAAGGTACAAAGTGCTTGTATTGTATGGTCCAGTTCCTTTTTAGGAGCTTATTAATGGGAATATATTTTGTATAGTAAATTCCCTTGATCATTGAGTATTATGGGGTCCATCTGGATTCAGTTGGAGTCAGTTTTTTAGAACAGAAAAAAATATTGTACATGCTGTGCTTTTTCTTCTGTTCTGAAAAACTGACACCTAATGGAAACCAGACGGACCCCTATAATAATCTGTGGAATCCGGTTTCCATTTGCATCAGTTAGCAAATAGGTCCATTTTATACATGAATTTCATTTGTCTATTTAAAAAAAAAACCCCAGACAAATAGAGCTTCCAAACCGCCATGTGACTATAGCATAAGACTTATGCAAACAGGCTAGTGATATGTAAGGAGACTATATGGTGGCACCCTGTACTAAGGATGTGTAGGCCGTAGACTGTGTGTCATTAGTGTTATCCATATGAACCAATCTATTTCCAACTAAACATACACTCAAGAAGGGTACCAAATAGACAAATAAAAATTAAACACTTTCCTAGTCATTGTCTGAGGTCTCATTCAGACGTCAGTTTGTACGTACCTATGATAGTCTATGGGGTAATTCACATGTCCAATTATATCCTCAAAAGCGTGGAAACTTGTCAGATTTTGATCTGAGTGTTGGATCAAACTTGCCAATCCAAGTCTATGGATCTGTGAAAGAAATTCCATCCATGCGCTGTCCATTTTTCATGGACTGTTTGGTGGAAGAAGCTTAAGAAACCTCCTTTGTATTGTTTTTTTATCTTTCATCCACGAAAAAAACTGATAAAACTGTGACCAAACTCTGATGGTAAAAACTGACAATCTGACCAAACTCTAATGGCACTCTGATCAACAACCAGGATAAAACTCAGACCATTTTTTATGTACAAGAAAATTCACTTCTAAATGAGCCCCAAGACCTCCTATTTATGCCACATTCATGCATGACTATATCTGGCTACTTTTATCCTATCCCCATTAAAATCATCAGAATTTCAGAACTTGTGACCATAATTATCCTCTGCAACATTTCATATTTTGAACATTGAATTTGATGGATACACAATTTGGAATACGTTTCGCTTTCTATCAGGTCTTTAATTGATTTTATGTCTGCCCCATGGAAGGTAGGGAAGGTATGTCAATCAAATGTTCTTATTAGTCTTTTTTAAGTATAATTTGAGCTCAAATTTGAAAGCGTTGGTGTGCTAGAACAATCACCAGATCATCAAACATCCTCTGTCTATAAAAAAAAGTCCAGAATACATTTTTAAAATCGCTAAAAAAAAACAGCAACGTATGATCATCGCAAAAAACATAGCACTCCCTCTAGAGTTATTCATGAAACTGTCCTGGGGAATTATTTATGAAAGGGAAGCTCCAGTTAATTTCTGCAAGTTTCCTTTCTCTGTGAAGAGCAGGGATTTACTTTGGACCAGGTTTTACAGTCAGTATATTTTAGTAAACTCCAATAAGTCTAGAAATCCTTGGGTAAAACAACATTTTGATTAATGATAGGGAAAGAAGATATACAATTTCGATATAACACAATGATTTCCAAATATTGGCTCTTTCAAAGTCGGCCTACCACATAAAAAGGAACACTATAATATTTTATTCTAATTAATTTGCCCTAGTCAGTGATCTATATAAAACAGCTGTTTTGTTCCAGCTGTATTTGTATATTAATACTCTCTTTATATGTGGATTCTAATTCATGTATAGCATTTCTTTACTTGCAAACGTTTTTTTTTTATTTTATATCCAAATTATATAAAAAGGAAAAATTTAAAAGGGGGTTGTCCCAGGAACAAAGTACACTTTAATCAATAGATCTTGGAATAATAATAAGTTCCACAATTGGATGTGTTGAAAAAAAATGTTCCTGTGCTGAGATAATCTTATAAATGTTCCCCTGCTGTGTACTGTGTAATGGCTGTGTCTGACTGTGCAGGAACATGGTCTGATCATACCACAGCTCCTGGGCAGGGGAGGAAGGAAGAGAGTATACAGACATTACAGCACGGGATCACAGCTGATTCTTTTTGTGAGACAAAACATTTCACTGCCTGTTTTTAAGCAATGTTTTACCGCAAAGAAAGAATCAGCTGTGATCCCGTGCTGTCCTGTCTGTATACTCTTATGCTTTCTCCTCTACCCAGGAGCTGTGGTATGATCAGACCATGTTCCTGCACGCTCAGACACAGCCATTACACAGTACACAGCAGGGGCACATTTATAAGATTATCTCAGCACAGGAACATTTTTAACACATCCAGTTGTGGAAATTAAATTGAAGTAATACTTATTTCTTAGGAACATTTAAGAATGCTGAAAAAATGTAGGGAGGATTATATGAAAAAAAACAACTTTCTTTGGATGATGTCAGTCTCTTCTATTGTGAAATAAGTGGTCACCTAACATCTAAAGGATTATGTACACAACAGTTATATAAGGAGCCTGTATGGTGGCACCCTGTACTGTATTTTGGTACTATACAACAAAGATATTCACCCCTAGAATATAGTTTTAGGGGTGAATATCTCTGTAATATGGTGTATAGTGGAGCATGCAAACATTGCTTTTCGTTAAATTTGGGATAAATCTACCAAAAAGAAACTGTAAGGGATAAGAAAGAAGCATGTAGCTCCATAGACTGTGTGTGGTCACTTTATTGCAGTTCTGTATAACACAGAGGTGGCCACAAGGCATAAGGGTTGTACGCTGGTCACCTCTATCACTAAGGGACACTACTTATTATATTCTATTTAAAGGGGATCACCATCCACAGCCTAGCAAACTCTTACAGGCCTCCATTCTCTGAAGATGGCAATGTAAAGTAAAGATATGGCCATAATGGCACTGTTATACTGATTAATGTGATGCATTTACTGAAGAAATCCGCTTTGTGGTTATTCTTTAATCCACATTTGAAGTTTAATAAGCTTTAGGTGCATAGGGGCGGGATTGTAGGTAGGGTCTTTGACTCCTGCCCCTCTGCCTGCCTCTGGTGTCTGTATGACAGGTCACTGCTTTTCAGTCAATAAGCAAAGGGTGAGTCGGAACTCTCTATAAAATGGTGCTTGTGGAAAATAGTATAATGATAAGGAAGGTCCCGGCACTCACGTGTAGACTAATCCATCATACACATAGAAATCCAAATGGATGTTTCAGCCCATTGATGAAAGCCTGGGATGGACTGAAACATCTAATAGGATTTCTATGTGTGTGCTGGATTAAAAGCAGTTTATTCTACATGTGAGTGCCGGGACCTTCCTTATTCATTATACTGCTTTGTGAGTAACCTGCATCCTGTTTCAACTTTTGCACTAGTGCCATCCTTGCCGCCACTAGCGCATGCACAGATTGATCTCCCTGTGGTCTTTAATAAAATGCGCTGGTGATGGCACATGTGTAGAATGAGGCCTCGGCTCAATTAAATCTCTAAAGGACATCATTGAGCCAAGATCTCAATCTACACATGAGAAGCCACAGGCGCCATTTTATCAAAGTCTGCCAGGAGGTCAATCTGTGCAAGCGCTGTTCAAGTCAAGAACGGCAGCAGTGCAAAATTTCAAACAGGAGGCAGGTGACTCACAAAACAGTGACCTGTCATACAGACACCAGAGGCAGGCGGAGGGGCCGGGGTAGGAGCCGAAGACCCTACTCACAGTCCTGCCAGGTGTCGGACTGGGGTGCCAAGGGCCCACCAGTAACATCAACTCCAGAGTCCCACTTTTCAGCTACATGCAAATATGACTTTAGCCTCATTCATAAAATTTCATAGCTATAAACTGGGTTGATTGTTAAATTAATAAGATGTTGTCATTGCCTGTATATTGTGAATCAAATGCATTGTGCCAAGTACTGTTCATGTAAGTGGGTGGTGGCCCATTCCTCCAAAGGGGCCCACCGGAGGATTCTCCTGTTCTCCTTTGGGACAGTCCGAGCCTGGTCCTGCCCCTATACACCTAAAGCTTATTGCCTGAAAACGTCAAATGCGGATTAAAGAACAACCACAATGCAGATTTTTTTCAGTAAAAGCATCAAATTAATCAGTATAACTGTGCCATTATGGCCATGCCTTTTCTTTACTTTGCTAAATCATGCTGACAGGTTCTCTTTAAGAAGATGTTCCCTCAGCTTTATTTTAACACTTACATTTGCAGCTTTTAAGAGCAAAGATGATGCAAAAAACAACTAAACTCAACATAAATGGAAATACATCAAATATAATTTTTCTGAGTAGCCAATAAAGATATCAATGATATAAAGCTTTTGCCTTTTTTGACAGAAAAGTATTTATCACCTAAGAGAACACATACCATTTTTCAAAAAAGGACTTGGCTCCAATCTCTTCACAACCCTGTGCTTTTAATAACATTATTGGTATCTAGATGGTGTCTAGGTCTGGTCACCAGTTAAACCCGTAACTTCAGAAATATCGGATGCTACATAAATGAATTTCTTTATTAAGGAATATGGGAGAAACATGTATGAAAATGCATCAATTCAGCCCAATGGGTCTTTGCTTAAATGAAACCTAGGGGTGACATTTTTGTTTTAGACATGAAAATCATTGCAATGTGGTCAATGGAGCTTGTCTCAGGTTTTTTTTTTCTGATTGGTCAATTGACTACAAATATCATCCTGTCTCATCACATCCTACTGCCGCCTTCAGGACTTCTGCATTGCATCCAGCTCTTATTCTCTCATTTGTTGAAGTAGGGTTACGTCATAGAATTTTATTATCATTATAACCAAGGTCTATGGCTCATATACATCCAAACCTGCTTGGAGGTAACTCTTCTCTCAAGTATGTTCTTCGCTATTGGTGTTGATTACCATTTTAGGAGAGAAGACCTCTTAGAAGCTCGGTACCATACGTTCCCTCTTTTGACACTTTGATTGTTTTTGGTTTCCCACTACCCCAACATCTCACAAACCTCAGAGATGACAGGTAGACTTGGCATTCCTGTATATGTCACCCACACTCTTTACAATATCCTAGAGATGAAAGAGTCTCTGTCATTGCACAGCGCCCTGAACTTCGTAACTAATCAGTTACAAGGATCTGGCAAAGTGTTCCAGAGTTCAGTAGCAATGTGAACAGAGCACTGCATAGAGAAAGAACTGCAACCAGATGTCTGCCCATCCTCCACTTCCCATATCCAGATTGCAAAAAGGTCACAGAGCCCGTCTGGACATTAACCTTTCACTTGCCAGATTTTGAGCAGGACAGCATGTGAAACAATACAAATTAACTAGTGTGGCAGTGAGGAACCAAAAATATTAGATTAAAACGAATATTAAGTCTGGCAAAAATCAGCAAAGAAAGAAGTGCAAGGCTGACATGGATAAATTGAGGCATTATAACACATGCACAAGAGGGGAAATGAGGGGAAGAAATTGTATAGATCAATAATGGCATGAGAACATGAAGACTGGAGCTAAAAAGAGATGAGAGGTCAAGTGATCGAGACAATTAGAGCAAGAAAGGAGGAGAAGACGAGGGAGGAAATAGATGGACAAGAAAGCAGAGTGCTAGAAACGGGAGAAAGACAAAGGAAAAAAGAGACTAAAGCTGCAGCTATAGGACAAATCTACAAAAAGAGAATCAATATTTTAGGGCATCGAAATAATGAAGCAAATTAAGTACCACAAACAAAACAGATAGGACAAAAGGTACATTGCAACTAAAAAAATAAAAAGAAAGACTATAATATATATCCATGTGGACATAAAGGAAAGGGAGGCAAGGAGACTGATAGAACAGTATATACAGAGACAAAGGGGGAGAGACAAAGGCTCAGAAGGAGAGAGTGAATGTTAAGAGGCACTGACAGAAAGAATGTACGCCATACAGATAGCATGGACACATCGGCTTGGATCATTTAGATAATAGAGACCAGACAGATAAACAGGATCTAGGAACAGACAGGCGGACTGTGTGAGAAGAGAAAATGGGTATGTGAGTAGTGTAAATACATTCTCCGGAGGTTACGGGGATTTACCATGATGCTACACATATCTAAGGATATGTTGGGAACAGAGGCAGACCTCTGTGCAGTCTACCACGTGCCATGCAGTATATAACACTACTATCTTCTCATACGACATAGTGGCTTTTTTGGATCCCCTCAGACACCAGGGCCTAGGAGCTACTGCTAATGACTATACCTCAGAGGTTGTAAGAAACAAAAATTAACCACTTTTGTAGCTGCTAAATTGACCTTAAATTGGCTGTTTAAAGGGTTTGTCCACTACTTGGACAACCTCTTCTGAATCACTATGTTTTCCCCCAGTAAAATAATAACACCTGTACTCACCTCTAGTGTGGGTGCCATCCCAGAAGTGTTGACAATGGCTCTCCCCGGGCTCACATGACATTGTTATGTCACACAATCCCTGCAGCCAATCAGTGCTGATTTCACTTTGGAGAAATCAACACATCCAAGGAAAGTGATAGAGCAGCCACAACTCTCACTTCCTCCAGATGTCAATTATGTCCGTAAGAGAGGAGAGTGAAGCCAGCGCTGATTGGCCGTAGGAATCGTGGGATAGCCCCAGAAGAGTCAGTGCTGACACTGCTGGAACGGCACCCGCATCAGAGGTGGGTATAGGTGATATTTTATTTATTGGGAGGAAATGTTAGGGTGATCATGAAGATATCCCACCGAAGCCACCAATTTGTCAGGAACAGCACTGCACTGTTGCCAAATTGTCAGGAAAGTCACACAATTGTCTAACGATTGATGAACGAGGCAACAGCTTCTATTGCTATTACGCAGGTTATTGGGTGCTTTCATAGTGAATATATAGTATATACACATTCGATTCCAATACATGGTGTGATGAAAGCTGGCCGGTGGGTGCAGCTCTCTGGCGCCCCCTTACCTCTCAGGTCAGTCAAGGTACTGCACCTAGAGAAAGTAGTGCCAGGAAGCTGCAACCAGCGCAGGGAACACGGTAGTGTGTTATCCCTTCAACGTCACTAAACCGTAACGTCACTACACAGCACAACTCGCTAGCGCCCTCTTAGCCTCAGGTCAGTCAAGGAACTGCACCTAGGATAAGCGGTCGCCAGGGAGACTGTCCTGTAACCTACTGGGTATCGGGGCCCTCTGTAGTGAGGGCGGTATATATATCTTCCTTGGCCGCGCCAGGAATATATATATCTGAACCTCCGACCGTCACTACCAGCCTTCCCCAATCCCCAGTTGGTATGCTGCCACCAGTCCCTATTTTAGATATACGCCCAGTCCGTGAATGGGCCTATATCGGGTCAGGAACCAACCCTGGGTAGCGTTTTTGGCTTGAGCCGAGCTCACACGGACGTGCGTTCGTTATGCAGAATAAAAGGCAGGCCCACAATTACTTGAGGTAATTGATTATAATAATACACTAGATACACGATATACAACTAAATATACACAGGTATAAGGTCAGGCTAAACTATACAACAATGGAATACAACACACAGAATCACCACAGCATATCAGTTACCGGTTTCTTGATTTTCTTGTGACGCAGGGAGAGGATTCTGCGGTCGCAGGCACGGTTCTTTGTTACAGGCTGAGGCCTACCACCGCATGGTCAAACTGCTCCTCCCCTTGGTGGCCTCAGCTGGTGCTCAGATGTTCAGCACACCACTCTTGGGTCAAAACTCGATCAGAAGCCCAAATTCTATGGAACCCAATAACTTCTTCTGGGATGGTCTCATGATACCCCCAGGGGTTCCCATGGATTCGGGCCGCCGTAACCGACCTTTTGATATCAATTATGATACCATACGGTCCTCAGGAATGGCTCCGCGCTATATCTTGGCTTCCAGAGCACGTACAAACGTCTACCGCGGAGGCTTGTGTGCGCAATGGCTCCGGGACGCCGTGATATTTTTTTATTGGCCCATCCCACGCAACATGCGTGTACTATTCATGTTTCTATATCTTATGCCTCCATGCTTGTGACAGACAAAGAAACTAGTCCTATGGGACAAATGGTCAGGTACAGATAGACGAAGCACCCCCCCCTGCTGGCTGTGTTTCCTCTCGAAGTCTTTGAAGCTCCTAGCATTCAAGTGTTAAGTAGGCTTCTTATCTTACAGGAGCCTGGATGGGGGGAAACTATCTAGTTGACGTTTTAACAGAAGGTCCCAAGGGTGGGGGCTGCTGAAGTGTGGCCATCCCTGGATATGATTTATCATTACCAAGATGGCGGCTACAGGTTCATCACACCTCCCCCTATACGAGGGCGCGAGGGGGTAGCACATTCCTGTGTTCCCCCGTGCGTCCTTCTGCACCCTCCCCTTGCCGGGATAACCCGTCAGCGTTACCGTGGTCACGGCCTCTTCTGTGGCGAATGGAGAAGTGGTACTGCTGGAGAGCGAGGCTCCAGCGTAGCAACCTGCCATTCGACCCAGAGACCGTGTGTAACCAGCTGAGGGGGTTGTGGTCCGTCTCCACGGTGAAATGGCTCCCGTACAAGTAGGGCTGCAGACGCTGCAGGGCCCATACAATTGCCAGGCATTCTTTTTCCACCGTGGAGTAAGCCACCTCCCGGGGCAGTAGCTTCCTGCTCAGGTACAAGACAGGATGTTCCTGGCCTGTCGTGTTGACCTGACTTAGCACAGCACCGAGGCCAAAGTCACTGGCGTCGGTCTGTACCACAAACGGCCGGTCGAAGTCGGCAGCTTGCAGTACAGGGGAGCTACTTAGGGCGGCCTTGAGTGCCCCGAAAGCTGTCTCGCAGGCGACTGTCCAGTCGACTGCGACGGGCAGCTTCTTCTTGGTGAGGTCCGTCAGGGGCTTGGCCAGGGTGCTATAGTGTGGGACGAACCTCCTATAGTACCCGGCGGTCCCCAAGAAGGACATCACCTGCTTTTTGGTCCTAGGAGTGGGCCAGGATGCGATGGCATCCACTTTCCCCGGTTCTGGCTTCAGAACCCCCCCGCCTACCCGGTGACCCAGGTAGAGGACCTCACTCATGCCCAGCTGGCACTTTTCCGGCTTGATGGTCAAGCCTGCCCGGTGGATCCGACCGAGCACCTGCCGCAGGTGCTCTAGGTGATCCTCCCAAGTGGGACTGAAGACTGCAATATCGTCCAAGTACGCAGCCGCGTACCCTTCAAGTCCCTCAAGCAGCGTATTGACCATCCGCTGAAAAGTGGCAGGGGCATTCTTCATGCCGAATGGCATCACTGTGGACTCGTACAGTCCAAAAGGGGTGATAAAGGCAGAGCGTTCCCTTGCCGCGGGGGTCAGAGGAATCTGCCAGTACCCCCGGCTCAGATCCATGATGGTCAGGTACTTAGCCCCGGCCATCCGATCGAGCAGGTCATCGATGCGTGGTATGGGGAACGCATCGGTGACCGTTACAGCGTTGAGCCCCCGGTAGTCCACGCAGAACCGTGTAGTTCGGTCCTTCTTTGGTACGAGGACTACAGGCGAGGCCCACGCGCTGCTGGATGCCTGGATCACCCCCAGCTTCAGCATCTCGTCTATCTCTTGGCGCATGTTTCCCTGCACCTCGAAAGAGACCCGATATGCTGAACGCCGGATCGGCGGGTGATCGCCAGTGTCCACGTCGTGGACAGCCATCTCAGTCCTTCCGGGCAGGCTGCTGAACAGCCCCCGGAAGGGGTGCAGGGTGGTCCCCAGCTGGGACCGTTGGTCCTCCGTGAGCTGGTGGCCAACCCCCACATCCTCGATGGACCCACCCGCCTTGGCTTGGGTGAGCAGATCCAGGAGGGTTTCTACCTCTCCTTCCTCGGGAAGGTTGCACACTGGGTGGGCAGTCGCTTCCCGCTCATGATGAGCCTTCATCATGTTCACGTGGAAGGCCTTCCTCCTTCCACGGGCGTGATCCAGGGTGACCAGATAGGTGACGGCATTGAGTTTCTGGTGCACGAAGTAGGGACCTTCCCAGGCTGCCTGAAGCTTGTTCTGTGGTACGGGGACCAGTACCCACACCTTTTGACCCACCTGGTAGGTCCTCTCACAAGCATTCTGGTCGTACCACCGCTTCTGGTCGGCCTGGGCCTGGGCCATATTGTCCTGCACCAGCTTTGCCAAGGCCATCATCCTGTCCCGGTGGCGCACGACATACTCGATGACCGACACCTCGGGGGTGGCCAAATCCCCTTCCCATGCTTCCTTCACCAGAGCCAGGGGGCCCCGTACCCGTCGCCCGTACAGGAGCTCAAAGGGGGAGAACCCCGTTGAGGCCTGCGGAACCTCCCGGTAAGCAAATAGGAGGTGTGGGAGGTAACGCTCCCAGTCTCTCCCGTGGGAGTCGACCAACATCTTAAGCATCTGCTTTAAGGTGCCATTGAACCGCTCACACAGGCCATTAGTCTGTGGGTGATACGGGCTGGCCACCAGATGTTGCACCTGCATTTGCTTACAGAGGGACTCCATCAGCCGCGACATGAACTGGGTCCCTCGGTCGGTGAGCATTTCTTGGGGGAAACCCACTCTGGAGAAGATCTCCAGTAAGGCGGTAGCCACCTTGTCGGCCCGAATGGACGACAAAGCTACCGCTTCCGGGTACCGGGTGGCATAGTCCACTACCGTGAGTATGAAGCATTTCCCGGAGTGGCTGGGAGTGGACAGAGGTCCAATAAGATCCACAGCAACCCTCGAGAAAGGCTCTTCGATGATTGGCAGAGTTACCAGTGGGGCTTTGGGGCGCGGCCCCGCCTTCCCCACCCTCTGACAGGTGTCACACGAACGGCAGTAGGCACCCACCGCGGCTCCCATCCCAGGCCAGTAGAAATGCTGAGCTATCCTGGCCTTGGTTTTAGCGATCCCTAGGTGTCCGGCCATCGGAATCTCGTGTGCGATCCGCAACAATTCCGCCCTGAACGGATAGGGTACCACTAACTGTCGGTCCCTGGGCCACGCCTCCGGTGAACCCTGCTGGACCGTTACCCGGTACAGCCGTCCCTGGTCCCAGACCACCCGCTCGCAGTCTGACTCCATGGGAGGCTGTGCCGCCTGTTCCTTGAGAGCTTTCAGGCTGTCGTCTGCTTCCAACGCAGCCTGAAATTCCTGACTTGATGTGGCCAGAATCGACGAAACTGCCACATCCTCTGTCAGCCCCTCCGGGCATGTCACCTGGCCGCTGTCTGACCCGGCAGACACTTGGTCAGAAGTGGGGAAGCCGTCGGACCTCTGCAAGGCTCCTTGGGCTCCGGCGCTCCCACTCCTGGTGACAGCGGCTATGACCGCTGTGACCGTGGGTAGTGCCTGCTTCCCCTCTGTTTCTGACCAAGCCGCCCGATCAGGCAGGCTTCCTAGGCCTTTGGACATCTCGGATGTGGGGAACTCCTGCCCTGGGGTCTTACCTGGCGGCTCCTCTCTTGGGACACCCCCACCTCCCATGGCCTGTTCCTCCCCCTGCAGTGGGCCTATACTCAGCAGCCTGGATACCCCTGGGAGCCCTACACTGCCGGTAGCTGCCCCCCTCTCCATCCCTGAGCTTCCCTCTACAGAATCCTGCCCGCCCCCTCCCTCACCGGAGGACAAGAGGTCACGGCACGCCGGCTGAGCACCTCTGCGGGCATCCCCACACTCCCCACCTGCTTTCACTAACCCTGTTTGTGTTGTGTCTGTGCAGGTGTTACCCTCAGGTTTCACTCCCTCCTCCTCAGCAGGACACACACTACATACAACATGGTTGGCATTAGCAGCAGACAAATCAATACACTCTTGGGGGGCCGAACTTGGGGGTTCAGAGGGTACATACTGCGATACTAGACGCCCCAAGTCGGTCCCTAATAAAACATTTGCGGGAATATTTGGCGTTACTCCCACCTCCCGCATCCCCCTTCCGGCACCCCAGTCCAAATACACCATGGCAACGGGAAGTGCCGGCTCCACGCCTCCAACCCCGGAGACGGAAAGAGTCTTTCCTGGTACCAAGTCCTGGGGGGACACCACCTCAGGCCGTACCAGTGTTCGTTCAGCGCCCGTGTCCCGCAGTCCCATGACCGCAGAACAGCCTATGGTGACGGGTTGGATGTTGTCCAGGGACCTACCACCACCCCCTCCCACACACAAAACATTGGGCGCTCTCTGGGACTGGGATGGGGTCTTTTGGCGCTGGGGACACTCAGCCCTAAAGTGTCCTGGTTTGTTGCATAGATGACAACGTCTTACGTCTGGTCCTTGCCTGGAGAGGGCAACAGGGGGATACACCCCTTGTGTTCTAGGGGCCGGGGAAACAGGGGCATGACTGGGCTTACCCCCTCTCCAGGTGCTGCTGGCAGACTTCTTCAGCTCAGGCGCCCTGTTATTGGCATACTCGTCTGCCAGGGCGGCTGTAGCAGAAGCCCCTGTTGGTTTTCGGTCACGGAGGAACTGTCGGAGGTCCTCTGGGCAGTTCCACAAGAACTGCTCCGTGACGAACAGTTCCTGGACCTCCTGGCGGGTAGTAAGCGCTAGACCCGAGGTCCAGTGCTCTGCGGCTCTCAACAGCGCCCGCATATGATCGGTCCAGGTGTCCTTGGGGCCACGCAGCAGGCTCCGGAACTTCTGGCGGTACGACTCGGGAGTGAGGTTGTACTGCCGGATCAGGGCCCGCTTGATGCAGTCGTAGTTCTGTACCTCCCCGGCAGGTAAGTCCCCCAAGGCATCCAGGGACTTACCCCTCAAACGGGGGGTCAGGTATCTGGCCCACTGATCCCGGGCCAGATAGTGCTGAAGACAGGTCCGTTCAAATGCCACCAGAAAGGAGTCCAGGTCCCCATCCTTCTCCAGTAGAGGGAAGTCCTCAGCTCGGACTTTGGACGACTTGGTCTCCTGATGGGTTGGTTGCTCTAGCGGAAGCCCCCGCTGGGCCAGGTCCAGTTGGTGCTGGCGCTCCGCAGCTCGCTCTGCACGCTCCGCAGCCTCCCGGCGCTCTGCAGCTTCACGCTCCGCAGCCTCCCGGCGCTCCGCAGCTTCGCGCTCCTCCTCCGCTGCCTTCTCTGATGCTGCCAGGAGGGTTTTGTAGACGGCATCGCCATGAGACTGGAGACTTGCCATAGCCGCTTGTAAAAGGGCTTGTGATCTGGACAGGCTGGGCTGGGTAGGTGGTGGGCAGCCCACTGCGGGACCGTATACTGGGGACTGGCTCCCTGAGGTGCCCGGGCTGGACTCCTCCTCGCCATGAGTAACAATGTCCTCCCCTCCTGCCACACGGACCGTAGCATTAGCCTCCTGCAGGGTCTTGCTCCTGGTGCCGTCTGCCATTTTGGTAACCGACACCGCTGCAACCCTGAGTTTGCACACACCTTGTTATACTTTTAGCCTGACCGTCTAATGTTGGGCTGACCTTAAGACTCCAGCAGTGGAAGTTACCACTGGCAGTCTTTAGTGCCTGGGAGTAGGGGTCCCACAACACTATTATTCTGCAATCCCACCGCTCTGCCACCAATGTGATGAAAGCTGGCCGGTGGGTGCAGCTCTCTGGCGCCCCCTTACCTCTCAGGTCAGTCAAGGTACTGCACCTAGAGAAAGTAGTGCCAGGAAGCTGCAACCAGCGCAGGGAACACGGTAGTGTGTTATCCCTTCAACGTCACTAAACCGTAACGTCACTACACAGCACAACTCGCTAGCGCCCTCTTAGCCTCAGGTCAGTCAAGGAACTGCACCTAGGATAAGCGGTCGCCAGGGAGACTGTCCTGTAACCTACTGGGTATCGGGGCCCTCTGTAGTGAGGGCGGTATATATATCTTCCTTGGCCGCGCCAGGAATATATATATCTGAACCTCCGACCGTCACTACCAGCCTTCCCCAATCCCCAGTTGGTATGCTGCCACCAGTCCCTATTTTAGATATACGCCCAGTCCGTGAATGGGCCTATATCGGGTCAGGAACCAACCCTGGGTAGCGTTTTTGGCTTGAGCCGAGCTCACACGGACGTGCGTTCGTTATGCAGAATAAAAGGCAGGCCCACAATTACTTGAGGTAATTGATTATAATAATACACTAGATACACGATATACAACTAAATATACACAGGTATAAGGTCAGGCTAAACTATACAACAATGGAATACAACACACAGAATCACCACAGCATATCAGTTACCGGTTTCTTGATTTTCTTGTGACGCAGGGAGAGGATTCTGCGGTCGCAGGCACGGTTCTTTGTTACAGGCTGAGGCCTACCACCGCATGGTCAAACTGCTCCTCCCCTTGGTGGCCTCAGCTGGTGCTCAGATGTTCAGCACACCACTCTTGGGTCAAAACTCGATCAGAAGCCCAAATTCTATGGAACCCAATAACTTCTTCTGGGATGGTCTCATGATACCCCCAGGGGTTCCCATGGATTCGGGCCGCCGTAACCGACCTTTTGATATCAATTATGATACCATACGGTCCTCAGGAATGGCTCCGCGCTATATCTTGGCTTCCAGAGCACGTACAAACGTCTACCGCGGAGGCTTGTGTGCGCAATGGCTCCGGGACGCCGTGATATTTTTTTATTGGCCCATCCCACGCAACATGCGTGTACTATTCATGTTTCTATATCTTATGCCTCCATGCTTGTGACAGACAAAGAAACTAGTCCTATGGGACAAATGGTCAGGTACAGATAGACGAAGCACCCCCCCCTGCTGGCTGTGTTTCCTCTCGAAGTCTTTGAAGCTCCTAGCATTCAAGTGTTAAGTAGGCTTCTTATCTTACAGGAGCCTGGATGGGGGGAAACTATCTAGTTGACGTTTTAACAGAAGGTCCCAAGGGTGGGGGCTGCTGAAGTGTGGCCATCCCTGGATATGATTTATCATTACCAAGATGGCGGCTACAGGTTCATCACACATGGGTATATATATACTTTGGTACAGTCACCGCCAGGTTCGGCAATAATCAAGAAAACAAGCTGCATCAATTGTCAGGGAGATCAGGAAGATATCCCACCACTGCCACCAATTGTCAGGACAATCACACAATTGTCTGATGATTGGTGGATGAGGCAATTGCTTCACAGATGCCTCCACCTTGTGCCAGTCATTGCAATGGTTCCTCATTTGCTACAGAATACAATACAATCTTATCTCTCACCCACACAGCTCTCCGCAGTTGTGCACCACCCTACATCTCCCCCCTCAACTCTGTCTGACACCCTAGCCGTGCTCCCCATTCTGCAACTGATATAAGGTTAACATCCTCCATAATCTAAACCTCCGACCTCTGTCTCTAAGACTTTTCTCATGCTGCACCAATTTTCTGGAATGCACTACCTCGGACAATCAGATTAGTACCCTACATTTTTAAGCGTGCTTTAAAAGCACATCTCTTTATACAGGCCTATCATCTCACTTCAGTAATTTAAATCCTCCCTGTTTCCTATTTCTATTTTTTTTTTTTTTATTAGAATGATGGCAAGCACTTTTTACCTATTGTGTCAGACCTATTTCCTCACAGATTGTAAGTTTGCAAACAGGGCCCTCATTGCTCCTTTATCTGGTAAACTATGTGTTACTCTGTAATGCCATTATTGTTCGTACATGCCCCCGTTTAATTGTAAAGTGATGCAGAATATGTTGTCGTTATGGAAATAAAATAATAATTATTATTTATAATAAGGGGTATTATAGTAGACAACCGTTAAACACAATTCTCATTGTAATGCCAAATTCAGACATCATTGAAAAACAGTCCGTCTATGGATCATGATGTACGGACTGACACTGGGACTGCAGACTCAAACTCATATATGCCTATACCGGTGTGAACGTGAACATAATGCAGAGCACTGTGAAAACAATATATGACTATAGGGTGCATAACCAAATACAAGGATAACATTATATTAAAAAGATATACATTTTATTGGTACATACAATTTTTAAAATATATAAAATTGTGGGGAGCAATACAGGAAGGAATATAAGAAAGTTCATGACAAACTTCTGCATTAAATGTATAAGTAAGAGGGGCTAAAGGTTATATTCTCATTGCATCAATTATATATGAGATAAAAGATAGCTTATATTTATTAAATCAATCAATAAATTTGTAAATACTGAAAATAGATAAATAGATACATGCATATACATATTACAAGAACGACATACCATGTAGGAGAAATAGCACAAATTATAGGACCCCAAACGTACGTTTCGGCCTTGGCTTTCTCAAGGAATGTAAAAACGAAATTGTTGTGCAAATGTTCGGGCCTATGTTACTTCTCTTAATTGTGAAGCAGTTAAAAGAAGTAACATATTCATTCTTTGTTCAGTTTCCAAGCTTTTTATAGTTAAAAGTAAAGAAAAATAAAACGCAATAAACTTTGGCAAAAGTGCAAGCAAAGTCGCTTCAGGAAAAAGACCACCGGCTTTTACTTAAAGGGGCTTTGCTTTGAAAAACTTCAGCGGCTCTGCTAGCAGAATACAGACATGTGCACATACCCTTAGGCTGCTTTTAGAAAGGCATAATACTGGTGTTTTTTTAACGCCTAATTAATCATGCAATACCCTGATTTCCTTGAGAGCTGAACTAGAAGTCGGCTGCTCTACCTCTGGCTCCAGTGACTCACAGGAAGTCTGAATATTGCATCAAACACTGTTATTGAGCAAAAAATGAACCGATATTACACCGTCTGAGTGTGGCCTTATAGTTAGACAATAAAAATTAACCTTTTTTGCACCAGTGACAATTTTATGGGAAAGCATTTAACCTATGAGGATAAAATGCCTGAAGAAAACCCACTCATTGATCAAAAGAACATACAATATTCATGTAAATGTTGCTGTGGTTGTTAAGTTCGAAACCAAGATTCCAGAGCTACAAACATATTGTAAAGTACATGATCAATTGCCCCCATAGTGTTTACAGAGTCTTTGGATTTTACGCTTGTAGGGAAATCCAAATTATTATGTACGGATGCTGCAAAGCTAGGTTTGTTAAGATGTTTTACAAATATTTTTTTCTCTACTATTTTTGTAGAACTTTTCGTGTAATTTTTTCAAATCATAAATTGTATGTACCGTATATAACATAATATTGAAGGTCCACTGGTTTGGCTCCACTGTCAGACACACGACCTAACAGCTCAGCTGTTTGTAGTTGTCTCTGAGCTCCTTAAATGTATTAAAGGGAACCTGTCACCTCCACAAACAGTATTTACCAGCAAATGTAAGGATAAAATGCAGATAAATAGCGATTGAACCGTGTCTGAATGCCTAACTGGAGCTGCAGCTACAGCGAGAAAATGAAGTTATATTCTCCCTGCAGCTGCTCACTTCCAGTCAGTTATCAGGGCTGTGCTGCGAGCTATTACAGTCACCACTCGCTATAGAGTGCGTGCACTGTAATTTTGTCTCTGCACACTAATTGACATCTGTACAGCATATGTGTGCAGCGCATGTTGTCAATCAAAGTGCTGTGGTGTGATTACAGCTTCACTCACTGTATGGTGAGAGGTGTCTCTAAAAGCTACACCTTCCCAATAGTGCCGCTGCAGGGAGACTATAACTTAATTCTCTCCTTGTAGCTGCTGTTCGAGTAAGGCAGCCAGGTGTAAGAATGGTGGACTAGGCTGTCGCAATCCAGCACCTGAAGACACCAATCGTGTTGTGTTGTATTGTAAAGTGTATTGTGTCATGCGTCTTTTGTATATAATGTGTAGTGTGATAAATAATGTACTGTACAGTATAAGATAGGTAGTATAGGGATGTAGATAGTTGACAGTAGTTTAGGTAGTTCCATTAGGGTAAGATAGAGTTAATGTTTGGAACTGTTAGAGCAAGCGGCCCCTGCTAGGTGAGCCTTAAAGGGCCAGTAGATTCTTTACCCAGCTCCCAGTAAATAGGATGGGGACTTTAGTAGAACACTTCCCAGGCCTGCTGTTGCTGGGCAGCTGGCATCTAGTGACACGGCCGGAGCCTAGTCCAAAACAGGTAGGTATCTCTGCGAGAAACCCTGGGAGTATAGCAAAAAGAGAAAAGGAAGCAAACCCTAAGACCAACCCTGAAAGAGAGCAACCAATCCTGCTAGCACCACTCACCACCACAACTCATATGAACTGCAATAAACAGCAAAAACCTGAGCTGGTAACAGGGTTAAATAGCCCGCCTGATGCTGAAGGAAATGATCATGTGCTGAATGCCTCCCAATCATCCCCAGACAGCCACTCCCTGCTAGCTTGCACAGCAGAGTGGACACAATCCCACCACTGCCTAGTACCAGACACAGCAGTGTCCTGTGTTGTCTGGCATCCAGGGAACACAGCGTTCCATGTTCCCTGGGCATAGAAATCCATGGGAGATACGGCATCCCATGTCCCCACACATCCTACTACTCCAGAACGCAACACTCCATAATGTTGGGACCGTTTCCCAGCGTGCATGGTAGCTCCGCCTACAGGGTGAACAGACCCCTTCCTGATAACCGGGGAAGGCTGACAAGGTAGCCACTTGGGGCCAGCAGGACAATGGCGGTGCTTGCGACCGGAGTAGTGTAATACGAGAACTGATCCATTCCCAGGTGGGAGCACAGAACCACAAGTCCTAACAGGAAGTAGCCCATAGTGGGAGGGGTTTGTGCTAGGGAAAGTGACGGAGTTTGTGTTAATTAGTTAGATAGGGTTTGGAGAGTGAAGAGAGCAGAGCTGCATAGAAGGGTGACCTCAAGTGAGAGGAGACTAAGGATGAGGGATAGTGTGATCCTGAAGAGAAGTGAGAGAAGTGACTGATGAGACAGAGTGGCCTCCCATAGAGGTGTCCTTGGATAGTCTGCCAAGTCATGAACCCCAGAGCTTGTAACTCAGAAGGTAATGGACATGAGCAGGACTGAGTACAATGAACTAATGGGCGTCAAAAGTGCGGGGGTTCCAGGGCGCCAGTAGCGGAAGAAATAGGTTGCGGAACTGAAAAGCATGTAAGGAGACTTGATAATCAGGACTGTAGGGTTAAAGCTGGGTTGTGGAGGAGTCGGATAAAAAACAGTGTGCCTCACTATTCCTGGAGTAAACTACGGAGGTAGGAGATTGGAAGTGCAAAATGCATTATACTGTAAAAGAAACATCCATAAGACTTTGTACCTGCTATCCCTTCTATATAACCTTTACCAAGCTACCACCCAGTAAAGAGTTTGTGTTGGAACGGCAATGTCCCTCATTGAACTGTAAACAACATGGTCCTGGCAAACCCCCAACACCAAATACATGAGGCCTGCACGGGCATAAGGCCCTCACAGTACAAGTCTACACACTCAGCCAGGACCCTCACTTTCATGTAGCGCGTTGGGGCGTACAAAGAGACGAGTGCCTTGCCCACAGCTACCGTCCCACAACGCGCTACACAGGCACTGTATAAATGCTATTTGTCTGTACATTACCACTATGTCTGCAGGTAAATAGTGTTTCAGGAAATGACAGGTTCCCTTTAATTACTATCTGTCTGGCATCCAAACCAGCAGAAACCTGAAAGTAGCCTAATGAGCAAAGTGGCCAAAAAATTATTTGTATGCATATTTGATAACTAATGTAAAGTTTCAGGCCCCAATTTATCAAGACCAGCGTGGGTGGGGTGGAGTGCCAGGTTCCTAATTCATTGAGAGGCAAACACCTGTTAATGAATCAGGCAAGGCTCAAAGTGGTGTGATCCTATATATGCGCCTTGCTACAAATCTTACTACAATCAGAGACTGGAGTAAGATTTGTGGCCTAAAGTATGCCACCACTAGTCATGAATTTGATGAGTGGGGTTCGCCACACCTCGTTCCGCTCCAGCTCCGTCCACTTTATCAGAGCTGGGTCTAAAATGGCATGAATCAAGACCCTAATGTTTCTTTCTACAGTCCTGTTGTATAATTACAAAAATAAATTATTGCAATATTTCTTCACATTATTACTGTTATTTGACGATATTCCACATTGAAATTAATGTCAATTTTCCGTTAATGTTTGCTGTGAAAGAATGACAAGCTATATTAGATGAGGCTATGGTGGACTTGTTAGGTTCCTAAAGTTGTCATTATGAGTAAAATGCAAGATTGCAGAAAACAGAAGATGAGTATTTGGCAGATAAAGCAGAGAAGCAGATGTAAGGTAATATAAAAGTGGCTGTCATGTGCTCACATAAAATACCCAATCAGTCAGGCTCTGACCACACTACAGTTAGGTTAGCTATAATTTATCTGCAGGGCTAATGTTTCATGTAAAAAAACTGAAACCCAAAATAATCCATTTACCTGTCATGGCTCTGGAAATGAGAAAAGTCATGGCACCAGCTGAGACAGATATTTAATACATACATACATATTTATTTTATACATTATTATTTAAGCATTCCTAAAAGATTTAAGCACCCTGTAAAGGAAATCTCTGATTATTTACTCTCCCCCCCAAAAAAAAAATCTGAAATAGAATATCTATCTGCCAATATAGCTACAAGTGCTCACAAGAACTATACAAATTAAATTATTTTATTATTTTAGGATCATGTTTTTTATGTTTCCAGCTGTCATAGAAGCATTGATCCCCAGATGAATTGAAGAGTTACGCTTGCAAGGAAACAGAGCCCATGTGTAGGGCAAGAATACTGAGGAGTGTATGTTATATATACACGTACACCTCACTCCAGCTCAGGGAGACCTGCAAAACATCACAAAGCATCTCTTTATGGTATCTCCAAAGGTAACTGTCTCCCATATACATCTGTCATCATCTGCGGTGAGGTTTTATGATAGAAAGCAGGCAACATGTGGACAGGCACACTCAGCTCAGAGCAGAAATATTCTTATTTAAAGGGAAACTGACAATAAATATGATACATTGTTAAATGTATTCCTCTATTCGTTTCAGTCAGATATAACATTAATATTACAGTGATTTTATAGATAGACGGCATGACTTTTTTTTAGCATCCTTGCTTAAATCCCCAAGCCAAATGTGCCTATTGCAACATCCGTGTGGGGTTTGTATGTTTTTCCCGTGCTTGTGTGGGCTCTCATCAGATATTATGGTTTCCTCCTATAAAATATTTTAATACATATGGTAAAGGGTAATTATTCTCTTCATATGGTACCAGGACCAGGACCTATTATTGGTATGCAACAATTAAAGGGAGCCTGTCAACAAAAGTTGAGCTTAATAAACCACTGCCAGGATCCTATAGGTCCCATATATATATTTATTTTACTCACTTATATGGCGCCATTACTTTCACAGCGCTTTACAGACATTATCGGCAATGTCCCCATTGGGGCTCACAATCTACATTCCCTATCAGTCTGTCTTTGGGGTGTGGGAGGAAACCGGAGAACCTGGTCGAAATCCACGCAAATACAGGGAGAACATACAAAATCCTTGAGGATGTTGTCCTTGGTGGGATTTGAACCCAGGACCTAAGCACCTTTGAAGATGCTCCTCCGTTAAAATAGGTTTTTCCTAGAAAAGAGTTATCGAAGTTAAAGAAATGTCATCTTTCACTGTCAACAGTCATTGTATTCTCTCTGTTAGCATACCCATTGTGTATTACTGAAGACCCCTCTATGGCATATGATATCATAACTGACTATGCTGAGCAGAATGTCAATCAAAGCAGAGTTGGCGTCCTAAACAGCCCCTAAACATACCCTGATGAGGTGGGTCCACTAAGCCTCTGGTCCGGGTGGGCATATGGACCCCGGGCGTTGGTGCAGCTTCCTTGAAGAAAAGTGGGACTGTGAAGACTTGGACAGACAGCAATCACAGATGTAGTAGGACAGATGAACTAGAATCCAGCAGAGATGAATGGAAGTTAAAGCACAATAAACATAGATGGTGGAGCACACCATCAGGGCTCTAGAGACTAATCCTAAAATACAGGTGTGTGTATTAGTGGGCCTTAAATAGGATTAGGGAGATGACATCACTGAGACATGCTGGCAACCTGCAAAATCCGACGTGCAGCACAACAGAGCGCAGCGGTCTGAGGTGAAGGAAGTAGATCCTGGGATAACCGAGACAGGCATGTTAGACACATGCACACTCTTCAGGTGTGTAAAACATTTGGAAGGAATAGATGTGTACGATCATTAAAAAAAAACACCTCAATCATCCAAAATGAGCTGTTTACACACAAATATTTTCTAGAGTGCAGGCGATTGCTATAACACGTGAGTACAGTCTCCCACTGGCAGGCATTGCTGTGCTGGGCTGCTCTGATCTCATTATGATACCAACAATATTTTTTCCATATTGGGAATATTTCTCTGAGATCAGTAAGTGCAATGACTTTGAAGATATTCACATAAAATTAACTAAACTGCGCATTGAATCATCGCATGTTAGCACTGCATACCAGCTTTTCTCTGAATATGTGATATCATTTAGGAATTTGGAGTTTAGCCTTAAGTGATACAGCTTTTGTCATTAAAGTGATTTTTATGTTAATGAATTCTAAAATATTTTTCTTTGAGGCAATGTCACCTGGATTTTACGTGCCTTCTGATGTCTCTAAAATATGGGTGCTACCGACTGAGCGGACACAGCACTTTTGCATGGAGCGGCACAGACATTATGTTACATGACTTTGCCATTAAAGAATTTTCTAGTACTATGACTAGGTCATCACTATCAGATCTGACACCCAGCACCCCCATCTATTAGCGGTTTCCAGCTCTGACGGCAGCTGGATATAAACAATGTGGCAGAGCGGAATACTACAGTGCCGTAACGATGTTTAGTGACTGCAAAAAAAATTTCAGGAGCGCAAAGTTTGCCAACTAATTACTAGTGTAAACTTAGACTAGACAATCTAAAGATACGCCAAGTGTTTCACCTAGCATAGTGTGTGGTTATAAAGAAACTGGAGCAGATTTATATAGGATTTGTATTTCTGGGCGTAAGAGGCCAAATTATCCCGGGTATAGTTTGGCCCAGGTCTGATGTGTAATGTGTAACTACTGAGAAGTGTGGTAGGATTCTTTACCTCGTAATATCTTTATGGAATGTATTTTTAATGATTGAAGTTTTTCTGCTTCAAGTAATAAAAGTCTATGTGTTTAGAACTTTAAGATTTAAGTCAATTATCTTCTCACATAACTTACTTTACAAACCTGAACGCTCAATAACATTATTACAATCAAAAAACAAGTGTCCTGGAAAGTCTCATATGCTGTGTATACTACAGAACTAGGGATCAAAGGGTAGGTTACCACTAGAGGTCAGAGCTCCTATATAACCCACCAACCACAGCACAACGTGCATAAAATAGCCTTTATTATACAAATGGCAATAAACATGACAAAACAAAAAACTAGTCATAAAAACTGAACCTCACACTGTGAGGGATATCAGAACATATAAATACATTTTCTACAGCCAGGTTCATCATATATTTGTTTGGAAACAATCTCCATAATGACAAAAAATGGACCTGGTGTCAGTGAATATATACATACATGCTCAGTGGCATACAATCCCTTAAAAATTACCCACCATTGTATGCTTAATAGCCCATATTACTGGCTGGGACGCCACCCCTAGCATAAAATATGGTATACAAAGTAAATCTACAAACTATTACAAGGAGGTAATTACCTTAAATAGGGAGTTATGACCAGAGTTATGACGTCCCTCAGCCCCAAAGTACATTTCATATACAGTACTTCCCCGGGTATAGTTTGGCCCAGGTTAGATGTGTAATATGTAACTACTGAGAAGTGCGGTAGGATTCTTTACCTCGTAAATATCTTTATGAAAGTCTAATATTTTTAACGATTGAAGTTTTTCTGCTTCAAGTAATAAAAGTCTATGTGTTTAGAACTTTAAGATTTAAGTCAGTTATCTTCTCACATAACTTACCTGACAAGCCTGAACTCTCAATAACATGTTGAAAAATTAAGTAATCCTTGTGTATATCACTCAACGCTGCTGATATCAAGGGAGGTATAATCTGGCATGGGGGGTATGAAATGGCCTAGATCATAATATACCCAGAGTATAATCAAGCCTAGGCCGCTTTAGCCCCACTTATAGTTTGGACTCGGGGTGTTCTATGGCCTGTTACACTGGCACCAGCCACTAAACAGTGTGATGGCTTTCCGCTTTGTTACATTGTTTTCATCTGGCCACTATGGTGCTGCAAAGAGCTAGTAAGTGGGGGAACTAGGTGTCATATCCCCCAACTATTTGTTAAAGTACACCCCTTTAAGAGCCTACTCTTCAGCAAAAATAAAAAGCAAATGCACTTTAAATGAATGGTGTCAAAGCAGAATGACATATCATACTAACTAAAGCAGTAAAATGATAGTGACCCTTTAACAAGGCGATATCTTTTTGGTTGGTGTCCAGTTGGAACATTTACCTGAATGCAGACATTGCAACTTTTTTTCTAAAACTACAAGTGCTTCTCACTAGATTAGAATATCATCAAAAAGTTAATTTATTTCAGTTCTTCAATACAAAATGTGAAACTCATATATTATATAGAGTCATTACAAACAGCGTGATCTATTTCAAGTGTTTATTTCTATTAATGTTGATGATTATGGCTTACAGCCAATGAAAACACAACAGTCATTATCTCAGAAAATTAGAATAATTAACAAAAAACACCTGCAAAGGCTTCCAATGCGTTTAAAATGGTCTGACTTAACAGATGTCCAGAAGGCAGTCATTGACACACTCCACAAGGAGGGTAAGCCACAAAAGGTCATTGCTAAAGAAGATGGCTGTTCACAAAGTGCTGTATCCAAGCATATTAATGGAAAGTTGAGTGGAAGAAAAAAGTGTGGTAGACAAAGGTGCACAAGCAACCGGAATAACTGCAGCCTTGAAAGGATTGTTAAGAAAAGGCTATTCAAAAATTTTGAGGAGATTCACAAGGAGTGGACTGCTGCTGGAGTCATTGCTTCAAGAGCCACCACACAAAGACGTATCCAGGACATGGGCTATAAGTGTCGAATTCCTTGTGTCAAGCCACTCATGTCCAGTAGACATTGCCAGAAGCATCTTACCTGGGCCAAGGAGAAAAAGACCTGGACTGTTGCTCAGTGGTCCAAGGTGTTGTTTTCAGATGAAAGTAAATTTTGCATTTCATTTGGAAATCAAGGTCCCAGAGTCTGGAGGAAGAGTGGAGAGGCCACAATCCAAGCTGCTGGAGGTCTAGTGTGAGGTTTCCACAATCAGTGATGGTTTGGGGAGCCATGTCATCAGCTGGTGTAGGTCCATTGTGTTTTATCAAGACCAAAGTCAGCGCAGCCATCTACCAGGAAATTTTAGAGCACTTCATGCTTCCCTCTGCCAACAAGCTTTTTGGAGACGGAAATTTCATTCTCCAGCAGGACTTGGCACATGTCCACACTGCCAAAAGTACCAACACCTGGTTTACAAACAACAGTATCACTGTGCTTGATTGGCCAGCAAACTCGCCTGACCTTAACCCCATAGAGAATCTATGGGGTATTGTCAAGAGGAAGATGAGAGACACCAGACCCAACAATGCAGACGAGCTGAAGGCTACTATCAAAGCAACCTGGGCTTCCATAACACCTCAGCAGTGTCACAGACTGATCGCCTCCATGCCACGCCGCATTGATGCAGTAATTGATACAAAAGGAGCCCCGACCAAGCATTGTGTGCATTTACTGAACATACATTTCAGTAGGCCAACATTTCGGATTTTAAAAACATTTTTCAAGCTGTTGTTATAAAGTATTCTAATTTACTGAGATAATGACTTTTGTGTTTTCATTGGCTGTAAGCCATAATCATCAACATTAACAGAAATAAACACTTGAAATAGATCACTCTGTTTGTAATGACTCTATATAATATATGAATTTCACTTTTTGTATTGAAGAACTGAAATAAAGTAACTTTTTGATGATATTCTAATTTAGCGAGAAGCACTTGTAGTTGAGTACCTCCACTGTAAATAATCTGTTCAATAATTTGCACGTTATATAATATCTTATAGAGTATGATAGAGCTTAGTGGTAATACATTACATGCAATATATTTCAATTCGCATTACCCAAAACGCAAGAAACAGATATGAAAGCAAAAAATTTCAAGCAATCAAAAAAAAACTCACATCATTGCCATAGAAGCTAAATCTAAAGGGGATATCTTCTACTCCAACTCCAGGATCTATGGGTGTATCTGCTTCCTATCATCAAACATGGAGAATATGGAGAATGATCGGAGATGGACACATTGTAGCATGCGCTGAACCTTTATCACATATTGTATAGACACCGCACATGATTGAGAAGTGAAGATAAATGTACACATAGAAGGCAGAACATAAACAGGGGCAGCTGATAAATGCCCATGTGAGAAAAATGAGAGAGACAAACACTACTGTACTTAATGGAGATCGATGAGCAAGAGGACAGAATGAAGAAATAAGAGAGAGATGACAAAAGATTAGAAATAAATGAAGAACTGAATACAAGCAGAGGAGAAGAATGTGTAATGTTGCAATGAGGTTTGAGATTTATGGCAATTATTGCCAAGTGATATCTAGTTCTCTGTCATATTATACCTTTCTTATCTGATGATTTATTGGTTTACAATTTTTAAGAACATTAAAGGACATAGACAACTTTGGTGTCTTTTTTATTTATTTTTCCTAAATGCATGCTTTTTGTATTTTTGCAATTGCAAACATTTTCAGTTTTGATAAATGAGGTTCAATGTCCTTAAAAGGATTGTCCACTTTTGGAGCGATTCATTAGGGTGTTTACGCCAGAAATCTGGAGTCAACGCCTTGATAAGTTGCAATATTTTTGCACAACTTGGCAGCTGTGCAAAAATATTGCAACTGTTGTCATTTATACACCAGTCCTGGCCAGCTATGCCAATATGGGCGTAGCATGAGTTGGACATAGCGTAATCATGCCCGCCTGTCAAATTCATCATAAATGAATCCACCAAAGAGGCATAATTTACTCCAGAAATGTATGCCCTCATTTATGATGACGGCACACGCTGGGACTCAGACGCGCCTGATTCATTATGTGGTGCACAGCCATCAGGTCAGTGTGCTCCAGTGAGCCCTTCATTAAGACTGGTGTACGCTATGCCAGTCTTAAAGGGGTTGTCCGGTCCAAACCGATAAGTCTGCAGTCCCTCTGTGTGACTGCAGACTTTTGAATCCCCCAAGCACATGCACTGTGCGCTGTGGGGATTCGCCGGTTTCAGACCCGGGACCGGAAGGTATGTATGTGTTATACATACTTCTGGCCAGTGGGCGTGGCCTCGCTCTCCATACACTTGTATTGAGTTGAGGCCGCTCCCCAACTAGTGAAGTGTGCATGGCCGACTGAAGGGCGTGGCCTCTCTCAATACAAGTATATGGAGAGCGAGGCCGTGCCCACTGACCGGTAGTATGTAAAACACACACATACCCTCCGGTCTGAAACTGGCAAATCCTAGCAGAGCACAGAATAACTGAGACTTATCAGTTTGGAATGGACTACCCCTTTAATGAATCCCCTGTATCTTTACTTTAGCAAATCTGTTGGGGACATGATTTTGTAAGACTTACTGATAAAAACGCATTAAAGATTCTCCTCCTGCACTTGTCATTACTGCCTTCCTCACAGAGTTCCCAGATCTGTCTACATAATGACTGCTAATGGAAGAACATCTGACCAAACCTGTCATCAGCCTCCCCCAGTTAAAAAAATGTGCACATGGGAAAGCCGTTTTACAATTGGAGGAACCTGATTGGCAGGTCTGGTCACATGATCCTCCATTGGCTGTCATCTTGAAAACAGGAGAGCTGTACAGCCTGTGAGGAAGGTGGCACTGACAAATATAGGACGAGAACCTGTAACACTTATACATCAGGAAGTGCCACAAAATCATGTCCGCAACACATATGTTAAAATAAAGATAAAGTGGAAAATCCCTTTAAGTAGTTACAGATTTGCAAATAGGAAAAATTGAAGAATTCATGTGCCGTAAATTCTTAATTTTAGAAAATATAAAATTAAGAATGATATGAGATTGCTTTCTTACTAAAACCCACAACATGTTCACTATTAGGGGAGTAGGTGTGAAGTTCTCAGAAATAACATTTTGATCCTGCAGTGCCAGTGTGCAGTTCACCATCACAGCCTCATGAATAGCTGATGTTATTCAGCATTGGCTCCTGCCACAATAGCTGTCATAATGCTGACATTATTACAAAGATGAATGTGGAAGAAACCATGTAATCTTGAAAAGGGCAGTAAATGTAAAATAAAGCAATGGCTTTAAAATATTTTATAGGTTCTGTTGGTTTTCAGCAGTGTTATACTATGCACATAGACCGAGGTCTCAAATAGCTATTTTATTCATTCTTCACCTAAATAATGGCTGTATAATAGTGTTATAACATATATGATATATTATTATATCTGGAAACAACTATTATTTCTGTATAAGCAAAGGCATAGAGCCAGCACCTGGAGTTATATCGTTTTATGGGTTCCATGGAGAGGAGGCACAAGTTCTGGTCCTCCATATTGGTGTTGTGAACAGTTGAAGGGTTCCTTTTCTTAAAAGTGGAGGTCTCATCTTATCTTTCTGGAGCACTCCGCTCTCCTGCTGAGGTGTGGTTAGTCAGGTCAATTTAGCTAAAAAAAACCTATAATCTAAAATAAATTCCAACAAAAGGACTGTGAATGTTTTTAGTCTCTACCAAGTCTACCAAGATCTGCCAACCGGTAGTGGGTTATTTTCAAGATGACCGTTGAAAACCGTCAAAATCGGCAAATTCCTCTAACAATCTTATTTTTAGCCGTCTTCTACTTTTATTGATTTTTAACTTTCTTATTTTATCAGGCCAAACATTTTATGGTATTAACTGTATGTTTTCTTTTGTTCTAGGTTTGAAAAATGAGTACTAATCTTAGAGAGAAGTGTCCCATCTGCAAAGAAAGTTTGACTGATGGCGCTGTAATCCAAGTTCTTGAGAAGGGCGCTGATGACATAAATGCAGCAAGTATTCTGAGAGGTGACAATGTTGTCGCTGCTGGCTGTAAAGTGCATGTGCAATGTCGAAAACGTTACGTGAATAAAAAAGACATTAATTCGATGAAACGTCAGTCGAGTAAACCCGAACCGAGGAAAAGTGAATGCGTGTCCGCCAGGCCTTTCATGAGTAGGCTTGATTGTCTCCTTAGGTGAACTACTGCCTAATTGGCAGTCTAGACCAGCAGCAAAATAATGTCACTGGCCCGAACTGTCAATCAGGCACAATGGAACTTTTCATGCAGTGCACTCTACAATACTGCAAGCAGATACGAATTTGCATCTGCAGCTTTGGCAGAGACCAGAGGTTCTGAAGCTGAAGATCTGGCTCACTTCAGAGCAATGTTTACCAGAGTTATGGATTGTGTTATAGATTAGATAAATAAAAATCTGATATCACTGGACACCTGCCAGCATCTCCTCTGAGAATAGATAATTAAATTAACAAGGAGCCGAAAGCAAATTTCTCTGTATATTTTTCTCGCTAGCAAAGACATGCTAATATATCAAGGCACAAATAATTGCCCCAAAGTAGACTGGACATCTCCAGTCCATACCAGGGACATCACATGGCACAATGGAAATTCAATATTTACATGCCATATCTATAATAAATATATTCATGGATTGTGTTGACATAAGATTGTCATCAGGGGACATAGTTGCTTCTGTGGTTCCAAAAACCAGGATTTTCTGCCATGCCAAAGAAATGTAATAACCCAAATTATGGATATACTAGCAGCCCGAGTTCCGAAACAAATACATTTCGGAAGCTAGAAAAGTGTGCTCTACATAATAAAAACGTACTCAAATTACCCATGTGTATTTACTTTCTCACCTTCAGCTGATCCTGTTAAAATCTCTGCCTCAAGAACATTTCTATTCAATGATGTTACAACTAGTCGTGTACCATTGCATAGTCCTCGTCTTGTATTCAAATTTCTCAACAACATAATAATGCTGCCCATCTTAAGTCTAAGGCAATGACTTGGCATGCCTGATGGGGTTAAAAAATGTAATAGGAAAATGTTCCCTTTCATCGTCGTCATCTACAACAACAGAGTCATCGCTCCAACATCAGCTGATGTTTTTCTCGGACTCACCTCAACATTAAGCTCTTTATGTAGTAAGATCATAGTCATGTTTGGTGTGTCTAAGATAGTGAAAGTATGCTGAGAGACATTATTATAGTGAAGAGCGATGAAAGGTGGGCGTGGATATCCACAGGGCGCCACGCTCTGAGTCAGGAACCACCCAGGACAGATAAGAGAAGTCGATTTATTCAACACACAAAATGTTTCATGGACAATCCGTCCCCTTCATCAGGCGATTGCAAAATGCATACCAGTGCTTTAAAGAGACAGGCACTGACATGATTGGTTGATAATTAATTGCATACAGGCTTTAAAAATCATGACTATACATAAAACTTACATGATTACAAATCATATAGGACAAAACAATAATAACAATCAATAAAACACTAACAATTAATTGTTAGAAAGAGGAGAAAAATATAATATATATATACAATACAGACCAAAAGTTTGGACACACCTTCTCATTTAAAGATTTTTCTGTATTTTCATGACTTTTGAATAAATCCCCAACAGTGTCACCAGCAAAGCACCCCCACACCATCACATTTGTGGCCTGCTGGAGGTCATTTTGCAGGGCTCTGGCAGTGCTCCTCCTGTTCCTCCTTGCACAAAGGCAGAGGTAGTGGTCCTGCTGCTGGGTTGTTGCCCTCCTACTGCCCCCTGCACGTCTCCTGGTGTACTGGCCTGTCTCCTGGTAGTGCCTCCAGCCTCTGGACACTACGCTGACAGACACAGCAAACCTTCTTGCCACAGCTCGCAATGATGTGCCACCTGGATGAGCTGCACTACCCGAGCAACTTCTGTGGCTTGTAGAGTCCGTCTCATGCTACCATGAGTGTGAAAGCACAACCAAAACATCAGCCAGAAAGCATTGGTACTGAGATGTGGTCTGAGGTCCCCACCGGCAGAACCACTCCTTTATTGAGTGGGTCTTGATAATTGCCAATAATTTCCATCTGTTGTCTATTCCATTTGCACAACAGCATGTGAAATTGATTGTCAATCAGTGTTGCTTCCTAAGTGGACAGTTTGATTTCACAGAAGTTTGATTTACTTGGAGTTATATTCTCTTGTTTAAGTGTTCCCTTTATTTTTTTGAGCAGTGTATATAAATACAATTCAAATACTCCTAAGATCCGATCCCCCTAGGTGGCTCCATTAGATTTGGATCAAAAAAAATTTGCTGGACTTATTTGTGTTAATAGACAGACCCAATCCAATATTTACAGCCAGAACTGTTTATGTTTCTCCCACAGTAATTGCTCTGCTTAATGTCACCTGTCTCATCTATTGCATTATTTCAGTGTCCTAATGTGTATAAATATGTGACTCTTCAGATATTGGGTTATACTAGCCTGATGAAGAGGCCTGAGTAGCCTCGTAAGCTTGTAATCTGTTACCATCTTTTCAGTTAGCCATTAAAAGCTATCAACCACTGAGGACTCTCAAATCTAAATATTAGACAGACAGTTATATGATGTTCAATCAATGGGTGCGCTCAAGACTAAGGTTCAAACCCTATGGATGCAAAGTAGCCAACTTATATATCCAGAAGGATTCTCTGTTATTCAGCCTCTGTGTCCGATTCGGACTGGTCTCTGGTATATTATTCCAGAATGGTCGAACCCAAAAGAAGCAGGTCTTTTTTGGTGATACATTAGGGAATGCCTCTACAGGCTATGGTTGGTAACTCCATTTTTGATGTTGTGCCTGTGGCCGTTCATTCTGCTGTGAACCTGCTGCGTGGTGCATCCCACATATTGGAGACCGCACATTCCAACAGGCAAACAGCGAATGACATACCACATGTCAGATGTTGGTAAACCTCAAAAGTTTCTCCGGTCAACCTTGATTGAAAGCCGGCACATCCATGTTGCAACATTGTGAAGCATAGACACTTACTGTTTCCACACGTAAACATACCGCTGCCTTCAGGATTAGTTGAGAGATTATTAGAAGGTTTATCCCTATCATTAACCCTAGTAGGGGCAATAAGATTTTTCAAACTCTTGTTCCTTCTGAACACAATACTAGGGTTTTTGGGTATATCCACCAACACGACTGGATCATTCCCTAAAAGAAACCAATCGTTTTTTAAAAGGTTCTTGACAATTCGAAGAGACCTACTAAATGTTGTCACAAAGCTGTATCTAAATATACTGTCGCCAGCAGATTCATTGGACGTTTTCATTTCCATCCTCCTATCCCTTATTTTGTACAAACAATCTGTTGGAGATTCCTTGTTTTCTTGTAGGCATCCGTAAGGATTCCTTTCGGATAACCTTTTTCCCTAAATCTTTTATTCAAAATGATGGATTCTTTACAGGGAGATATTATTATCATATTATTTCACTAAAAGGTTCTTGAGGGAAAATTTGACATAAATTAGAATTATGCCCTGCATCTATTTTTCCTTGCATACAATTAGCCATTTTCTTCTCATCCGACCAAGAGGAAGGGTGAGGGGTGTGGAAAGAACCCATTAAAATCTCTCATCCACGAAAATCTCATTGTCAGACCCAGGAGAAACGATGAGTATCGTAGTTTTGTCCAAATTTCAGCATCGTAAGACGTTTCTGTATTTAATCCTTTTTATTTTTGCACTGTTTTTGGCTTGTGTGTATGTCTTTTTATCATTTCATATTTTTGTAATCACTGTACTTTTTTGTATATTAAATCTAAAATAAAATAAGTTTGATCCTTGCTGCTCCACATGTAGCCACAACCTCAAGGAGGGAAAGTATAATCTGATTTTGTTACCCTGTGCTAAAGTACGAGCAGTGTACCTGTCTGATTTTTTGGAAAGCTGGGTGTGCGTGTATACTAGTGTATCACCCAAATCAAGCGTCCCTCTGGCCTAATATAATGGTGAATGGTGGCAGGAAGAAAAGTAGTATGGATGTGTGAATTGGTTCCGGGGTGCGCTTCTCTCATGGTTAGCCAATTGTGATAGGTGAGTAAATGAGCGAGTGTGAGAAGTGGAGTCTCCATTTACAGTCGCATCTGAGTCATGTGTGCAACGAGTGGGCGGTAATTGTGACAACCAGCTCTATAGAAAAGGGCTTGTAAGCACAGCAGTCTTTGTCTAGGAAACCAGCCACCACTTATAGATTGAAGTGGTGGCCAGTAACCTAGGCAATGAGCAGAACACTATAACATTAAAAGTAAAATTCTTGAGAATAGAGAGGATTTTTAGCAATAAGTAAATTAAAAAGTTACCTGTTTTACAATTACATGTAGGATAACAATACCAATGGTGACCTCCACTTTGGTCAATCCCATTTTGTTATACATTTCCTACGAAATAACGCGATCACAGGATGTCCTGCTGCTGGGATCCTCACCAATCAGGTGTAATATGTGAAAATCACAGGGGAAATAAAATAAAACACCGTTCTAATAGAAATCCATCAGTTTCACATTAATGGGAAGCATGTCCTCTTCCTCTCTGAAGAGGCAATTCGCATCTTTACTTTCCCAGAGGAGCATTGCAAGACTTCTTACAATGGTATGCCAGGCTAGGCATGTCACTCTCCACAAGGAGAAACGTTACCCCTTAGATCCCAGTCAGAAGCCTCTCACCTAGCCAAATGAGATCTCATACTTTGCACTGATGAGGGGAAATACCCCGAAACACCGTGTCTGCAAATTGAGATTTTTCTTTGGCTTTTATCCTAAGTCATGTGGCAAGGCTCGTTAAAGGGTTGATATTGACTTTTAGGATAGGTACTTCCAATAGGTGACACTAGAGTTCAAGTCCTCTTCTTCCCTAAAGAGAGAATTTGTACATTTATGCAAAGAAATGCACGAACATTTTATCCATACCCATCTATGCTTTGGTCAATTGATGTAGGTTGTAAATAAAGGACTTCCCTATATTAGCTCAGAATATCTTTATGAGGTGTTTGAAAATATTAACTTTTTTAGTTTTTAAAAAACAGACAGTCTTTTTACAGGGATATTCCAGTTGGAGGTAGTTACGACCGAAGAAGAGGTGATAGCCACAAAATCAGTGGGGGGCATCTGACCACTTAGACCTTCATATTGCAAGATCTCCAAAAGGGGGTGCGTTGCATTCATTCTCAGTAGGACTATATCTGGCAGTCCCACTCCAATCAGAGACAAAAGTCTTTTGTTCTGGTGATCAGTGGGTGTGTCAGCAGTTGGTTCCTCGATAATCTAGTAGTTATCACTCACCCTTTGGATAGCTGATATCATCATCTAACTGGACTACCTTATTAAGCAAGTTGGGCACTGTCCTGAGGATTCCCTATTATTCCCTTATACAACTTATACTGAGACAGTAGTGAGCCATAGACTCAGAGGGACATAATAGTGTGAACAATCAAATGAGACCTTTAATTTGATTTGTGCTTTGGGGCACTTCTCCTTTGTGTATGCCCCGTAATTATTATACCTTTTTAAAGGGAATCTGTCACCAGGTTTTGCTGCCTCATCTGAGAGCAGCATGATGTAGGAATAGAGACCCTGATTCCAGCAATGTATCACTTAGTTTACTGGGTGCAGCAGTTGTAACACAATCAGAGTTCTTAGATGTAGAATGTAGCAGAGCTCAGAAAGCTAACCCCGTCCACACTGTGCATACTGTATATTGACAGTAACCTGCTAATCAGTGCTGAGGGTGAAGTTGGCCCAGGATGCACGTGGGCTGCTAGTCCGGCAGTGATAATCTCCTGCTGATAAAATAATAATTGTATTGAAACAACAGCACACAGCCTAATAAGTGCCACATCTCTGCAATCTGTGTCTCAAACCCTCGTTTTTGATGCCCTCAGATGACAGAAACCTGCTGACAGATGCCCTTTAAGGCTTCTATGCTCAAAACAATTTACTTTGACTTTTATTAAGCTTAGAAATTTCACTACTGTATACATATTATATGTGTTCTATAGGAGTACAGCATAGTGAGTAATTGTATAGTTTAGGCTTTTTTTCTCAGTAGCACATAGCAGAATGATTGACCCATGTCAAAGATCTATTTGCAATGGGTCCATGATTCCTCCATTGTCATCTGTTTTTCTCCCTCTTTTGGCTGCCTTTGGCTAACTGAGGACTAGACGCTCTAGTTGTGGTTTTTACATGAGAACAAAGCGAAAACCGCAGTTCTCCAAATGTGATAAGACACAATGTTGGCAAGTGTTTCTTTGTTTTTCAATTAGGATACTGGGTAGCGATTCTGCTCTGTGTCTGATCACTGCTGAGCACGAGGGACAGATGCACAATTAGGGAAGCAGCCGCTAAAGATGCAGAACTGTTTTCCCTTGTACAGCGCAATGCTAACTTTCAGCAACTCGTAAAAATAAATATAGTCTGAATGATTTATAGAGATAAAAGCACAGAGGGATACATCAGATACGGCTTTCTTCTATCACTTGTGATTATGCTGAAGATGAACTGGCACATTGACATCGAACTATGTTTAGCTGAAGGAGGGGGAGCATGGAGGGATTCAGAATTATGAGCTGGGAAAAAGGTTTTCAACATCCAACGGGAGGTGCTATGCCAGATCACTGAAGCAATATAACACTTCTTCCCTGGCTATATCCGAGCTTCCTATTTATACTATGACTACTAGTTTAATGTACTGTAAAGCAATAAGTTGCTGGTTCAAGATGGAGTTAGCTTACTGCAGCACTGGATCAGTGTTACCTCCTAGTGAATCACCAAAGTTAGTGCCTGAAATTAAGGCAGACTGGCCATCTGACAATTTTGGCAAGTGCCGGTGGGCTGTTATGACAGGTTGCCACATCAGCCTGCAGCACTTTTAGTGGTTTCTACCTCTTTTGGACGCCTATACTGTTAAAAAATGTGACAGAGAAGAGCCATCGGCTCCTTGCTCCACCACTCACTCTGGCCAGTTGCTCCAGGAGGGGACATCAGACAGCATGAAGACATCACTTTATCGCGCTGCCTGAGCTGGGTGGGAGGCCACCGTGGTGGAGGAAGTTGAGCAGCATATCACCACTGATCGAATATTTTACTTTATTTTTTTAATTGCCAGGCACAAGGAGACATTATTAATTCAGTGGACTTTATTACTATGAGAATGCATAGATTCAGGGGGCTGTGTTACTATGAGAATGCTTGGGGGGAATTATTAATACATGCGACTATGTTACTATGAAGAGGCACAAGGAGACATTATTAATACATGGGGCTACATTACAATAAAAAGACACAGAGGGACATTATTACCCTAGGGGTATGTATTTTTTTGGGCAAGGCACAGGAGGGAATTATTATTATTATAAGAAGGCATGGGTGGCTTTTATACCACTTGGGCGCATTATTACTACAGGAGAGCATTATTACTTATTACTATAAAGAAGCCCTAAGGGAATTATTACTAGGAGGAGGCACAGGGACATTATTACTACATGTGGGCTGTATTACTATGAGCAGGCACAGGGGGCAATATTGCTACACTGAGACACAGAGGGGGCAGTATTACTCTATGGAGACACAGAGGGGGTGTTATTACTGTTTGGCATACAAAGCAGAGTACTATAACTGTGCAGGGCACGGATTGGGCATTGTTCCCATCACAATCAATGGTATTATGTAGTGTGAGTAGAGGTGGGGGAATATGAGAAGGGTGCTGGAAAGCAATAAGCCAAAGATGTCTGTGTCTTAAATTCTCCAGAGCAGAGTCATAGATGTAAGAAGTGGTCATGGGGGTCTGGGCCAAATAGAAAAGAAAGGAGAAAGTGAATGACTATGATCAGCAAGAAGGTCGCTAGTGAGTCACTGGATTTATCTGTAAATTATACATATATATATGCAAAGCATTGGTGTAGAACTGGTGTAATTCTGATATTACCATTGTGTAGTCATTATATGGTGGTAATATCAGTCTTAGAACAGTGTTTTTTGTTAAAGGGTTGTTCTATTTTTTTTTCTTTTTTATCAGAGCCCACTGATCCTCTGTCTTCTAGCTTTCTGCTTGCCAAGGGCCTGTGCACTCCTGATTATTCACTAGAGGCATGGTTGTGCCGCTGGTTTGAACTGGGCTCTCTATAATTTTGCAAGCAAAGGCAGCTACTGTATGCCTCTTCATCATCGGAGGAGCGCAGAGACACAGAACCTGGATGGATCCAGAAATCTAGCCAGCCTCAGAGAAGTCGTTTTAATCTTGATAGCAAAGCTTGTGTTCCTTGAAATGACATAAAAAGTTGATGTCCTCCAATGTCAGGCAGGGTTATATATTTGCAATAGAAACCATCATCTTGAATACCATTCCGGCAGTGATTGAAAGTGCATATGATCCACTAATTCAGTGCGTCATGGCCTTTCCTGGCACAGGACAGTTCATTTTTTAAAAATAAAAAGCAAATGTATGGAGAGCGAGCATCCTGGTAGATGGCCCAGGGTCAGACTTATCCCCATGCTGAGCTTGCATATTTCTAGAAATGCAATATAAGGGCTAATTATTTTTTCATAATAAACTAAGAGGAATTATTTAAGAAGAAAACTAAACGGTGCTCACGTACCACTCAATGATTTATATCTTGGCTTTACCTCCATTTAAGCTTCTTCTGCCAAGATACAGCATTGATAAATAGAACCTGTCATTAGATTCATGCTGCCTGAACTACACCGCAGCATTTCAGAGAAAACACAGCTTGTAAAGCCAGCCGGGGATTACGGAGAGACTTTATCTCTGCCCTACTCCAGTTGATTGACAGGTTCTTAAGGATCTCAAGGATCACTTGTCAGTTCTTCGGTGGATCAGCTCAATGGTAATAGGAAGAATTCTGAAAGTAACATTTATGTTCATATTTGTCTGATACTTCAAGAATGATGAAAACTTATCATTGGATTTACAAGTTTCGTGCAGAAAATGCAGCTTTAGGCCATATTCCCACGTAGCGTAAATGCTATATTTTTCCACTATGTTCTTTTGTGCAGAAAATCCAATGCAGTTTAACAGTTTAAGCAAAGTGGATTTCATGAAAACTCCTGCCCACTGAGCTTTTAAAGACACTGTTGAACAATGTGGTTTTTGGTGCTTTAGTCTTTAGACGTCTAAGGGGAGTCTAAATGCGTGAAAAGTACACAGTTGCTTATTTTTGTGCAGATACCTGCAGAAAATACATAGCAGAAAAAAAGCAGCGTATTTGCACTTGGGAACAAAACCTTAGGATTTTTAAGCACAAGTTGCTTCATGGAGTTTGATTGGCAATGCTCTCTGTCAATCCCTTCACTGGCTCCCCATTACCCAGCGACTCCAGTTCAAAACCCTGACCATGGCATACAAAGCCATCCACAACCTGTCTCCTCCATATGACGCGCCCCCTGGGACATATTCCTTTTTTGAGGGGAATACCCGGCACCGGATCAGATGGGGGGGGTTGTAGTCTCCGAGCGGCTGTGACCCGGCCCCGTGCCCAGGGCGTCAAGCTCAGTGTTATGTGGCAGCTTTACAGATGTTACTAAAGTTCTTTTGTGTCGACTACGCCACCCGTTGTGATGCGGTCACTGTGGCCGCCGCTGCAGCAGGGTCCGCTGAGGCTGATGGTGGATGCGCAGCTTGGTGGGATAACCCCCAACGGGAGGGGTATAGCCTCAGAGGGGACAGGCGCAGAGGATGGGGGTTGTGGTGGTGCGGTGCAGCCGGCAATGAAGACAGACTCGGGTTGTGCAGTTAAGGGAGTTTACTTACTGCTGATGTTTCGGTCACTCCAGCTGCTAGTGACCACCCGAGCCGTGCTGCGTCCACCAGGTCCTGGATCCAGCCAACCCCCAAACAAGTCCGGAGCGTGGCCCTGAGCTCTCCCTCTGTCCTTTCTTCAGCCGTCCCCACCAGGGATTCACCTAGGTCCAGCTCCCTCGGGCCTTCTTTTGGGACACCCTTGGCCCTGGGTTCCCTGACCCTGCATGTGGTGTGCCTTCGGGGTGAATGTGGTGGGTGACCGTGACAGACACTGCCCACGGTCTCCGGTCTCTGGCTGGGGATTGTTTTTGCCCCCACCAGCTTGGGTTCCGGTACCCTGATGCTGACTCCTCACCCGGTGCTCTAATTTGGGTTCTTGGGTCCCTTCAGTCTTCCCCCTCTGGGTCTTTCTCCGCTCCACTCTCTCTCTCTCCAGGGCTGCTGTTTCCTGCTCTCTGCATCAGACTTGTCCTCTGCAGCTGACTGACTCTCTGCGTCTGACCCTGATTCTAAGTTGGTGCCCTCCTTATATATCCCTCTATGTGTGAGCTCAGGTGACCAGCACCCAATGAGCTCCTAACACTACCCAGACTGCTCCCCCTATCTGCCCCTACACTACATGGGATGTACCACCCCCCTCCCACTCCAGCCAGGAACAGGCTCGGTTGTACCTGCACATTTCCAAGTGGGAGTACCGTCGGCCTGCTCCTCTGGAATGGGATGTATGTAGTGCATGCAGTCTATCTGAGCTCAGTTCCACACTCCATCCTTACCCGGGAGTGGAATATCACACCTCTGGGTTGAGGTGCAATACCCCTGTAGCAGCCGAATCCTCAGGGTGCTACATTCCCCCCTGGTAAATCACAGCACGTCCTCGGGCTGTAAGACATAAAACACCAAAACATACAAATTTTTCATATAAACATATAAAACATATAAGACATTATATATATAACATATCTTATCAGATAAAACTTTCTCGTAGACTTCTCTTGTCTCTGGTTCCTCCTCCGGACACTGTGCAACGTGTGTCCGGGAAAAGTGCGACAGTCTCTTAGAAAATCTGGTTTTCTATAAAACCGGTAGGGGGCGCTTTAGGACGCGCAACTATATACAGGGGAAGTTGGAAGGGCACCGTTAGGACGGCGGCGCCCTGGGCTACCTGGCCTTGCGGCCAGGCCGGAGGCTCCGCGGAGGTAGGGGGCGCTGTTGGTGATGCGGCGCCCGGGGGTACTAGGCCTTGCGACCAGGCTGGTGGTAATTCCTGTTTTGTCACGCTCCGGGTCGAGGCGCGTGACGTCACAGGGGTCGCGGCGGCGGCTTCCGGTCGGGGCCTAGTCCATGGCGGTGACCTGGCGGCTACGGGCACAGCAGGGGGACTTTCGGGCTCTGCGACGGGGAGCTGGGGCAGGTAAGCGGTGTCACGGCTTGGGGTATAGGCGTCCCCTTTACCTGCCTCCATGCGTTCGGCTCCCTCCTCGGCGCCGTCTCCGGCCTTGGGTCCTCCTGCGCCATCCTCAGAGGCGGTCTGCTTCCTCTTCCAGGGTAGCGTGCTCCGTTGACTGGTCTCTGGTTGCTGGGCCATCTCCCGGCTCCACTCCGCCAGTATCTCGCGCTGTACCCGGGCCATCCTCCTTGCGAGGCCCTCCAGGGCAGTTTGTGCACACTCCCGGTCTCGGGGGAGCTGCGCTAGGATCTCCGCTAGACCTAGCGGGGTTGTGGACTCTAGCAGGCTCCTGACCATCGGGTCGGTGCTGCTCTGCTCGGCTTCCGGCAGGCTCCTGGCCAGCGGGCCGGTGCTGCTCTGCCCTCCTTCCTCGGTCTCTAGCAGACTCCTGGCCAGCGGGCCGGTGCTGTTCTGCTTTCTCTCCATCTCCGGGTGAGCTCCTCCGCTACTCCTTGTTAGACCTCTTGCCTCCGGGTGCGCTCGCTCCAGACTGCTCCAAGCGACACCCATCTTTGTTCTTCTCTTTCGTCTCCTCCCACTTCGAGGGCGGTCCCGGGGCAACTCGGTGACTGTCAGCTCCAGGGGTAGTTCTTTCACGCTGACAGACACCTCCAGCATCACAGTCTCTGTTGGTGGGGGCGGTTTCCACTTTTGGCGCCATTTTCTGTCCCGGCCCACGATGGGAGGTGGCCTCTTGCCCTCCTTTGGCACGCCCATAATGGCGTCCGCTGCTCTTCCAAGGCGGGAAATCTGCGGTTTTGGCGGGAAGCGTCGCCCAGTGGCGGGAAACTCTGCAGATGGCGGGAACAAGTTGGAAATGGCGGACAATCGGCGGGAAACGACTGGTGATGGAGTCCGATGGCGTGGACCCTCCGGAACTGGCGGGAGACTTCTTTCTGAGGTAAACTTGCACTTTTCTTCAGGCACGCAGTACCCGGGTGTTGCGGGCACGTAATCCTGCCGACTACGCCAAAGTTGACGCGCCCCCTGGGACATATTCCTTTTTTGAGGGGAATACCCGGCACCGGATCAGATGGGGGGGGTTGTAGTCTCCGAGCGGCTGTGACCCGGCCCCGTGCCCAGGGCGTCAAGCTCAGTGTTATGTGGCAGCTTTACAGATGTTACTAAAGTTCTTTTGTGTCGACTACGCCACCCGTTGTGATGCGGTCACTGTGGCCGCCGCTGCAGCAGGGTCCGCTGAGGCTGATGGTGGATGCGCAGCTTGGTGGGATAACCCCCAACGGGAGGGGTATAGCCTCAGAGGGGACAGGCGCAGAGGATGGGGGTTGTGGTGGTGCGGTGCAGCCGGCAATGAAGACAGACTCGGGTTGTGCAGTTAAGGGAGTTTACTTACTGCTGATGTTTCGGTCACTCCAGCTGCTAGTGACCACCCGAGCCGTGCTGCGTCCACCAGGTCCTGGATCCAGCCAACCCCCAAACAAGTCCGGAGCGTGGCCCTGAGCTCTCCCTCTGTCCTTTCTTCAGCCGTCCCCACCAGGGATTCACCTAGGTCCAGCTCCCTCGGGCCTTCTTTTGGGACACCCTTGGCCCTGGGTTCCCTGACCCTGCATGTGGTGTGCCTTCGGGGTGAATGTGGTGGGTGACCGTGACAGACACTGCCCACGGTCTCCGGTCTCTGGCTGGGGATTGTTTTTGCCCCCACCAGCTTGGGTTCCGGTACCCTGATGCTGACTCCTCACCCGGTGCTCTAATTTGGGTTCTTGGGTCCCTTCAGTCTTCCCCCTCTGGGTCTTTCTCCGCTCCACTCTCTCTCTCTCCAGGGCTGCTGTTTCCTGCTCTCTGCATCAGACTTGTCCTCTGCAGCTGACTGACTCTCTGCGTCTGACCCTGATTCTAAGTTGGTGCCCTCCTTATATATCCCTCTATGTGTGAGCTCAGGTGACCAGCACCCAATGAGCTCCTAACACTACCCAGACTGCTCCCCCTATCTGCCCCTACACTACATGGGATGTACCACCCCCCTCCCACTCCAGCCAGGAACAGGCTCGGTTGTACCTGCACATTTCCAAGTGGGAGTACCGTCGGCCTGCTCCTCTGGAATGGGATGTATGTAGTGCATGCAGTCTATCTGAGCTCAGTTCCACACTCCATCCTTACCCGGGAGTGGAATATCACACCTCTGGGTTGAGGTGCAATACCCCTGTAGCAGCCGAATCCTCAGGGTGCTACACATACATCTGTGACCTAGTCTCCCAGTACATACCTGCATGCAACCGCCGATCCTCACAAGATCTCCTTCTCTACTCCCCTCTTATTTCCTCTTCCCACAATCGCATACAAGATTTCTCCCGTGCATCCTCCTACTCTGGAACTCTCTACCTCAACATATTAGACTATCGCCTACCGTGGAAACCTTCAAAAGGAGCCTGAAGACCCACCTCTTCCGACAAGCCTACAACCTGCAGTAACCCGCTCCACCATACCGCTGCACGACCAGCTCTACCCTCACCTACTGTATCCTCACCCATCCCTTGTACATTGTGATCCCTCGCAGGCAGGGTCCTCCCTTTTCCTGTACCAGTCGCTGACTTGTAGTGTTCAAAATTATTGTAATTGTAATTGTTTTGCTATGTATACCCCTTTCACATGTAAAGTGCCATGGAATAAATGGCGCTATAATAATAATAAATAATAATAATGCTCAATGGGAAAAAAGTATGCAAATTAACCCTTTCTCAGAAAAAAAGAAAACTAGTGCCACCTAGTGGAGTAGCTACTCTAGAAGTCAATATCTGACCCTTTAATGAACCTTGCCACATGATGTGGTATTGGATATTAAAAGAGTTGTCCACTGGTCCAACAACCGCTTCTTAAATGCTATATTGTCCAATGTAAAATAAAGATAACAGATACTCCTCTCCCTCAAAGTAGCCGTTCCAGCTACATTGGCGCCAAGGCTCTCGTGACATTGTAATGCTATTACAGCACAGCAGCCCAAACTGCAACACATTAGCTAATATATAAATGAATAACTTCAGCACTAATAGAAGAAAAATAATTTGCTCAAGTGGTATTTTATTATAGATCTCCGACCAATGTAACAAATAGTAACCGACATTTCAGCCGCTCAGGCCTTTCTCAAGGTTATCTGTTACATACACTGAGGGAAATGTTGCGTGGATGCGGGACAATAGTAGCCGCTGATTGGCTGTGGGGTTCACATGGCATAACAATGTCATATGAGCCTTGAAAGACCCGGCGCTGGCATCGCTGGAATGGCATCAGTGCTGGAGGGGGGTATTTGGTATTTTTAATTTACACTGGGAAATATAGTATTTAAGGAGGGGTTGTCCAAGTGGTGGGCCACCCATTAAATCTCAAGGTAAGCTACCTCTAGTAGGTGACACTAGAAAAATAGCATTGTTTATATCTGGAAAAGAGATAATTTTCAGAATCAAAAATAGCAGCTGTCAACTAAATATAAATGAAATTAGATTATTACTAGTTCATACTTTAAAGGGAAACTGTCATCAGGTTTTCCCAATAAAAACTAAGGCTACCACATTTAAGACCTCTTTTACAGCAGTCTTGCAACCTGTTTATATAAGTCCCCAACCCCCTCTGCATGTCCCAAAAATATATTTTATGATCCCCCACCTTATGGTGCCTCTCCAGTCAGATGGGTGTCATTGGTCATGCTCGGTGCCTCCTCCATCACTGCAATTACCGTCTTCCTGCCCTCCTTCATGCGGATGATGAGTCCTACGTAATCCAAAAAGCAGACACAATCTTGTTCCTGCGCAGGTGTACTTCGCTCTGCCTTGCTGATGAAAGAGAAAAGTCCTGTAATGTGCACGTGCCGGAGTGGTTGAAAGAGCACTGATGACCCAGAAGTAAAAGCAGTACACTACAGTACTTTACTCTGCCATAGAAGTGCGCCAGCGCAAGAATGAGAGAAGGGGCACTGTATGGATAACGTAGGATGTGTCTTCTACACGAAGCAAGAATGAAGATGGCAATTTCAGGGATAGAGGAGGCGTTGAGAAAAACCAGCGAAGCCCATCAGTCCGGACCGTGCCATTTGGGTGGGATTCTAAAAGGTATTTTTTGGGATATGCAAAGGAGGTTGGGGACTGTGAAGACCTGGGGTCTTCTGTGGGCGTAATACTACTCAGACAACACAGGGTGAGGTTAAAACAGTGCGCCATACTTTATTGAACCATCAAACAGACAATAAACACATAGAATAGTCTCAGCAAATACCCAAGATGGTGCAAAATTTCACAGTCTCACACTTAAGCTGGCCTGCCTGCGAATTGAACAGCTTGGGAATTCCAGGGCCAACTACCTCAACCAGTGGCCCCCCGCTTTTGGCGGGCCCCTACAGAGAGGAGGCAGCGGCAAGCTTAGGAAGCTGACAGTCCATCGAGGTACAAGATCAGGAGACCCTGGCCTCTCCGAAAGTTTCCATGAGGCCCAATCTGGCTTCTCCAAATGTCTCCATGGGTTCCAGGCGACTGGAGGGCCCCACCTGGCAACCCCAAACAACATATCCATGGGGCCTGGTGACATCATTGTCCCAACCTGGTTTCTACAAATGTATCCATGGGTTCTCTGATGGTCAATGGAGCAGATCCATATCCTTCCAGTCAGGGAAGTGGACCCTTAGGCCAGAATCATGTAGAATCCAAATCTGTGTCTTTCTGGATAAAGCCGTGCTACCAAGCTGATGTCCTGAAGACTCTCTGATCTTAGATTCTCCTTGTCAAGTCTTTTCAGCAGGATAGAAAACCATTTTTATATATACATATGTGGCTAAGGTCATCAGTCACATGTCGGGGGGGAGGTGCAGGGATCAGGTCTCATTGCTTGAGCTAATCCCCCTGCTCTTGTAAATAAACTAGCTAGTTTAGTACAGTATGCAATTAGCATAGTAACAAACATGATTGTTCCCAAACACTATCACTGTCCCTTCTTGACAAGCCAAAGAAAAACATACATTCAAAAGTCAACAAAGATAATATTGTGTTTCTCCTGGCTTAACAAATCTAAATGTCTGGCTAATTAAGATAAGAAGCTGTTTCGTCACAGGGACTTATATACAGGTTGCTAGACTGCTGTAAAAGAGACATTAAAGGTGGTGACCTTAGTTTATATTAGGAAAACCCAGTGACAGGTTCCCTTTAAACATTTTAGAAAGTTAAAACATTCTATGGCCTAGTACAATGTTAAGTCCCCATACATATTAAATAAATGTCAGCCATATCTAAATTGGCGCCAATTTTCCAAAGAAGAGAGCTAGAGAAAAAGCTCTAAGCGAAACGCGCGTTGAGGCGCGCTATCAGCTCCCTCTTGCAGAGCATGCACAGCAAATAGAACATGTCACAAGGTAAAAATTATTACTATATCCATGTATAACATTAGAGTCATATGAGTCTAGTGCATGCATTTACACATGTATTGCACAACGATTATTTCATGACTGTCTTTCCCTGATAGCTCGTTCACTCCCTTTATATAGGAATTTAGCACATTTGCTTGCCTATTTGCAGATTGCATTTTAATCATTGATATACTCCGCATCAATGTGACTAGCGCTCGACTATACTATACTTTGTGGTTGAATGGCTCGGTATTTGACAATATCCTATTATTAGACTATTATTCTGTTGGCAATTTGTCATCGGGTATATATAGATAATGCTATACAACTATCTGCTGACTTTTGTGATGCTCTTCTATGGGGGGATGGTCTCCTTTTATTGGCTGTTTTCATCTGCCTAATCTGGCTTTGCTTCTTTCACCAGTCACCACTAATATAATGTAAACTTTTTTATGGTTGTCTATTTATAAAATAATAAAATAAATTTTCACTTAGAGCTTTTTCTCTGGCTCTCTTCTTTGGAAAATTGGCGCCAATTTAGATATGGCTGACATTTTGGATATAGATTTTTTTCCTTCTCCTTTTTCGGATGCTATATTTTAGTCAAGAGATAACTTAATAGGTGTCATATTAAATAAATGGCAAGGTTGTCCAAATTAGTTGATTTCAGAGGGACCAGCCGACCATCTGATGTGTATGGTGGTCTCCCAAGAAGGATCAGGCTGATAAAAGGATCAACTGTTTAAATTCTTTTTTTCTGGGGAGATAACACGCTGCCAAAGGAGTCTTCTCTTTCTCCATTGAAAACACATGAATGATTGTCCAAAAGAAAACCTCAGATGCCGACATTACGTTTTAAATATATGAACTTTTAATGCATTAACCCTTCAAACCATTAAAAGTGTCAAACAGGTAATTAAAATGTTAATGACTATGTGATCTGGATAGCAATAACTGCTTTACCCGTACACTAAACTCTCTCAGCTAATTAACATCCGTGGATGTGGGAGATTTGTGTGATGGATGTGTCCCGCCTCCCCCTTAATGAGCTGATGGCGCTAATTAATTGATAGGAGATCTTTCATGTTTCTTGCAGTTGCATTAAGTTACATCATGGCTACATCTTGACAAGCCAGCTTTATGAGCTTATTGTCTCACCACTTAGTCCAAATTCATCAGTATGTTGTGTAGGGATTTTCATGACAGATTATTGTCTAAGATGTAGGGGTTTTATAAGATTTCCACGATTTTTAGTTCAATAGTATATACAACATTATAATAAAAGCCATATTTTAAATCAAACGTGGTTGCATAATATGAATATCACACTAACATAATTGTAATAGATCGTTCTTTAGAACTTTCAGTTCCTCTGTTATTCCTCCAGGAAATGGGAACTATATTGTTCCTGCTATATATTATGAACCTAAAGGAGAGGCTGGAGCCCAGCCAAAACCACCCCCCAAAGGCGTGGGCGGAGGCCGACATGACGATGGGTTGGAGGGGTGGACCCTGAATTTAGGAGATTTATAGGAAAAGAAAGGGAGGGGTCCCACATTGTTCCCGCTCACAGGGATCAGCAACAGTCCCCCTGTATACTCCCAGACCTCACCTTATTATGGCTTCCGTAGCTGATCTCCTGGTTTGCCTGGGGGCCACACCTGAGTCGCATCCACATACTTGGCCGGAGGTGCAGGTTGCCGGCATCATCGGAGGGGGAGTGGGGATGGCAGCAGTGTCATCGCTGCCTGCAGGGCCTTCCCGTTGGTCACGGCCTCTCACAAGACTGTTGCCTAACTTGGCTCCCCGGACTCAATACCGGTGCAGAAGCCCCTCCGGGGACCCTAGAGGCCGGGTGCTCAGGAGTAAGCATGTGAGTAAGCCCCAGCCTGGGAGGAATCCATCTGCTAGGCTGAGTCCCGTGGCAGTTAGCAGGCCTCAGCCCGTGACAGGGGCAGGGCTTGTGCTCACCAAGACTGCTGGGATTCATGATGTCACGGCCGGTCGCCATGGTGATGCTCTGGTCCGGGGGCCAGTCACTTCCTCTCTTGATGACAGCCGGATGTCCTTGGATGGCCAGCAAATTAGCAATAACTTTTTACTGGCCCATATAGGAAGCCTTCATAGACATTCCACATCCGTAATGTCGGTGCTGGGCAGCGTTTCAAAAATTCTCCAGCCAGGAGGAGTATCAGATGGTAAGCTGTTCACCGCTGGGTCATCTGCCCAGCTGCAGCTTACTGGTCCACCTTCTACTTTTTCATCGGTCCCTTCTAGCATTATACGGCCTTCTAGGGCTCAGGCGAACGGGTCCATCACAGCCACAGTGTTCGAACTTCAGGCAACTGGGTGTCCAGCAGGAAGATTCAGTGAGGCAGATGGTCGTTTGGATTCAGGATCTTCTGCTGGAGGGATCACAGCTTCTTCGCAGCCTAGTGAGTATTATTCTTTATCATGTCCGTTTTCTCCTATCTTCAGGAGTTGGGGGTGGTCAAGGGTTAGTCACGTTAGCTTCGGGTCAAGGGGTTGAGGGTCGGTTAGATTTAGGCAATGATAATGTTAGGTACGTTTTGGCAAACGTCAGGGATCTTTTGACTCGTTTGGAAGGGGCAGGGCAACCCCGGGGGCACTTAGCTGCGTGGGTCAGTCCTCAAGCTAGCGGGCATAGTGTTTTGTTGAGTGGGATCGGGCTCTCCAGTCAGGTCTCTGATCCTGTGTCTGTTTCAGGGCAGACTGAAAAGGAGAAGGAGTGTAGGATTCACCTTGATGACAGGGCGCATGGGGAAGTCTATGTTTGTTTCGAGGGTCCCCTGGGAGCTCATCTTAAGAAAGAAGTACGGGAAAAAAATTGGAAAGACAAGTACGTCGAAATTTTTCCCTTTTACCATTGGAAAAATGTAACTAAGATAAAAGTAAAAAGGAAGATAGCAAGAAGGAGGATGAGGAGAAGCAGAGATTGCGCTTGTTTCCTCAAACAGTTGTTAACTAGCTACAGGCATTCGCCATTCTGGCTAACATTATAGGTGAAAAAGCCACGGAGAACTGCTCTCCCCTATTCTGCTATATGGACTCCATTGGGGAGGCCCATAGGATTTATGGTGGACAAGCGTGGCTCCGCTATGATGAGCAGTTCCATCAACGGAAAGCTATTCACCCCACCATACGCTGGGATCAAAACAACATCGGCCTTTGGTTACGGGTGATGGCTCCTGCTAGATTCGGTCATTCCTTTCATGGGCGGGCCGGGGTTGCCGGCCAGTCCACTGGTCAGTCGGGAACACAAGGGACTGGAGGCTGATCAGGACAGCCAGGAATTCAAAAGCCGGGTTTATGCTGGCAATTCAAATAAAGCCAGTGTAAATTTGGTGCAAACTGTAAATTCAAGCATCTCGGCTCGCATTGCAGTGGGTCCTCCCATGGTGCTGCCAGATGCTTCAAAAAGAATAAGGCAAAGTCAGCTACCAGTAATGGGGGAGATGCCGGTGAAACTGACCGACATGCTCCCTTATCTAAATAGATATCTCGACAAGGAAAAGGCTGTGCTGTTGTTGTCTGGTTTTGAAGAAGGTTTTAAAATTCCTCCTCCTTTACTTAAAATTCCCTGCATTCTCAAAAATCTAAAATCGGCTGATCAGTGGTTCAGTGGTTTCTGAAAAGTTGAGCAAGGAAGTTGCTTTGGGTCGTATGTCAGGGCCGTTTAAGGAACCTCCTTTTAGTGACCTCGTGGTTTCTCCTTTGCGGATTGCACCCAAGAAAGAGCCGAATAAGTTTTGGCTCATTCACCATCTATCTTATCCTCGGAGAAGTCGGTAAATGAGGGGATTGATTCGGAGCTTTGTTCCGTTGTTTATACTTCGTTTGACGGGGCATTGGGTTAGCTGTTATGTGAGGGGAGCATTGATGGCGTAGACGGACGTTGAATCCGCGTTTCGTTTATTGCCGGTTCATCCAGAGTGTTAGGTTGATGGGTCTGACTATGAGTATCTGTTTTTTGGGAATTGTTATTGACTCACTGAATTGGGAATTTCGGCTCACAGAAAAGAAGGTGGCAGCTTGGAGGGATGAGGTACCAAGGGCACAATGGGTTAAAAAATTGACGTTGAAGGAAGTGCAGTCACTTCTTGGTAAGCTCAACTTCGCATGCCAGATCATCCCTATGGGGAGAGTTTTTTCTCAAAGGCTGGCGAGTGCCACCACTGGAGTGCGATCTCCTCATCAGTACGTGCGGTTATCTGCTGATCACAAAGCTGATTTGGTAGTTTGGGGGAATTTTTTAGAGCAATGTAATGGCCGATCGTTTCTTATGGAAGAAGTGGTGTAAAATTGTTAGCTTGATTTGTTTACTGACGCTGCGGGTGGCTCGGTTTTGGAGCCTACCTTAAGGGTCAGTAGTGTGCAGACAAATGGCCAGAGGAGTGGTTTATATTGGGCTTAGATAAAAATATTGCGCTGCTTGAAATTTTCACTTTTTTGGTGGCAGTTCATTTATGGAAATGGGAGCTGCAGAATAAAAGGATATTTTTAATTGTGATAACATCGGGGTAGTCTGTGCAATCAATAGCATTACCGCATCTTCCCCTCTGGTGATTTGTGAAATTCGTCAGCTAGTGTTGACGTGTCTTTCCATAAATGCTTATGTTACGGCGTCTCACATGCCAGGCATACAGAATTCCATTGCTGGTTCACTCTCTCGTTTTCAGTGGGAGCGCTTTTGGCTGTTGGTCCTGGAGGCGGAGGACAAGGGGCTGGCTTGCCCATTGGAACTTTGGAGCGTGGTCTCTGAGCCGAGCAATCCTTGATCAGGTCTTCCTTGACCGCTGGAATGTGGGCTGCTTATCAGTCAGTATGGTGTTTATAGGAGGATTGGTTGGTACCTTTTAGTAATAGGTTACAGGATGAGGATCTGGTAGGTGTGCTGTTGATGTGGCTAAGTCAAGGAGCATCCGAGGGCTGGTCATCAGCAAAAGTTTCCCAGGTTATTGCGGCCTTGGCTTTCGGTTTCAAGTTGCGTGGTCAGAGGGATTTGACTAAATGTTTTTTAATCAAACAGACATTGAAGGGTTTCCATAGGGGAGTGGTCACAAGGATAATAGGCACCCAATTTCATTTGGGGTTCTGGAATGGTTAAGAGGGATATTGGGTTCTATTTGTTGTTCGGAGTATGAGACTTGTCTTTTTCGCTTAGCCTTTTCGCTCGCTTTCTATGGTGCATTAAGGGTGGTGGAGATTGTATCTCCCAGCAAGAAAGTGATTGGGGGAATTTTGGCGACAGATATTATGACCTCAATGCAGGGTTTAGAATTCTGGATTGAAAAATCGAAAGCAGATCAAGAAAGAAAGGGAAATGGGTAGTTTTGGGAGTGGTTCCTGAATTGGGACTGTGTCCGTTACTTTGTTTGCAGCTTTTCAAAGCTTTAAGGTCTAGTCAGGTGGACCTTTGTTGTGTCAGATGGGTCCTTCTTGTAAAAATACCAGTTTATTTCAGTGTTTCGTAAGTGGTTGAGGACTTTGGGTTTAGATGCATCCCGCTTCTCGTCACATTGGTATCGCATCGGGGCTGCGACGGAAGCAGCTGTGTGCAGTCTTAGCGCTGAAACGGTACAGCACATCGGGCAATGGGAGTCCAAGCGGTATTGGGTTTATATTAGGCCTCTGGGTTTAGTTGAGAGTTTACCCCATTAGGAATTGTTAGTGTTTGGACTTAAATGTTCAATTAGTGTCGTTTTTTATGAAAAAAAAAAAAAGACCTTAATCGTACTTCGTTTGTGTTTTTGTTACAGGTTCAGATCCTCTTTTGATTTGAATCATGGGCCACTCTTATGTCCACTGGGGAGCACTGCATGCTGATGTGAGGAAAGAGGTTAGGCAGCTCAGTTTTTCCAGGAACACGGCGGTCGGTGATCAGGTGGTTGGGCTTTAGGGGTATGGGTTGGAGTAAGATGTTGTAGGAAGTGCATCGCAGTGCTCGTCTGGATAGGGCACCTGATATTTTGGTGTTACACGTGGTGGCAACGACCTTGGAGTTCGACCTTTTAGAGATAAATAGTGTCTTTACTCTGCTAAAGTTAATACAGAACAGTCTAGAACAGCCATCTAGGATTAGTAGTGGATCACTGTTATATACAGCTCTGGCAAAAATTAAGAGACCACTGCAAAATTTTCAGTTTCGCTGATTTTTCTCTTTATAGGTATATTTTGGAGTAAAATGTACATTATTGTTTTAGTCTATAAACTACTAACAACTAGTGATGAGCGAGCATACTCGCAAGTACTCGGTACTCGCCCGAGCATCTCAGTACTCGAGATGCTCGGAGCTTGCCGAGTACTTGCAAGATGCTCGGGCGGATGCTTGGGTCCCCTCCCTGCATGTTTGGCGCTCTTTAGAGCGCCAATAAACATGCAGAAATTTCCTGCCACTCATTGTAATGCCACAGCCATGTTGGTTGTGGCATTAAAGTGATTGGCTGGCCGGACAGCGTCATCAGGTCTATATTAGACCTGGCGCCGCTGTGCTCATCAGTCTACTCCGCAATCAGGTAATGTAGGGAGAGGTGCTGCTGAGCTAGGGAGACAATTGGTTGTGTATTAGGTAGTGTAGGGAGAAAACAAGTACATTACACATATTCATCTCAACAAAGTCCTTCTGAGGACTAATCCTTCTGCAGAGATATCAGGCAGGCAGTGTATATAGCAGACTGTAGTGCATATAGCACAAGAGGCTCCATTCCAGTTCTGCCTTCTGCTGCTGTTAAATATTTCTAGGCAAAGGACCAGGTCTCAGGGGCCAGGAATAATTTTTTTGGATCTTAATCCTCATTATTTGCTTAAAAGGCAGTCTAGAGAACACTTTTTTCTGCGCCATTTGCTTGTGGGCACTGCAGAATACAGGCAGGTCCTTTCCATATTACAGCGCTAAAAATCCAGCTATTTAAAATTGTGGTTTGTCCGTCACACGGATCACATATAATTGCGCTGAAAATACTGCTATTTTTGGCCTCCATTCAATTTTTTTTTCAGTGTGTCAGCAAAGTGTTTGACACCGGTTTGCTGTTCAAAATAGTTACCTACAGGCCAGGTATTTAAAACTGTGGTTTCTTCGTCACACGGATCACATTCACATATAATTGCGCTGAAAATACTGCCATTTTTGGCCTCCACTCAAATTTTTTTTCAGTGTGTCAACAAACTTTTTGACACCGGTTTGCTGTTCAAAATAGTTACCTACAGGCCAGGTATTTAAAATTGTGGTTTCTCCATCACACGGATTACATATAACTTCGCTCCAAATTCAGCCATTTGTAGTTAGCGTGGAAGATATTGTCCTCCATTTAAAATGGGCAAGACGCGTGGCAAGGGACGGGGAACTGGACGTGATGGTGCATGCAGAGGCCGAGGCCGTGGGCAAGCTGAAATTGTGCCACAACAAACACCCACATCTTCTCGCCCAACCTTCCTGCCGAATTCCTAGGGGAACGCAGCACACCACTATTGAACCCAGAGCAGTATCAAAAGGTTGTTGGTTGGATAGCGGATAATGCTTCCAGTCACTTAGCCGCCACCACCACCACCACTCTGTCTTCCACACGGTAAAGTCTTAGTAGCCGTGAGTCTGGACTGCATATTCCTCACCCTGATCCTCCTTCCTCCCACCATGCCGAGTGCCCGGGTAAGAGGAGATCGCATGTAGTGATGCCCAAATATTTGAGCAGCCACGGTCACATGAAGGAGACGGTGGGAAAGTGTCACAAGAGGTGGACGATGATGAGACACAATTGCCAGAAAGTCAGGAGGAGGACCAGGTTGCTGAAGTGGAAGACGAGGTGGTGGATGATATAGTAACTGACCCAACTTGGCAGGAGGACATGCAGAGCGAGGACAGCAGCACACAGGGGGAGAGAGGCAGAGCACCCCAATAGGCAAGAAGAAGCAGTGTGGTGACCGCAGACAGAATGCAGGTAACCGTTCCCCGTAACACCAACACGAAGGAAGTTGCCAGTACAACTGTTAGGTCTTCCCGAGTCTGGTTGTTTTTTAAAGGCTGATAACCCCAAAAAGGCCATTTGCACCACCTGCCAGGCCAGCATCAGCAGGGGTGGCAAAATTAGCAGCCTGACCACCACCCGCATGATCAGGCACATGGCAGAAAAGCACCCGACTTTGTGGGCCAAACCCCAGGGTCCAGGAACAGTGTCTGCGGGTGGCACCACTGCTTCTTCCGCTGTTGTGCATGCAAGCCAATCTCCTGTCCATGATGCATGTGAAGATGCCTCCTGCCCTGCACCTGTCGTTGCACACTCTCAAGTAGCAGCATCAGGAAGCACGTCCATGTCCTTGTCCCAGCGCAGCGTTCAGTTGTCCATACCCCAGTCCTTGGAACGCAAGTGCAAATATGCAGCCAACGCCCCACAGGCTACACTACGAAATTCCCACATTTCACGACTGCTTGCACTCGAAATGTTGCCTTTTAGGCTTGTGGAGACGGAAGCATTCCGCAACCTAATGGCGGCGGCCATCCCTCGGTACTCGGTCCCCAGCCGCCACTATTTCTCCCGGTGTGCCGTCCCTGCATTACACAAGCACGTGTCCCAAAACATTAGCCGTGCCCTCAACAACGCAGTTACCGGGAAAGTCCACCTAACCACGGACACGTGGACAAGTGCTTGTGGGCAGGGACGGTACTTCTCACTGACGACAAACTAGGTTAACATAGTGGAAGCAGGGACCCAGTCAGACCTTGGGACGGAACACGTCCCCCGACGCCAAGGATTGCGGGCCCTAGGTCAATTACGGTTGCCCCCACAATCTACAGCTCCTACATCTCATCCTCCTCAGCCTCCTCTTCAGCCTACATCTCCGAAGTGACCCCATCAGTCACAAGCTGGAAGCACTGCAGCACTGCCTCGGCCAAGCGGCAACAGGCTCTGCTGAAGCTAATATGCAAAGGTGACAAACCGCACAATGCTGAAGAGTTGTGGACAGCTCTGAAAGAGCAGGCAGATCTGTGGCTCACACCGCTGAACCTACAGCCAGGCATGGTCGTGTGTGACAATGGTCGGAACCTGGTGGCGACTCTGAGGCGAGGCGAGCTCACACACGTACCATGCCTGGCCCATGTGCTTAACCTCGTGGTTCGTCGGTTTCTCAAATCCTACCCGGAGCTGCCAGATCTGCTTGTTAAAGTACGCCGCCTGTGTGCCCATTTTAGAAAGACACCTACAGTTTCCGTTGCCCTTGCCGTGTTTCAGTAGCATTTGCAGCTTCTGGCTCACAGACTGGTGTGTGATGTGCCCATGCATTGGAACTCTACACTGCAGATGTTGGGAAGGATTTGTGAACAGAAGAGGGCAGTTGTTGAGTTCCAGCATCAACAAGGCTGTCGGTATTCAGTTCAGACTCCACACATAAGACCTCAAGAGTGGACATGGATGTCAGACATATGTACCATCCTCCAAAACTTTGAGGACTCCACCAAGATGGTGAGCGGCGATGACGCCATAATTAGCATCACCATCCAGCTTCTCTGTCTTCTGAAATGCTCTCTGCTCCGAATCAAAGAGGATGCATTGCAGGCAGAGCACGATGAAATGGAGCAAGGAACCATACAGGTTGATTACACAGAGCCCAGCCTCATCTCATCCAAACATGGATTGGGTGACAAAGAGGAAGAGGAGGAGCAGGAAGAACAGGAGCTAGTTTTATGCACCATAGACGGTAATACCTACAGTACAGACCAAAAGTTTGGACACACCTTCTCATTTAAAGATTTTTCTGTATTTTCATGACTATGAAAATTGTACATTCACACTGAAGGCATCAAAACTATGAATTAACACATGTGGAATTATATACTTTACAAAAAAGTGTGAAACAACTGAAAATATGTCTTATATTCTAGGTTCTTCAAAGTAGCCACCTTTTGCTTTGATGACTGCTTTGCACGCTCTTGGCATTCTCTTGATGAGCTTCAAGAGGTAGTCACCGGAAATGGTCTTCCAACAATCTTGAAGGAGTTCCCAGAGATGCTTGGCACTTGTTGGCCCTTTTGCCTTCACTCTGCGGTCCAGCTCACCCCAAACCATCTCGATTGGGTTCAGGTCTGGTGACTGTGGAGGCCAGGTCATCTGGCGTAGCACGCCATCACTCTCCTTCTTGGTCAAATAGCCCTTACACAGCCTGGAGGTGTGTTTGGAGTCATTGTATTGTTGAAAAATAAATGATGCTCCAACTAAACGCAAACCGGATGGAATAGCATGCCGCAGCAAGATGCTGTGGTAGCCATGCTGGTTCAATATGCCTTCAATTTTGAATAAATCCCCAACAGTGTCACCAGCACAGCACCCCAACACCATCACACCTGCGTCTCCATGCTTCAAGGTGGGAACCAGGCATGTAGAGTCCATCCGTTAACCTTTTCTGCGTCGCACAAAGACACGGTGGTTGGAACCAAAGATCTCAAATTTGGACTCATCAGACCAATGCACAGATTTCCACTGGTCTAATGTCCATTCCTTGTGTTCTTTAGCCCAAACAAGTCTCTTCTGCTTGTTGCCTGTCCTCAGAAGTGGTTTCCTAGCAGCTATTTTACCATGAAGGCCTGCTGCACAAAGTCTCCTCTTAACAGTTGTTGTAGAGATGTGTCTGCTGCTAGAACTCTGTGTGGCATTGACCTGGTCTCTAATCTGAGCTACTGTTAACCTGCGATTTCTGAGGCTGGTGACTCGGATAAACTTATCCTCAGAAGCAGAGGTGACTCTTGGTCTTCCTTTCCTGGGGCGGTCCTCATGTGAGCCAGTTTCTTTCAGCTGTGTATCCACCAGACTTCTGCACAACACAACTGATGGTCCCAACCCCATTTATAAGGCAAGAAATCCCACTTATTAAACCTGACAGGGCACACCTGTGAAGTGAAAACCATTTCCGGTGACTACCTCTTGAAGCTCATCAAGAAAATGCCAAGAGTGTGCAAAGCAGTCATCAAAGCAAAAGGTGGCTACTTTGAAGAACCTAGAATATAAGACAGTTTCAGTTGTTTCACACTTTTTTGTTAAGTATATAATTCCATATGTGTTAATTCATAGTTTTGATGCCTTCAGTGTGAATGTACAATTTTCATAGTCATGAAAATACAGAAAAATCTTTAAATGAGGTGTGTCCAAACTTTTGGTCTATACTGTACACAGCTGTCATACTGTCTGTTCAGCGTGGATGGCCAGAGGACAGAGAGGAGAAGGAAGAGGAGAGCATGGTCAGTCATCCTCTTGGTGAGGACATGGAAGTCTTGTCTGTTAGCAGTCTGGCACGCATGGCTGAGTTTATGTTACTCTGCCTTTCCCATGACCCTCGCGTTCTCAAAATTTTGGGTGACAGTCATTACTGGTTGGTGACACTTCTAGACCCACGCTACTAGGAGAACTTTATATCTCTTATTCCTGAGGCGGACAGGTCTACAAAAATGGGGCTGCACCAGAAGGCCCTTGTTGCGTAACTATTAAAAAGATTCCCATCTGAAAACGCTGGCGGCAGAGGTCACAGTTCGTTGGACAACCAAGGAGTACAGGAGAGAGAGACATAACTTCAATCTAGCAGAGGGAGGGGAACACTGTCAAAGTTCTGGGAGAATTTTCTCAGCTCCTCCCATCGCACAAGCTCTGAGGCGCGGGGTACTCTCACAAGGAGTGCAAAGTTTGGGAAGATGCTGAGGGAGTACCTTGCCGACCGTACCAATGTCCTCCATGATTCTGCTGTGCCTTATAATTATTGGGTATCCTAGCTGGATACGTGGAATGAACTGGCTCTCTATGCCTTGGAGGTCCTGGCCTGCCCTGCCGCCAGCGTTTTATCAGAGCGGGTTTTTAGTGCCGCTGGTGGAATTATAACTGATAAGCGCATCCACCTGTCAACTGAAAATGCTGACAGGCTGACTCTTATAAAAATGAACAAGGGCTGGATTGGGCCAGACTTCTCAACACCACCGAATGATAGCAGCGTAACATAAAGTCAAATCCAGTGTTTTTTTTGGGGAGGTGTATTCCCATGCACCTCCTCACACCCACACATGGGTATAAGCTTCCTGATTTTGGCTATTTGCTCTTGTCTCCTCCTTCTCCTCATCCACCACCACCATATCACCAGGGTGACCGTGGTCCGTGATGCAACACCCACATAATTTTGTTAAAGGGTGTTTATGATGCCCGTAACAAAAAATTTTTTATACAGTATGTTCATGTATACCCCCCAGGGGTAAATGTTTGTCAGCCCATACATTTAGTGCATGGACATTACAAGTATAGGAGACCCGCTCCTTTCTAATGGGAACATTTTTTTATGAGGCCCTCCTCCACGTCTCTTCCAAGGGGCATTGGAGTGCCTCCCAATTTTTGGCAGCCCTTGCATTCACCGCATAGGCAAACACAATGGGAGACCCACTTCCTAATAATGGGAACATTGTTTTCAGGAGGCCCTCTGACCTCCACGTCTCTTCCAAGGGGCATTGGAGTGCCTCAAAATTTTTGGCAACCCTTGCATTCACTGCATAGGCAAACACAATGGGAGACCTACTTCCTAATAATGGGAACATTGTTTTCAGGAGGCCCTCCTCTAAGTCTCTTCAAAGGGGTATTGGGGTGCATCCAAATTTTCAAAGTGGTATTGGGGTGCGTCCAAATTTTGGGCAGCCCTGCCACTCACTGTATACGCAATAACAGTATAGGAGACCCACTCTTTAGTAATGTGAACAATAAAACATAGCCGACTGATGGCTCTCTAAGAATAGTGAGGGCCGACTGCTGGCCCTTTAAGAATAGTAAAGTTCGCCTGATGGCCCTATGAAAATAGGCTTTGTGACTTTCAGAGTCACTCCTTCATAAATGAAACACGATGTGTCTGATGATATCTCACACACCACATGGCCAGATAAGGTTGTAAAATGTTAAAATTACATTTCCTGGTGTATGCATTTGTCACGGTTGAAAGCAATACAAAAGTGAAAAAACGCATCAAAATTGCTACGTGTGAACATAGCCCAAGGTGTGGAGGAGCATTTTTGTTTTTGGCTATTTATTTTGCTTTATATACAAGTCATTACCCTGGAAAGGATGTTCCTTAACATATTTCCCAGGAAAATCCATTTTGGTTTCGTTTTTGTATGTTTTATTGTGAGTCTGTAAAAGTGGCGTAATACCTCTGGCAACGTTGTTGACAGAAGTAGTCCTGGGAGTCAGAAATGCTTCCAGGGGTCTTCCTCATGCTGTCCCCATGTCATTTGAGAACTGTTCCCATCGATTTGGGTAATTTTTAGGCCCTCTGCAGACTGCCGACGGGAGCCGTCTGAAAAATGCTCGAGTTTCCCATAGACTTACATTGGGCTCATTGCTCGGGTCGAGCACCCGAGTATTCCAATGTGTTCGACCCGAGCATCGAGCACCCGAGCATTTTAGTGCTCGCCCATCACTACTGACAACATGTCTCCGAAATTCAAAGCTAATAATTTAGTATTTATTTGAAGAAAATGATAATGCGTTTTGGCATGCTTTCCACCAGTCTTTTCATGCTTTTCAATAGAAAACTGTTCAGTGGTCTCTTAATTTTTGCCAGAGCTGTATAAATACAGTGATTAAAATATTATTATATTATAGAATACTTGATGTTTGTTAATAGAGTTCCCTTTATTATGATGGAAAATATTGCAAATTGGAAAATGTCAGATACTTATCGCATATTTTTATTTAAAGGAGTTGTCCACCTTTGGGGACTTTTTTTAAATGCATGTAAATGGGTCTAAAAATCATTTTGGAATTGGGTTTGTTTAAAAAATTTGCACCATTTGCCTTCTATAGCCTTTGTGTTGTACTCTCTATTGCTGGCTGAAAAATGAGTAAAAGAATATGTTAAACTGACCATATAATGGAATAGTGGTTGCATAGCTGAGTAAAATGTAGTTTTTATTTTTTTTAATTTCTCCTCTCCATTGTGGAGATATTAGTTTGTAAAGTTTAGGATATCATTTATGGTAGAGTTCAACTGCGTGTTACCATAGATTTGTCTGTTGGGGCATATACCTCTTCCCTTGCATGAGGATGACCAATCATAAAAAGGCAGAAGCACACAGAGGAGAAAAGAACACACCCTCCTCACAGATCTCTGTAGCTACTGTGTAGAGATTCAGCAGAGCTGAATTATGTATCATTACAAACACTTACAGATCTAATCTCCTGGCAGTCAGTGGGGTGGGGTGAGAGCTAATAGCACTGTGAGATGAGACCTGGAAGTGTTTGTAATGATATACAGTGGGGAAAAAAAGTATTTAGTTAGCCACCAATTGTGCAAGTTCTCCCACTTAAAAAGATGAGAGAGGCCTGTAATTAACATCATAGGTAGACCTCAACTATGAGAGACAAAATGAGAAAACAAATCCTGAAACTCACATTGTCTGATTTGGAAAGAAATTTTTTTCAAATTTTGGTGGAAAATAAGTATTCGGTCAATTACAAACAAGCAAGATTTCTGGCTCTCACAGACCTGTAACTTCTTCTTTAAGAGGGTCCTCTGTCCTCCACTCATTACATGTAGTGCTGGCACCTGTTTGAACTTGTTATCAGTATAAAAGACACCTGTCCGCAACCTCACACAGTCACACTCCAAACTCCACTATGGCGAAGACCAAAGAGCTGTCGAAGGACACCTGAAACAAAATTGTAGCCCTGCACCAGGCTGGGAAGACTGAATCTGCAATAGGTAAGCAGCTTGGTGTGAAGAAATCAACTGTGGGAGCAATAATTAGAAAAGGGAAGGCATACAAGACCACTGACATTCTCCCTCGATCTGGGACTCCACACAATAATCACCCCATGGGGTTAAAATGATTTCAAGAACGGTGAGCAAAAATCCCAGAACCACACGGGGGAATCTAGTGAATGACCTGCAGAGAGCTGGGACCAACGTTACACAGGCTACCATCAGTAACACACTACACCGCCAGTCACTCAGATCCTGCAGTGCTAGACGTATCCCTCTGCTTAAGCCATTACATGTCCGGGCCCGTCTGAAGTTTGCTAGAGAGCATTTGGATGATCCAGAAGAGTATTGAGAGAATGTCATATGGTCAGATGAAACCGAAGTAGAACTGTTTGATAGTAACACAACTCGTCGTGTTTGGAGAAGAAAGAATGCTGAGTTGCATCCAAAGAACACCATACCTACTGTGAAGCATGGGGGTGGCAACATCATGCTTTGGGGCTGTTTCTCTGCCAAGGGACCAGAACGACTGATCCGTGTACATGAAAGAATGAATGGGGCCATGTATCAAGAGATTTTGAGTGCAAACCTCCTTTCATCAGCAAGGGCATTGAAGATGAAACGAGGCTGGGTCTATCAGCATGACAATGATGCCAAGCACACCGCCAGGGCAATGAAGGAGTGGCTTTGTAAGAAGAATTTCAAGGTCCTGGAGTGGCCTAGCCAGTCAGATCTAAACCCTATAGAAAACCTTTGGAGAGAGTTGAAAATCTGTGTTGCCCAGCAACTGCCCCAAAACATCACTGCTCTAGAGGAGATCTGCATGGAGGAATGGGCCAACATACCAGCAACAGTGTGTGCCAACCTTGTGAAGACCTGTGATTTTTATGGTCTTTACCAAGCAAGCGTTGCTCACAGGATTCTCTGGAGGTGTCTCTTTAGGTTGCGCTGTCTAATTAATTTGAGAAAAAGACCATAAAAAGTAGCACTATATAAAAACACATATCTCCGGAACCGTACGGTGGATTTGGAAAAAGCAAAACACAAACAGGAATAACATTAGTCAGTGACTATATTAATCTATATTAATGTGCTATTCTAGAAGAGATCAGTTACAGTTAGCTCTGCCTGTAGATGATTTTATTAGCAGTTGATAAGTATTTAGCCTTTACTCCTGTTGCTTTTATTTTGTGTTGTGTACTCCATGCATCTTTGATGTTGAGAAGGCTAGTGGTTGCCCTATGTAGTAAACCGTACACTGCTGGTTTTGTTTGCTGGAAAAGCTTTTCTCTGTTTTTTGCCTCCCACAGTAAGTCATTGAACATGGCAGTGAAGCAGCATGACCTCAAAAATCAAAGCTTTTAGATTCAGGGGACATACCTCCAGTCACCTCACATATGGTGCCTATTTGAAAATATTTCTTAAAAGGATGACTGATTTATGTATTTTTTACCTAAGGGCAAAAGCTTAACAATTTCACACCAAAGTTCTCCCTTCGTAAAATAAGTAACAAAAGATTTTCCTTCAGGCATCATGCCGTCCAACCCTTTCATGGCCAGTGAGCCTGCAGGGAACGGTATGCAAATATTATGACAAAAAGCAACAGAAAACAGTCAGCAATTATCAATAAAATCTGTTTGCATCAGGAAATGAGCATTTTGAAACATTCTTTATACACCAGAAGTTGGGTACATTAAAGGGGTATTCCCATCTCCAAGATCCTACCCCAATATGTAGTAGGTGTAATAATAATAATATTAGCAAATACCTCCAATTAGAAATGTAGTATATTTCTTTCTGATTCGCGATGTCTCTTTCCTCATGTGCAGGCATCGCAGGACCTTAGGTATCCATGGTTACGACCACTGATAAAGTGACAGTCAGCTAGTTACTAGTGGTCGTAACCATGGATACCTAAGGTCCTGCTATGCGTGCACATGAGGAAAGAGACAGAATCAAGAAAACTATACATTTCTAATTGGAGGTATTTGATAATATTATTATTATTACACCTACTACATATTGGGATAGGACCTTGGAGATGGGAATACCCCTTTAAGCTCCATTCACACATTTGTGTCAATGGCATCCTAATGCTGTCCAGATGAATTACACCCCAGAGTACTGAAGGAGATCGTAGAAGAAATTTTAGAACCACTCTCCATAATCTTTGAAAATTCTTGGAGAACAGGAGAAGTCCCAGAAGACTGGAGAAGAGCAAATGTTGTTTCTATCTTCAAAAAGGGGAAGAAGGTGGACCCAGGGAACTATAGGCCGGTGAGTCTGACTTCTATACCAGGAAAGATCTTTGAACAAATTATTAAACAACATGTATGTAAGTACATGGATAAGAATGAAGTGATTAACCAGAGTCAGCATGGGTTTGTAACTAACAAATCATGTCAGACTAACTTAATTTCCTTCTATGACAGAATCACTGACTGGGTGGATCAGGGAAATGCTGTAGATATAGTATATCTTGACTTCAGCAAAGCATTTGACAAAGTATCTCACACCATCCTTATTGAAAAAATGACCAAGTATGCAATGGACCAGGCAACTGTTAGGTGGATTCATAACTGGCTTAGTGATCGGACTCAAAGGGTGGTTGTAAATGGCTTCACATCCAGCTGGATGAATGTCTCAAGTGGGGTACCACAGGGCTCTGTCCTGGGACCTGTATTGTTCAACATCTTCATCAATGATTTAGATGAAGGAATTGAGGGTAAACTGATTAAATTTGCTGATGACACAAAGCTAGGAGGGATAGCTAATACTAGAGAAGAGAGAGAGAGGATTCAAAAAGACCTAAATAAACTGGAGCAGTGGGCTGCAACCAACAGAATGGTTTTTAACAGGGAAAAATGCAAAGTACTATATCTGGGCAATAAAAATGAAAAATGCATATACAGAATGGGAGGAATAGAGCTAAGCAACAGTACATGTGAAAAAGACTTAGGTATACTAATAGATCATAGACTGAACATGAGTCAACAGTGTGATGCAGCAGCAAAAAAGGCAAATACAATTCTGGGATGTATTAACAGAAGCATACAGTCTAGATCACGTGAAGTCATTATCGGTCTTTACTCCTCTTTGGTCGGACCTCATCTGGAATACTGTGTACAGTTTTGGGCACCACATTTTAAAAAAGACATAGACAAACTGGAACAAGTTCAGAGAAGAGCGACCAGAATGGTGACTGGTCTGCAAACCATGTCCTATGAGGAACGGTTGCAGGATTTGGGAATGTTTAACTTGCAAAAAAGAAGACTGAGAGGAGACTTAATAGCTGTCTACAAATATGTCAAGGGCTGTCACATTGTAGAAGGATCATCTTTATTCTCATTTGCACAAGGAAAGACTAGAAGCAATGGGATGAAACTAAATGGGAGGAGACACAGATTAGATATTAGAAAAAACTTTTTGACAGTTAGGGTGATTAATGAGTGGAACAGGCTGCCACGAGAGGTGGTGAGTTCCCCTTCAATGGATGTCTTCAAACAGAGGCTGGACAGACATCTGTCTGAGATGATTTAGTGAATCCTGCTTTGAGCAGGGGGTTGGACCAGATGACCCGGGAGGTCCCTTCCAACTCTACCATTCTATGATTCTATGATTCTATGATTACCTCATGGCGTGTGTGCATCTGCCCAGCAAATCAGACCAAACTAGGACATGTCTGTTTTTTTATCGGATTTATGGGGGAATGCACCCATAGAATATAATGGGTACATGCTCTGTTAGAAGATCTTTGTGAAACCTGGACATGTGAACTGGACCAAACTCCTGGGCTTAAAGGGGTTGTCCAGCCGTAGGCTACAAGTGTGCAATCACTCTATGTGACTGCAGACTTGTGAATCCTCACATCACACGCACTGCGCACTGTGAGGAATCTCCGGTGCCAGAAGCGGGCAGTGATATGACCACAAGTATTCGATTTGCATAGTTCCAGCCACATTCTGACTAGAAGTGTCTGGCCTCACTCAATACTCTTCTAGTTGGCATGTGACTACATGTATGCAAATCACATACTTGCGGTCATGCGTCTGCCGCTCCCAGTGCCAGAGAATCCTTAAAGTGCAGAGCATGCGATGTGAGGATTCACAAGTCTGCAGTCACATAGAGTTTAGCCTAAGGCCAAACAGCCCCTTTAATGCAAACCTGAAATTCCCAGCTACAATAGCTGCAGATATGTGGATATGTACCATTGCTTTTTACCCCTCTTCTTTGTGGAGGAGAGTGGTATTCCTATCTCAGACACTTATAGCATAGCCATAAGATAAGCTATAAATGTCTGATAGATGTGGCTTCCACCTCTGGAATGAGCATCTATCTATAATAATAATAATAATAATAATCTTTATATACAGTACAGACCAAAAGTTTGGACACACCTTCTCATTTAACCCCTTCGCAACCCTGGGATTTTGCGTTTTTGCATTTTCATTTTTTGCTCCCCTTGTTCCCAGAGCCATAGCGTTTTTATTTTTTGGTCAATATGGCCGTGTGAGGGCTTATTTTTTGTGGGACGAGTTGTACTTTTCAACGCCATTACTAGTTTTACCATATCGTGTACGGGAAAATGGGAAAAAAATTCCAAGTGCGGTGAAATTGCAAAAAAAGTGCAATACCACAGTTGTTTTTTATTTTTATTTTTTTACCATGTTCACTGAATGCTAAAACTGACCTGCCATTATTAATCTCCAGGTCATTACGAGTTCTTAGATACCAAACATGTATAGGTTCTTTTTTATTTAAGAGGTGAAAAAAAATTCCAAAGTTTGGTAAAAAAAAAAAAAAAATAGCGCCATTTTCTAAGACCTGTAGCGTCTCCATTTTTCAGGATCTTGGACTGTGTGAGGGCTTATTTTTTGCGCACCGAGCTGAAGTTTTTATTGATAACATTTTGGGGTAGATCCGATGTTTTGATCGCCCGTTATTGCATTTTATTGCAATGTTGGGGCGACCAAAAAACATAATTATGGCGTTTTGAATTTTTTTCTCGTTACGCCATTTACCAATTGGATTAATTATTTTTTTATATTGATAGATTGGGCGATTCTGAACGCGGCGATTCTAAATATGTGTATGTAGGTTTTTTTTTTATCATTTTATTTTGAATGGGGCGAAAGGGGGGTGATTTAAACTTTTATATTTTTTTAATTTTTTTTATATTTTTAAAAACTTTTTTTTTTCACTTTTTGCTTGCTTCTATAGTCTCCATAGGAGACTAGAAGCAGCAACTGTCTGATCGCTTCTGCTACATACAGATGATCAGCAGATCACCTGTATGTAGCAGAAATGCTCCTGTACTATGAGCGCCGACCACTAGGTGGCGCTCATAGCGACCTGCTCATGACAACCACTGGTGTCTGCTGCAGACCCAGGGTTGGCATGACCACCCATCGGTGACCCGCGATCACGTGACAGAGTCACCGATGGGCGGGGTAAGTGAAGCACTTTTAGCGCGGCACTGTTATATGCCGCTGTCAGAGATTGACAGCGGCATTTAACATATTAACAGCCGCGGGTGGATCTCAATTCCGCCTGCGGCTGTTGCGGGCACATGTCAGCTGTAATAATCAGCTGACATGTGCTCGGTTCAGTGCGGGCTCAGCGCCGGAGCCCTCACTGAACCGGTGGATTACAGCCTGTGCGTACTAATACGGCACAGGCTGTAGATTTTTCTGTATTTTCATAACTATGAAAATTGTACATTCACACTGAAGGCATCAAAACTATGAATTAGCACATGTGGAATTATATACTTAACAAAAAAGTGTGAAACAACTGAAAATATGTCTTATATTCTAGGTTCTTCAAAGTAGCCACCTTTTGCTTTGATGACTGCTTTGCACACTCTTGGCATTCTCTTGATGAGCTTCAAGAAGTAATGACCGGAAATGGTCTTCCAATAATCTTGAAGGAGTTCCCAGAGATGCTTAGCACTTGTTGACCCTTTTTCCTTCACTCTGCGGTCCAACTCACCCCAAACCATCTCGATTGGGTTCAGGTCTGGTGACTGTGGAGGCCAGGTCATCTGGCGTAGCACCCCATTACTCTCCTTCTTGGTCAAATAGCCCTTACATAGCCTGGAGGTGTGTTTGGGGTCATTGTCCTGTTGAAAAATAAATTATGGTCCAACTAAACGCAAACCGGATGGAATAGCATGCCGCTGCAAGATGCTGTGGTAGCCATGCTGGTTCAGTATGCCTTCAATTTTGAATAAATCCCCAACAGTGTCACCAGCAAAGCACACCCACACCATCACACCTCCTCCTCCATGCTGGGAACCAGGCATGTAGAGTCCATCCGTTCACCTTTTCTGCGTCGCACAAAGACACAGTGGTTGGAACCAAAGATCTCAAATTTGGACTCATCAGACCAAAGCACAGATTTCCACTGGTCTAATGTCCATTCCTTCTGATCTTTAGCCCAAACAAGTCTCTTCTGCTTGTTGCCTGTCCTTAGCAGTGGTTTCCTAGCAGCTATTTTACCATGAAGGCCTGCTGCACAAAGTCTCCTCTTAACAGTTGTTGAAGAGATGTGTCTGCTGCTAGAACTCTGTGAGGCGTTGACCTGGTCTCTAATCTGAGCTGCTGTTAACCTGCGATTTCTGAGGCTGGTGACTCGGATAAACTTATCCTCAGAAGCAGAGGTGACTCTTGGTCTTCCTTTCCTGGGGCGGTCCTCATGTGAGCCAGTTTCTTTGTAGCGCTTGATGGTTTTTGCAACTGCACTTGGGGACACTTTCAAAGTTTGCCCAATTTTTCGGACTGACTGACCTTCATTTCTTAAAGTAATGATGGCCACTCGTTTTTCTTTACTTAGCTGCTTTTTTTCTTGCCATAATACAAATTCTAACAGTCTATTCAGTAGGAATATCAGCTGTGTATCCACAAGACTTCTGCACAACACAACTGATGGTCCCAACCCCATTTATAAGGCAAGAAATCCTACTTATTAAACCTAACAGGGCACACCTGTGAAGTGAACACCATTTCCGGTGACTACCTCTTGAAGCTCATCAAGAGAATGCCAAGAGTGTGCAAAGCAGTCATCAAAGCAAAAGGTGGCTACTTTGAAGAACCTAGAATATAAGACATATTTTCAGTTGTTTCACACTTTTTTGCTAAGTATATAATTCCACATGTGTTAATTCATAGTTTTGATGCCTTCAGTGTGAATGTACAATTTTCACAGTAATGAAAATACAGAAAAATCTTTAAATGAGGTTTGTCCATTTGTCTGTACTGTATAAAGCGCCAACATATTCCACTGCTCTTTACAATTCAGAGGTTCATATACAACAGTCATAAGTAACAGTTAAAAGGTAATACAATAATTAAAGCAAAAACAATGACGACCCTGCTCGTAAGAGCTTACAATCTACAATGAGGTGGGCGTGACACAAAGTACAGGGGCTTATTTACAATGATGGTCCAGCCATTTTGAGGGAATGGGGGATAGATAAAGACTGCATGAGCTAGTCACCAGCCAATATTTGTAGTACTTTTGGGTGCAGTGGAGTTTGATGGAGAATTATGTTCAGAGAAATAGTGAATGGGCTATATAAAAGGATTTTAATTAGGGAACATGATAGGCCGCCATAAACAGATGTGTATTTAGGGAGCGCCTAAAACTGTAAGTTGTGGTTCGTCCTAATTTCTTGGGGAAGAGCATTCCAAAGAATAGGTGCAGCTCGGGAGAAGTCTTGGGGCCGGGAGTGGGAGGTATGGATTAGTGCAGATGTTAGTCGAAAGTCTCTTGTGGAGCATAGAGAACGGGTAGGCCAATAAACAGAAATGAGAGAGGAGATGTAGGGGGGAGCTGCACTGTGGAGAGCTTTATGGGTGAGAAAAAGCAACTTAAATTGGATCCTATGATGTATAGGCAGCCAGTGCAATGACCGGCACAGAGCGCAAGCGTCCGAGTAACGATTAGCCAGATAGATGACTCTGGCTTCTGCATTAAGGATAGACTGAAGAGGGGAAAGTTGAGTGAGGGGGTGGCTAATTAATAGAGAATTACAGTAGTCAAGGTGGGAGTTGATCAGGGCAAACGTGAGGGTTTTTGTTGTTTCCATGGTGAGAAAGAGACAGATTCTAGAGATGTTCTTCAGGTGAAAACGACAAGAGTGGGCAAGAAATTGTATATGGGAGGTGAAGGAAAGATTGGTGTCAAACACAACACCCAGACAGCATGCCTGCTGGCTCGACGTTATTGTGGTGCCACACACAGAGAAGGAGATGTCAAATTTAGGGAGGTAAGCAGACAGTGGGAGCAGAAGTTCAGTTTTGGAAAAGTTGAGTTTCAGATAGAGAGCGGACCTGATGTTGGAAACTGCGAACAGACAGGTACTGGTGTTCTGTAGTACAGCGGGGGTAAGGTCAGGCGATGAAGTGTATAATTGTGTGTCTCCAGCATAAAGATGGTATTGAAAGCCAAATTTACTGATGGCCTGTCCAATTGGGGCTGTGTAGAGAGAGAAGAGAAGAGAGTGAGAGGACGATGGGAAAAAGTGGAGCCAGCAAAGGATACACTGAAGGAGAGGTCAGAAAGGTAGGAGGAGAACCAGGAGAGAGCAATGTCCTTTATGCCAATTGAGTGGAGCATAGAGAGTAGGAGATGGTGGTCAACAGTGTTGAAAGCTGAAAAGAAGTCAAGAAGAATGAGCAGAGAGTAGTCACCGTTATGTTTTTCTGTCAAAAGGTCATTGGTCACTTTGATGAGTGCACTTTCTGCAGAATGTAGGGGGCGGAAGCCAGACTGTGATGGAGCTAAAAAAGAGTGAGTGGAAAGGTAACGGCGTAAGGCGGGAGTAGACGAGGCGCTACAAGAGTTTATAGATGAAAGGGAAAATTGGAGACTGGTCTGTAGTTATTTGTGCAGGATGGGTCAAGAGAGGTTTTTTTTTTTAATAATAATAATGATAGAGTGTTTGAAGGAGGAGGGGAAGATATCAGAAGAGAGGGAGAGATTGAAGATTTTAGTTAGGTGAGTAGTGACGACTGGAGAGAGAGACTGGAGTAGGCGTGAGGGAATGGGGTAGGTAGTGCATGTAGCAGGATGAGAAGAGAGGAGCCTGGAGACTTTTTCTTCTGTGACTGGGTCAAATGTGGAGAGTGAGCCAGAGGAGATGTGGGGAGGGATGGGAGTCAGATCCTCAGCACAAATGTCTGTGAAAGGGTCCTGCACTTTAGGACTGAGGAGGGAGTGAAAGGTGTCGAAGAGTTTTTTGGGGTTGTTGGATAGTGAGGAGACCAGGGTGGTGAAGTAGGTCTGTTTAGTGAGGTGAAGGGAAGAGTTATAGGTTCTTAACATAAATTTAAAGTGGATAAAGTTTTCTTTAGTGCGAGTTTTCCTCCATAGCCATTCAGCACTCCTAGATCATCGCTGGAGAAATTGAGTTTGCGGTGTGAGCCAGGGCTGTTTTACTCTGTCTTTGGAGGTTCTGAGAGTGTCATTATAGTGATTTACAGCAAGATCAGGACAGGAAAAAGAGGAGACCGGAGACAGTGATGAGTGTAGGGAGTTTGTAAGTGTATGGGGGTGAATGGCTTGTAGATTTTTGAATGTGTGATAGGTAGTAGTGTGCTGGGGTGGGCAAGGATTTGTGGGCATGAAGGAGAATGTTGTGGTCAGAGACTAGAAGAAGTGAGTTATCTAGGTAGGAGATTGAACAGAGTCGAACAAAGACCAGATCAAGGGTGTTCTCATCTTTGTGTGTCTCAGAGGTTGAAAGCTATGAGAGGCCAAGAGAAGTGGTTAGAGATAGAAGCCGGGATGCAGATGGGGAGGTGGGGCTGTTTATGGGGATATTGAAGTTTCCCAGGATAAGGGTTGGCAATTCTGAGGACATGAAGTGCGGCAGCCAGGCAGAAAAATGGTCAAGGAACTGGGTGGGTGAGCCTGGTGGACTGTATACGACCGCTACTCTGAGGGAGAAGGGATGGAAGAGCCAGATGATGTGGACCTCAAAAGAAGGGAATGAGAGGGATGGAACAGGGGAAGATGACCTGGAAAGTGCATTGTGGGGACAGGAGTAATCCAACTCCACCACCAAGTCTGTTCGCAGGTCTTGGGGAATGGGAAAAATGTAAGCCGCCATGAGAAATAATGGCAGGAGAGACAGTGTCAGAGTCTTGAATCCAGGTTTCAGTGAGGGTCAGCAGATTAAGAGAGTTGTTCAGAAAATAGTTGTGCATATAAGGAAGCTTGTTGCATACAAACCATGGATTCCAGAGTGCACAATTAAAAGAGGGAGATGAAGGAGTACAACTAATGTTAATAAGGTTAGCAGGGTTTCGATGTGAGGTGGGGGAGGAGTTTAAGTTGGTGGAGGGTGGACCGGGGTTAGGAGAGATATCCTCTGAAATAAGTAGTAGCAGTAAAAAGAGAAAGATCAAATAGTTTTTGGATTTGTGACATGGTTTATTGTGCAATATCTTTGGACAAGATGGGGTGAGATTTTTCAGGAAGGTGAAAAGAGCATGGGAGCTGTAGAACAGGACTTCATGTTGTGGCGCTGTGAATGGAAAGGTGGCTGCACACATGTGCTCTGCTATACTAAGAAACCCCATAGAGGTGAACTGAGAGATCTGTCATGCCCATCCACTTTTCCATTTACCACTGCATCTATTAGAAATTAATGGCATACCTTGTTAATATGCCATAAACGTCTGAGATATTAATAAACTTTAAAGGGGTTGTCCACTACTGGACAAATCCAGCTTTATTAATTTAGGGCCCCAAATAAAATAGAAACCATCTATACTTACCTGTTCCAGCTATATCAACCGCACTGTTCCCAGAGAGTGACATAACTTGTTGTGTCACGTGCAGGCTGTAGTCAAAAACTATCCATTGTTCAGCTGTACCCTTTACTATTCTAGGCAGGTGTGGACATACCGCCGGTGCAGCTGCGCCAGGGACTGGAGGTGGAGAGGGGCCATTGCGGGGTGGCTAATACTGAGGGCAATCTGGCCTGCTTCTCGGAGCCTGAGGCTCTGGGGGCCCATGGCCAGATTGCCCTCATCATGTGCGGCAGGCAGGGAGCGATCAGGCTTGATGACATCAGCATGCAGCGTGCACCTGTGTAAGAGAGAAAGTTGCTAGCAATGAAGATTCTGCGAGGGAACGGACTGAGAGGTGAGTGTTGTTGTTTTTTTGTTTGCTTTCTTACTAATACACTGGGGAGAGGTCCAGGAGAATGAGGGGTGGTGGGGGAGAACAATGATGAAGGTCGGGGAGACAAGGATGGGGATGAGGGAGAACAATGATGGAGGTGGGGGAGATGACAATGATGAGGATGGGGAGAGCAATGATAGAGACGGGGGAGATGACAATGATGGGGAGAGCAATGATGGAGGTGGGGGAGATGACAATGTTGGGGATTGGGGAGAGCAATGATGGAGATGGGGGAGATGACAATGATGGGGAGAGCAATGATGGATGTGGGGGAGATGACAATAATGGGGAGAGCAATGATGGAGGTGGGGGAGATGACAATGTTGGGGATGGGGGAGAGCAATGATGGAGATGGGGGAGATGACAATGATAGAGGTGGGAGAGAGCAATGATGGAGGTTGGGGAGACGACAATGATGGATGTGGAGGAGAGCAATGATTGAGCTGGGGGAGAGGACAATGATGGAAGTGGGGGAGAGCAATAATGGAGGTGGGGAGGTGACAATGATGGATGTGGGAAAGAGGACAATGATGGAGGTGGGGGAGATGACAATGATGGAGGTTGGGGAGATGACAATGATGGAGGTGGGGAGAACAATGATGATGGAGGTGGGGGAGAGCAATGGTGGAGGAGATGACATTGATGGAGGAGGGAAGAGGACAATGATGGAGGTGGGGGAGAGGACAATGATGGAGGTGGGGAGAACAATGATGATGGAGGTGAGCAAGATGATAACGATGGATGTGGGCGAAAAGACAATGATGGAGGTGGAGGAGGTTACAATGATGGAGGTGGGGGAGATGACTGATGGAGGTGGGGGAGAGGACAATGATGGAGATGGGGGAGATGAAAATGATGGAGGTGGAGGAGATAACAATGATGGAGGTGGAGATGACATTGATGGAGGTGGGGGAGAGGACAATGATGGAGGTGGGGGAGAGGAATGATGGAAGTGGGGGAGAGGACAATGATGGATATATTTTGATTGGTGCGTGGCTAATAGTATATTAATGGTGGGGTACATATCTGTATTCATGGGCACAGTGCGGGGGAGACACATGTATGTGTACAATATATGTGACCTTGTTTTTTTAGGGTTGCGTGATCATCTTGTCAAGACGAGTCGTGACTGGGAGATGTCGACATGAAGGTCTGATCAGATGGAGAATTAGCAGCAGAACCTAACTCTTATCAGATGAGATGTCAGCGGAAAGTTTCTGGATATAAATATTATTCTGTAACTGCACTGTGTGACTTGGAGTGATAATAATGTTATCTGTAAAATCCCTTAGGCTGCGTTCTCACATTTGTGTGAAATGTCCGTGAGCTGCCAGATTTTTTTATTGGATAGCACACAGACTCGAAGAGTTTCATAGATCCGTTCACACGTCTGTGAAAATCACGGATTTGAGAATGAGATCTGTGAGAGTCAGAGAATTTCCTGTTCTGATCTGATTTTGAGGATCAGAATAGGACATGCTGAATGCGTCTGTAAAGCGGGCAGCACACCAACACTACACACGGATACAGGAATGTAGCCTTATTATGTATAGCGCCGTCCCTTATTACGTACCATCCTCTCTAGTTATATATGGTGCCGTCTCTTATTATATAGCTTCCTCTGCTGTTATGTACAGTGCTGTCCCTTACATAGCGTATTCTTGTTATTTTTGTCAGTCACAGCGCCCTCTTTTATTACATAGTCATCTCTTGTAAGATATAAAATGACTGCTGATGAAGCACCATCTGACCAGAAGACCAGTCCATCAGCTCCTCCGTCAGTAAAGAAGCTATCCATCAGGATATGTACATAACAAGAGAGGGCACTGTGTAACAAGGGACAGTAATATACATAATAAAGGAGACTATGTAAGATATACAGTACAGACCAAAAGTTTGGACACACCTTCTCATTTAAAGATTTTCTGTATTTTCATGACTTTGAAAATTGTACATTCACACTGAAGGCATCAAAACTATGAATTAACACATGTGGAATTATATACTTAACAAAAAAGTGTGAAACAACTGAAAATATGTCTTATATTCTAGGTTCTTCAAAGTAGCCACCTTTTGCTTTGATGACTGCTTTGCACACTCTTGGCATCCTCTTGATGAGATTCAAGAGGTAGTCACCGGAAATGGTTTTCACTTCACAGGTTTGCCCTGTCAGGTTCAATAAGTGGGATTTCTTGCCTTATAAATGGGGTTGGGACCATCAGTTGTGTTGTGCAGAAGTCAGGTGGATACGCAGCTGATAGTCCTACTGAATAGACTGTTAGAACTTGTATTATGGCAAGAAAAAAGCAGCTAAGTAAAGAAAAACGAGTGGCCATCATTACTTTAAGAAATGAAGGTCAGTCAGTCCGAAAAATTGGGCAAACTTTGAATGTGTCCCCAAGTGCAGTTGCAAAAACCATCAAGCGCTACAAAGAAATTGGCTCACATGAGGACCGCCCCAGGAAAGGAAGACCAAGAGTCACCTCTGCTTCTGAGGATAAGTTTATCCGAGTCACCAGCCTCAGAAATCGCAGGTTAACAGCAGCTCAGATTAGAGACCAGGTCAATGCCACACAGAGTTCTAGCAGCAGACACATCTCTACAACAACTGTTAAGAGGAGACTTTGTGCAGCAGGCCTTCATGGTAAAATAGCTGCTAGGAAACTACTGCTAAGGACAGGCAACAAGCAGAAGAGACTTGTTTGGGCTAAAGAACACAAGGAATGGACATTAGATGAGTGGAAATCTGTGCTTTGGTCTGATGAGTCCAAATTTGAGATCTTTGGTTCCAACCACCGTGTCTTTGTGCGACGCAGAAAAGGTGAACGGATGGACTCTACATGCCTGGTTCCCACCGTGAAGCATGGAGGAGGAGGTGTGATGGTGTGGGGGTGCTTTGCTGGTGACACTGTTGGGGATTTATTCAAAATTGAGGGCATACTGAACCAGCATGGCTACCACAGCATCTTGCAGAGGCATGCTATTCCATCCGGTTTGCGTTTAGTTGGACCATCATTTATTTTTCAACAGGACAATGACCCCAAACACACCTCCAGGCTGTGTAAGGGCTATTTGACCAAGAAGGAGAGTGATGGGGTGCTACGCCAGATGACCTGGCCTTCACAGTCACCAGACCTGAACCCAATCGAGATGGTTTGGGTTGAGCTGGACCGCAGAGTGAAGGCAAAAGGGCCAACAAGTGCTAAGCATCTCTGGGAACTCCTTCAAGATTGTTGGAAGAGCATTTCCGGTGACTACCTCTTGAAGCTCATCAAGAGATTGCCAAGAGTGTGCAAAGCAGTCAGCAAAGCAAAAGGTGGCTACTTTGAAGAACCTAGAATATAAGACATATTTTCAGTTGTTTCACACTTTTTTGTTAAGTATATAATTCCACATGTGTTAATTCATAGTTTTGATGCCTTCAGTGTGAATGTACAATTTTCAAAGTCATGAAAATACCTAAAAATCTTTAAATGAGAAGGTGTGTGCAAACTTTTGGTCTGTACTGTATATATCTGTAGCTTTGTTGCCATAAAAGGACATTTATTGCACAGGGGCCCCAAGCTGTCAGTGTCCGCCCCTGATTCTAGGCATTTTCTAGTATTATTATTACACCTACTACATATTGGGATAGGATCTTGGAGATGGGAATACCCCTTTAACGTTGGCAAAGCCACAGTTCTTGAACCTATCCCTGCATATAATACTCTGGGCAAATCAGTGTTGATTCCCAGTGGGGATTCCTTTGGTTCACCATAGGAAATAATCCTGAAGGCCTATCTATAAAGAAACTATATAGATCTATTGTATATACATCATCAGACTTTATTGTTATCATTGTACACGCTGGACATATCATGAATGAGATCTAATAGGTTGTGACTAAGCTAATATGGAGAATCTAATAGTGGCAAGTGATTGCTCCAAGACGGGTTATCTTTTACTGGACCTTTGAGCCTACAATTAGGACAGAGCCTGGGTCCTACAGAGCAGTGGTCCCCAACCTTTTTTGCACCAGGGACCGGCTTGAAGCAAGATCATTTTTCCATGGCCCAGCAAGGAGGGGGTGGGGTGGACGGGGCTTTGGTCATATGGGGGCGGGGTAATGGAGGGATTTGGAGTTTAGTGCATACTTATCATATAGTGTAGACCAGGTCCCCGCCAGGAGCTATGCCAGGAGCCCCACATAATGTGCTGTGCCAGGAGCCGCATCACTGAGGCCCCATCACGCCCTGCAGCAGGACAGGGCAGCTGTCCTGACAGCTGCTGTTCAGCTGCATTTACTTCATCCCAGGGGCGGACACAGACTGTAGTGGGCCCCTGTGCAAGAAATTTTTGGGGCCCCCCCCGCCCTTCATAAGGCAACAAAGTTATGTAAACATAACCCCCCCATGTGCATCTCTCACCCCCCCATGTGCAGCTCACCCCCGTGCATCTCTCATCCCCCTCCGTGCATCTCTCATCCCCCTCCGTGCATCTCTCATCCCCCTCCGTGCATCTCTCATCCACCCCCCGTGCATCTCTCATCCCCTCCGTGCATCTCTCATCCCCTCCGTGCATCTCTCATCCCCCCCGTGCATCTCTCACCCCCCCGTGCATCTCTCACCCCCCCGTGCATCTCTCATCCACCCCCCCATGTGCATCTCTCACCCCCCCATGTGCAGCTCACCCCCGTGCATCTCTCATCCCCGTCCGTGCATCTCTCATCCACCCCCCGTGCATCTCTCATCCCCTCCGTGCATCTCTCATCCCCCCCGTGCATCTCTCACCCCCCCGTGCATCTCTCACCCCCCCGTGCATCTCTCATCCACCCCCCGTGCATCTCTCACCCCCCCGTGCATCACTCATCTCTCCCCTCCCTCCCATGTGCATCTCTCCCCTCCCCCCATGTGCATCTCTCATCTCTCCCCTCCCTCCCATGTGCATCTCTCATCTCTCCCCTCCCCCCCATGTGGATCTCTCATCTCTCCCCTCCCCCATGTGCATCTCTCATCTCTCCCCTCCCCCCCATGTGGATCTCTCATCTCTCCCCTCCCCCATGTGCATCTCTCATCTCTCCCCTCCCCCCCATGTGGATCTCTCATCTCTCCCCTCCCCCATGTGCATCTCTCATCTCTCCCCTCCCCCCATGTGCATCTCCCATTCCCCCCACTCCTAGTTAATTGTATTTAAAAAAAAAAAAAACTTGTTATACTTACCCCCATGCGATCCCTGCAGAATCCTGGCGTTCGTCCAAATCGCTGACACCAGGTTCTCCTGACTTCCGGCCATGTGACGGCGCCGTCACATGACCGGAAGTCAGGGGAATCATGAAGGTGCTGCCGCAGCAGCGCAGAGCTAAGATGTCCCGGACCCGGCGCTTAGCATGCGGCCGGGGGCCCCATGAGGAGAGAGACGCACAAGAGGGGGGCTCCGAGGGGGCTCCTACCGGCCGGGCCCCATACTGGAGTCAGGGCAGTCATGCCCTGATGGCGGCCCTGCTGGAGGCTGGAGGGGCCCCCTCTCCCCGCGGACCGGCTGAAAAACCCCAACGGCCCGGTCCTGGTCCGCGGACCGGCGGTTGGGGACCTCTGCTACAGAGGATCCTGAGGGTCACACTGGTGGGCCAGTTTGACACTGTTGCCCATCCCACAGCATGTTCTGCCCTCCATACTACACTTCTGTGGTACTGTGTATATCATTCTGTTTTTTTTCTGTCCTTGAGAACACACAAGAGATGACTTCCTAAGATTGTGTCCTATTTTTGAGGTCCAAAAAGTAACATTACAGTATACTGAATGTATGTTATGGTAACATAAGTAAGTTGAATTCAAGATACGTATAATTCCTTCATTATCTCTTAGATCCGATGTGTAAGTGCATTAGTCATCAGAGTATATATATATATACAGTACAGACCAAAAGTTTGGACACACCTTCTCATTTAAAGCTTTTTCTGTATTTTCATGACTATGAAAATGGTACATTCACACTGAAGGCATCAAAACTATGAATTAACACATGTGGAATTATATACTTAACAAAAAAGTGTGAAAAAACTGAAAATATGTCTTATATTCTAGGTTCTTCAAAGTAGCCACCTTTTGCTTTGATGACTGCTTAGCACACTCTTGGCAATCTCTTGATGAGCTTCAAGAGGTAGTCACCGGAAATGGTTTTCACTTCACAGGTGTGCCCTGTCAGGTTTAATAAGTGGGATTTCTTGCCTTATAAATGGGGTTGGGACCATCAGTTGTGTTGTGCAGAAGTCTGGTGGATACACAGCTGATAGTCTTACTGAATAGACTGTTAGAATTTGTATTATGACAAGAAAAAAGCAGCTAAGTAAAGAAAAACGAGTGTCCATCATTACTTTAAGAAGTGAAGGTCAGTCAGTCCGAAAAATTGGGCAAACTTTGAAAGTGTCCCCCAAGTGCAGGTGCAAAAACCATCAAGCGCTACAAAGAAACTGGTTCACATGAGGACAGCACCAGGAAAGGAAGACCAAGAGTCACCTTTGCTTCTGAGGATAAGTTTATCCGAGTCACCAGCCTCAGAAATCGCAGGTTAACAGTAGCTCAGATTAGAGACCAGGTCAATGCCACACAGAGTTCTAGCAGCAGACACATCTCTACAACAACTGTTAAGAGGAGACTTTGTGCAGCAGGCCTTCATGGTAAAATAGCTGCTAGGAAACCACTGCTAAGGACAGGCAACAAGCAGAAGAGACTTGTTTGGGCTAAAGAACACAAGGAATGGATATTAGACCAGTGGAAATCTGTGCTTTGGTCTGATGAGTCCAAATTTGAGATCTTTGGTTCCAACTACCGTGTCTTTGTGCGATGCAGAAAAGGTGAACGGATGGACTCTACATGCCTGGTTCCCACCGTGAAGCATGGAGGAGGAGGTGTGATGGTGTGGGGGTGCTTTGCTGGTGACACTGTTGGGGATTTATTCAAAATTGAAGGCATACTGAACCAGCATGGCTACCACAGCATCTTGCAGCGGCATGCTATTCCACCCGGTTTGCATTTAGTTGGACCATCATTTATTTTTCAACAGGACAATGACCCCAAACACACCTCCAGGCTGTGTAAGGGCTATTCGACCAAGAAGGAGAGTGATGGGGTGGTACACCAGATGACCTGACCTCCACAGTCACCAGACCTGAACCCAATCGAGATGGTTTGGGGTGAGCTGGACCGCAGAGTGAAGGAAAAAGGGCCAACAAGTGCTAAGTGTCTCTGGGAACTCCTTAAAGATTGTTGGAAGACCATTTCCGGTGACTACCACTTGAAGCTCATAAAGAGAATGCCAAGAGTGCGCAAAGCAGTCATCAAAGCAAAAGGTGGCTACTTTGAAGAACCTAGAATATAAGACAAATTTTCAGTTGTTTCGCACTTTTTTGTTAAGTATATAATTCCACATGTGTTAATTCATAGTTTTGATGCCTTCAGTGTGAATGTACAATTTTCATAGTCATGAAAATACAGAAAAATCTTTAAATGAGAAGGTGTGTCCAAACTTTTGGTCTGTACTGTATATATATATATATATATATATATATATATATATATATATATGTATACACAGCTATCCGCATCTTGTTCACTGCAGACTACTAAAGTGTTAGTATGACCTAAAACAATTCCTTTCTCTGGAGCTCCCCCTAGCTGTCATCTGTTGTAGTAGCTTTAGACAAGTAATCCAACATTATCCTTCGTTTTGGAGGAGAGCCGTTCACATACATTTGCTCTATGAAGGATAGAAATATTTCAATAAAGCTTGATTACCAATGGTTTATACATTTTTCTACTTTTTAATAATTTCTCATTTCCTTATAAAGTAAACTTTCTAGTTTCATTTATTTCTGTTCCAATACATTTATGTTACCTTCCAAATATTTTACATGAAAGTGTTCTGTGCTGCAGCAGGGGATGCTTCTATGTGGGATGGATTACACATAAGCAAAAGATGTAATTTTCCATTGGCCTCCATGTAATAGTGATCTCCGGTACTCTCATCTCCCATCTGCAGCTCGGCCATCACCGTCGGTTGCTTTTAGATCCCAATATATCATTTTCAACCTTTTTTCTTGAGCTCCCAGTACATGGCTCTAAAATGTATCTTCCGTATTCATTCCAGACTGGACAGAAAACTTCTACACTACGCTGATCAATGACAGCACTGTAACGGTATTGATAATTATTCATTTATCATGCTTGTTTATATAGCGCTAACATATTCTGCAGCATTTTAAATATTCATTATCACTGTCCCCATTGGGGCTCAAAATCAACATTCCCTATCAGTATGTCTTTGGAGTCTAGGAAGAAACCCACACAAACACGGGGAGAACATACAGACTTATTGCAGAGGTTTCCTTGGTGGGATTTGAACCCAGGATCCATCAACTACAACACATCAGTGCTAACCACTGAGCCACCCATAATTCTCTTATTTTTTATTTTATTTTCCTCCCTTAAATGTGACATTTTAAATAATACTGGGTATAACATAATTGAAATTAGGCAATGGGGATCCATTGCATTTTTTTTTAGAAAAGTTGTATGTGATGACCCATCCATTTCTTAAAGGGAATCTGTTAGCAGTTTGGGCCGTCAACAGAAATCAACATAGGAATAAGTCAATGTAAACATATTTAGGGCAAGGGTCATACTATGTGCATGACTGAGAAGAGCCAATTGTAATCCCTCTCGAGCTGAAAATGGAAGTGTCCTATGAGAGGTACCTTTATGTGATGTGGCCTGGGCTATCTGTGCTGAACTCCTTAAAGGGAATCTGTCACCAGGTTTTTGCTACCCCATCTGAGAGCAGCATGATGTAGTGGCAGAAACCCTGATTCCAATGATGTATCACTTACTGAGCTGCTTACTGCAGTTTTATTAAAATCACCGATTTATCTGCTGCAGATCTTTTCTGAATGTCAAGCTCTGTATAACTCCGCCCACACCACTGATTGGCATCTCTCTGTGCATAGGCAGAAATTTGCCAATCAGTGGTGGGGGCGGGGTTATACCGAGCTCATGAATATAGTGGACAACATGGGAGCAGCTTTACTAGTCTTATTCTTATAAACTGAGACATTATAAAAACTACAGCAGGCAGCCCAGTAAGTGACACATTGCTAGAATCAGGGTCTCTGACCCTACATTATGCTGCTCTCAGATAAGCAAAAAACTGGTGACAGATTCCCTTTAACCTCTTGCTTTCCCCTGCATGAGGGTTCTTGTGTTCACCAGGAAATGGATACAAGACTTTACAGTATGGAGGAGGGACTGGTAAAGATTCACCCAGGACCCTTCCCAAGTAGGGACCACCCACAGGACTCTTCAGATAGTAACAAGATTAAACTTTGTTTTTGTTATGCAAGTAGCTTTATCTTCAACCTAGATTTGTTTAAACTACTTTAACCCCAACTATGTAGCACTTTCAGCCTTACTAATGGGCCAAAACTGCTGACAGGCTACTTTAGACAGTGGGATATCTGCCCATGTGTTGCCTAAGGGCCCCGTCACACTAAGCGATACAGCAGCGATCCCGACAACGATATGACCTGTCAGGGATCGTTGCTGCATCGCTAATACATCGCTGGTGAGCTGTCAAACAGGCAGGCTCACCAGCGATCAGGGGAGCAGCGATATCGTGGAAAGAATCGTTCCACGATGTCCTGCTCCCGTTACCAGCCTGCTGCTGAAGCAGGAGCAGGCTGGTAACTATGGTAAACATCGGGTTACTAAGTGCGCGTGTGCCCCTAGTAACCCGCTGTTTACCATGGATACTACTCTGCTACGGTGCGCGGGAGCCTCCGCGCACCATAGCAGAGTGGTATCCATGGTAAACAGCGGGTTACTAAGTGCGCGCGTGCCCCTAGTAACCCGATGTTTACCATAGTTACCAGCCAGATCGTTGGTCCCGCTGGTCACACACAGCGATGTGTGCTGGCCAGTGGGAGGGTAACGACCAAAAAATGGTCCAGGACACTTTGCAACGATCAGCGACCTCACAGCAGGGGCCTGATCGTTGCAAAGTGTCACACACAGCGACATCGCTGGTGAGGTCGCTGGTGAGTCACCAAAAGCGTGACACAGCAGCGATCTCGCTAGCGATCTCGCTATGTGAGATGGGGGCTTAAGGCTGCGTGCCCACGATGAGTTTTTCATGCGTTTCCGCAGCGGAATTTCCGCAGCGGAAACGCATCAAAAACGCATGGTAATCTGCACCCCATGGTCCCCAATGGCATTCCGCAATGTCAATGCACATGCTGCGGATTTTTCCGCAGCGTTTCTGCAGCGCTCATAAATCCGCAGCATGTTCATTAATTTTGAGGAAGCGCCGCCATTGACTTGCATTGAGACGCACATAATCCGTGTCTGTACATTTGTACACGCGGATTATATGCGTCTCAATGTGCGGATGGTACCCAGTTCTGGAGGAGAGAAGACTCTCATCCAGACCTGGGTACCATTGTACCTGTGAAAAAAAGAATAAAATAATAAAAAAGTTTATATTCACCTGTCCGGCGGCCCCTGCAGCGCTTACCTTCCAGGACCTGAGATGACGTCGCGGTCATGTGACCGCAGGCTGTCTCGCGAGATGCCGGCAACCCGGAAGAAGCCAGGACGAGCGCGACAGCACACGCGGCGGCATCGGAGGTAAGTATAGCTTTATTTTTTTATTTTTACGGTCACACTATATAAATCCATGCTGTTTGCATGGATTTATATAGTGTGACCTAGTTGTCAAGCACTTTCCAAGTGATGCTATCGCCTGGAAAGTGCTTGTCAGTCCGCATGCGGAAACACATGCGTTAACGCATGTGAATCCGCATGTATTCTGCAGGAAAAATGCATGCACAATCTGCATGCGTTTTTTCTGCCAGGGAGATGCAGAAATGCTGCAGAAATTTTCTGCTTCATTTCTGCATCGTGGGTACATAGCCTTAAAGGGATATATAATCTATATATCTAAGACAACCCCTTTCCATCTGCCCTATGTGGCCATATTAGAGCTCACCCATTCACCCATTAATGTACTTACATGGTGGCCATTTATTTGAATGATCGACATGTCATACTACATTTTTTCATTAGTGACCACTGTATGGACTACCTCTTCTTTTCCTGGCCGATCACCGTTGCTTTCTATAACCAGGCCTATGGTAATCCCCTGCTCGCCAGGAGGAATATCGTTGCTGGAAGGAACCCATTAAATTCTGCATTATTAGAAAACGTTCCTAATAATTGTGGAAATGGGTTCATACATAATCTGCAACATTCAGAACAAGAAGTAAAGTCCCGATACATAAGATATATTTACTCTCGCTTTTATACAACCATTCATTGAATATTAAGCTCTGAATATTCGGTGACATTTTCCCCAATATGCTATTTATGTGTCACCTATTAGCAAGAGTTAAAGTTGACCCTCTGGTGAATTTCAACGCAGTTGGGTATCGATATCATTTCCACTTTATTACGGTTCTTTTCTCGGCCCCATAGCAGAATGGTTGCAGTTTTTTACTGTCTGTCCTCTTTGATGGATGTAGAAGTGAATATATTCCTCCCTTAGTGGAGAGTGCTGCCTCTTGTCCGGCAGCAACAGTATATTCTTCACATTGCACCTATGTCCTGCTTAATACGCCTGGCACGCCACTGTCCCTTTCACTGCTCCTAATCCCCATGCCACACTTTCTGTGCCCTGATTTTATGCTGCAGCCCCTGCTCCAGTAATTACTGTGCAGACAAAGCTCGGACATTGCCCTACCTGCTCCGTCCTGATTCACCGTTCTATACTATTATTGCCTACCCACACGCGTCTTCCAGCACATGTCTCATTTCTCCTAGTTTATGTACTGACGCTATACACTCAGGTAATAACCCAACTCTTGTGGTGTGCTCTGAAAAAAAGAATCAATCTCACAGTAACAGAGAAGAGGTAAAACTAAGGGCATGCTGCCATACCATATGCAGTACACTAGGGGGCAGCAGAGAGACTATGCAGATATTAGAAAAAGCTGGAAAACTCTAGCACAATGAACGCACTCTGTAACTGAGGATACGTCACCCCCGTGCAAAATGGAACACAAAAATTAGATTTGCAGCCTATTGTAAAAGTGCAATGGTTAAAAATCTAAAAGGTTTGAGTTTCCTTTCGGCCTTTAGTTTGTACTGTATGTAGAAAGTGCTATAAAGGGCGTAATCCTAAAACCCAATTCCAAGGTCTTTAGGTGGTCTTACACATTAATGTTTTGCAATCCCGCCTATTTCGGCAGAATCTGACTACTAATCAAACAGTCATGAAGCCTCCTGGATCTCTCCTGACAGTACATAATGTCAAGGAAAAGAAGGATCGGGCACCTGGATTTCAACATGCCCAACCCTTTTTCTATGGGGGAATAGCTATGGTTGACAGATGTTGTATGTCAGCTATCTAAGGTATATGTCCAGCTCCAGTGTTACTGACATTTACATAATAGTTACTAAGGTCTTGCTTCCAATTTGTCATACATACATGCATCTTAGTTAAAGGGATGTTCCATTACTTTGATATTGGTGACCTATCCTTAGTGGGGACAAATTTAGGCCATCAAAATCAGACCGGTGGTGTCGAACATCCAACACTCACAGAGATCAGCTGTCCTCAGTGTTAGGACTGACTGGATTTAAGCAATAGTGGAGCTAAACAGCACCGATCTGTCAACTGTTTAGTGTCCACTGCCAGGTAGTGCACACCTGCTCCCAGTCAGATCCGCTCCCAGTCAGATCCGCTTAGTCAGATTCGCTTAGTTAGATCCGCTCTCAGTCAAAACCGCTCCCAGTCAGATCCGCTCCCAGTCAGATTCGCTCCCAGTCAGATCTGCTCTTAGTCAGATCCGCTCCCAGTCAGATCCGCTCCCAGTCAGATCCGCTCCCAGTCAGATCCGCTCTTAGTCAGATCCGCACCCAGTCAGATCCGCTCCCAGTCAGATCCGCTCTTAGTCAGATCCGCACCCAGTCAGATCCGCTCCCAGTCAGATCCATTCCCAGTCAGATCTGCTCTTAGTCAGATCCGATCCCAGTCAGATCCGCTCGTAGTCAGATCCACTCCCAGTCAGATCCACTCCCAGTCAGATCCGCTCCCAGTCAGATCCGCTGTCAGTCAGATCCACTCTCAGTCAGATGCACTCTTAGTCAGATCCGCTTAGTCAGAACCGCTCCCAGTCAGATCCGCTCCCAGTCAAATCCGCTCGTAGTCAGATCCGCTCGTAGTCAGATCTGCTCTCAGTCAGATCTGCTCTTAGTCAGATCTGCTTAATCAGATCCGCTCCCAGTCAGATCTGCTCCCAGTCAGATCCGCTCCCAGTCAGATCCGCTCGTAGTCAGATCTGCTCATAGTCAGATCCGCTCGTAGTCAGATCTGCTCTCAGTCAGATCTGCTCTTAGTCAGATCTGCTTAATCAGATCCGCTCCCAGTCAGATCTGCTCCCAGTCAGATCTGCTCCCAGTCAGATCCGCTCCCAGTCAGATCCGCTCATAGTCATATCCGCTCCCAGTCAGATCCGCTCCCAGTCAGATCCGCTTCTAGTCAGATCCGCTTCTAGTCAGATCCGCTCCTAGTCACTTCAATAGGAATGGAGAAAAAGCACTGACCATTAAATAGTTGAAGAACCTGTTGTTTTCAGCTCCACAATCGCTTTCCTGTGGCTACCACTGGTGCTGAGAAAAGCTGGAGGTCAGATCCCCACCGGTCTGATATTAATTACCAATCATCAATATCAAAGAAGTGGAACAACCTTTTAGAGGAGTTGTCTCATCTTGGGAAATAGGTAAAAGAATGGAGGGATTTTTAAAGCTATAGGTTTTCTGAGGTGAGAGGTGGCCATGTGAAAGCTGGCTGAATCACTGGATCCTGCCAGCTTCAATGCCCCTGAGCTCCTCCGATGCTGTAGAGATAAGGCGGCCTTTGTTTGCAGCATGGGACAGTGCATAGTTCATATCAGGGGCGCTACCATACTGTTGGTTCTGTCAATCATCAGGAGCACACTGCCCGCCGGCAAGCAGTAATCCAGGAATCAGGGGAGTGTTGTGCTCCGGAAGGTAGAAGGTTAGAAAATCACTTTAAGGCTGTGTGCCCACGTAGCGTTTTTCAAGCGTTTTTGATGCGGAATTTCCGCAGCGGAAACGCTTGTAAAACGCTTGGTAACCCGCACCCCATGGTCCCCAATGGGATTCCGCAATTTCTATGCACATGCTGCGGATTTTTCCGCAGCGTTTATGCTGCGTTCAAAAATCCGCAGCATGTCATTTAATTTTGCGTTTCCGCAAGCAGAATTGCCTTTGTCCAATGCATAAAAAACGCAAGGCAATTCCGCATGTGGAAAACGCGTGATAAACGCGCGAAAAATGCGCGATAAACGCGTGCGGAATTCCGCATGCGTTTTTCCGGGAGAAGGCTATGTGCGTATTTGAAGCAGAAATTTCAGTATTACTGCCAGAAACTGCCTGGCTCATTAAAGGGATTAATTTGATATTTTACAGTCTAGCCCATGAGTGTGGACTGAGAGTGCCGGGAGCCCCACTGATCACCAAAGGGAAGGGAGCCCTTAGTGGAGGGTTGCTTTCCTTGCTTCCAGCTTTAGTAGAACCAGTGCTGCTTTCCTCAATGAGCTGTGTCCCGAGTTGCCCCATTTATCTACACGTGGATGAGAAACAATACAAGACACATTGTAAAGATGAAGCCAGTGTTGTATTTCAGAAAAAAAAAGCCCAGAGGGGATGAACAAAGATGGTCAATGATAAAACCATCATTTTTGTGAACCCTGCAATTCCTTGAGCCCTGATCAGAAGTTCCCCTAATATGGCAATGACAAGATCTATCACTTTTACAATAGGAAAGACATTCTGACTCTTCTGACACTTCTGGCTCGCCCAGTGTCTGCTGGGCGAGCCAGAAGTCATACCTCAATGTAAGTCTACCAGCCAAGCACGAGGCCCTCATAGACTTGCATTGAGAGTTTATGAACGTTACTTCTGATTTCTGGTCAGTCAGAAGTTGTGGTCACAAGATGGCGGCCAGAGACCAAAGCCGTGGCGGAAGAGCTAAAGACAGCGGCTGGTGAGTATAATACTAGGGAGAGGAAACTTAGATTAGTGGCACCACTCCAGCACGCCGGAGTGGTGCTGTAGTTTAGATGATTTACAATACATTGAACCCTATGACAAACACGTATGCCAGGAGCTGCCCCTGGTTGTAGCCATAAGCGGTCATAACTTTCTCGGTTAGGCTCTGTTGACATTGGGGTCTAGGAGCTTGTGCTGATTTGAGTGGATTATAAGTCAAAATGTTTAATATTTATAATTAGTATAGAAAATTATGACTGATAAAATTCTAAGTCCACATCAGGCAGATGGGAACAGAGGATTGTCTGTATCCGATCGCTAGAAAGTGATTCTAATGCGAAGCATTGAGACAATTGAAGCCGTCTCTGTTATTGACCTGCGTGATAAAACAGGGGTATTGACACTGAATTCTTATTATATGTGGGGGCTAAGCAGGAAAGTCACCAATCAATGCCATTTTGAACAGCTATGGCCAATGAGAAAGGTCAGCTACCTATTAGTTATTAATAGGCTGTAGCTTACATGCAGAGCAAGGACGGAGTATGCAAAACTCTGCAGTCCTGGGGAATGTGCTGTACCTGTGAGCTGAGGAGGTCTGACAGGACACTGTGCAGACGGGAGGGGGCCGGCCCCCGTCTTCTTGTTCGCAGGTGAGGGATCGCTGGGGAATATCTACATTATGTTAATTGCACATTACTTTGCAAAGAAACTGACGCCACCTGTTCCTTCCCCTCATTCCGCATGCAAAAAATGGACATAACTCAGCAGTGAGCAGTGCCGGCCTGATTTAAACACCACTGGCTCTTCCCGCTCCCCCTCCCGGCTCTACCTGCAGATGTTTTCTTTAACACTATCACTGCCGGAGAGGATGGCGCATAAATGGAAGCTTCTGGATGTACTTGTTGTTAGAATTGATAGGAAAAGGCACTAACGAATTAACGTTGAGCCCTGCCCTGGTCCCCTGCAATATGTCCTACTAAACTAAGTGATACCGAGTGACCACTGTAATGGAAGACAGGCGCTCGGGAGGATGCCTATTCGTATGGAGGTTGAGTACACAATAAAACATATAATGTATATAACACATGTAACACACATCATGCACATAAAATAGTAGTAATGTAATGCAGACAATACAATTATAGCACTGACTCACAGATGAGAAAAAGTTCATTATTAATCATATTGTACAGTTCGCATCTTTGAAGTCATATAACGCCTCCTTAGCTGCTCATCTTGGACTAAAAAGGAATCATACAGGTGTGAATAGCTGGAGAAACAGTTTTTGCACATCAGTATTCCCAGGCATTGAAGACTTGGGCTGCAAGACTCAATGTACCTGTCAAATAATGTACAATTAAAGGCAATCTGTCACTATGTTTTTGCTATCTCTCTGAGAGCAACATAATGTAGAGAAAGAGACCCAGAATTCAGCGATGTATCAGTTAGTTTACTGGGTGCAGCAGTTGTGACACAATCAAAGTTCTTAAATGCAGCATGTAGCAGAGCTGAGAAAGCTAATCCCGCCCACACTAGGCTCTCTGTGTACATCGTCTATTGACAGTGAGCTGCTTATCAGAGGAGGGGGTGTGGTCAGACTAGGGATCATGTAGTCCAGGCAGTGATAATCTCCTGCTGATAAATCACTCATTGTATTGAAACAACAGCACAAAGCCTAATAAGTGACAGATCACTGAAATCAGTGTTTCAGCCCCTACCTCTTGCTGTCCTCAGATTACCTTTAAAAAGCTGCTGACAGGTTTTCTTTAATACAAGATGGCAATCATCACACAATACCTTTTGTGGGATCTGATTGTGCCACTTGATATTTGGTGATCCAATCCAAATTTGTGGGACATGACATTGTGTGACTTTGGCAGAAGAGAATAATTTGCCATCTCTGTTTCTGTAATGCCAACCTCAATAGAAAGTTGCAAAAGTATCCAAGATTTCATTGTATCAAAGAGCCCTCCGAATAAAGAAGAGCAGGACTGGGGGGAGTCATATCAATCTCAAAAATACCTTGTCTTACAAAATTTCTCAAAAGGACACAGTAAGGAACTCACCAAACATCAAAACCAAAGAACTACTGATCACTCTAGACTAGGCTATTCATTACTCCAAGAGGCAAAATTGGAATTTCTGTGAGTTTAGCAGGTAAAGCTGGCTATACCCAATAGATTTAAAGCTGAGTGCTCAACTTAAAGGGGTTGTCCACTACTCAGACAACCCCTTCTCAATCACCATAATTCCCCATGTAAAATAATGGCAGCTATACTCTGACGCGGCCACCATTCCAGCGATCTTGGCGCCTGCTCTCCTGGGGCTCGCGTAATATTATGTCACATGAGTCCAGCAGCCAATCAGCGGCCTCTTCACTCTCAGACGTTCTCCGGATATCAGTTACGTCTTAAGGCAGTGAGAGTGAAGCAGTCGTTAGATGTTAGACAGATGCCTCAACAGATGTCACTCATCACTATTCATCAGAATGTATATCGATATCTATGTTTTTATATTGGCAGTGATGGATGCCAATCGTTTAGTAGAGATGAGCGGATGACTTTGCGCGTCCACAGTCCAGGTCAGTGCTCTCGCCATGGACAGGTGCGAATTTCCTTACCCTCCGGGATCTCAGACTTTGCTTATAATTAGCCTGGTTGGTGAGATGTCACTTGTACGCTGCAGGCCGTACAGATGAGGTCACACAAGGTCGGCGAATGAAAAGCCACGCTTCATGCAACAAGAATGTGATCAGAAATGCAATCCAATCTAAAAAGTTTTGTTTTGGGCCTAAACAAGGTCCCAATATGAAATAATTATTTTTACATCATGTGATGTGGGCTTTGAGAAATTTTAATGTCAAATAAATGCAACAATACGTAATTGAAATTTCCATGGGTTCTCTTCTAATATTTAATTTTAGTTAGAGAAACCAATGTTACAAATGCAGTATGTGATAATAGTGAATGTCTGGAAGGGTACAAACACTTTTTGATTGTGCTGTTTAATAAAAATATTCCCATTATGCCTCTATAAATACAGCAAAGCGGCCAATTTCTGCTGCATATGCTTCGAAAATACATGATTAGCTGGCGCCATCTGGTGGTAAGTATGAAAAACTCAGCAGGTTAACAGACACTGAAGCCATCTTTATACCAAGCACCTGGTGGACAGTGCCAAGTCAGCATAAGCAAAACCAGATAGACGTGTTTCAGGGTGTTTGCCCTTCATCAGTGCAATGTGGGAGGTCCTCTTACATTCTGAAGGGGCTATTTGCATATTTAAATTTCCAGAGGAGCTCTACATGGTCTATAAGTCTCCTTACATTGACTTGGCCCTTTCCACAAGAAGAGTACATCCTTAAACCACCTGTCAGAGCCTCTCACCCAGCCAAATCACACATTCTGCTTTGCATCGATGAGGGGCAAACAGCCCAAACCACATGCCTGCAAATGAAGTGTTTTTCACGTGGTATGGTTTGTCAATGGGTTGACATTTGAGTTTTAGGATTGCTACCCCCACTAGGTAGCACTAGAGTTCAAATTATCTTTCTCTTCTGAAGAGGCTATCTTCATAAACAAGGCACAATATGATTGAGAAAAAAAAAAAGGAGTATCAGCTGTCCAAACAAGCAGAGAAAAAAAATCTGCCACCAAATTATGATGATATCTCACACATTGACAATGGAATGATTCACAAATCTTTACATTATACCTAGATCATCACTGTTGGCATTTCTGTGCGACACAACCCTTAAAGGTGTTTTTCCAAACGGTACTTTTATAATATATCAACCAGTTATGTTAAAGGTAAAGCTGACCATACATATTAGATAAAAGTTAGATAACTCACTAACTTTGATAGGAGGGGTCTTTCAACTGTGCCCCAATGGCAGGAGTTAAAGGGAGTCTATCATCCCCCAAACTATTTAGACATTCATTTAGTGGACTTGGCTCCTATAAAAATCTTACTGGTACTGTAGATTGTAGTAATTTCATTTTTTATATAAACAATTTTATGAGATTTATAAATGAGCCGTCCTCACTGCAGCCAAGGGCTCGGTGCACCGTTCTGCCTCCTCAGTTACCATCTTCTGCCCTTTCCCTTATGGTGACTGACAGCTCTTGCTTTGTAGCTCTGCATGATCTGAACTCCCAACCCTGCACACACTGACACGGCAGGGGCCAAGAGCACACATAATTTCAGTGTGTGCAATGGAAATCTAATCCCTCTCTTGTGTGTAGCAGCCTCCATTTTTTTTTACACGCACATGGAGTTCTTTGTGCAAGTCTAATTTGAAAAAGGAAGTCACTAGTACAGTACATGCAGCGTTTTTTCATACAAACACTGTACATGGAAAAATATTTTTCTGAACTAGCCTATTTAGTGTGATATCAGTTTTGCAAAAAAACAGTTTGTCTGAATGAGGTGAATAAAGCAGGAGAATACTGTGTGCCCTACATGACTGGTCTGGGTTATGCATCCAAAATAGAAAGGATTCAGCAACATTGCAAATATCTGAATATCCCAGGGGTGGACATATCATTGGTGCAACCTGTGCAGCCGCACAGGGGCCCAGGAGGTAAGGAGGCCCATTTTCACCTCTAAATCAGCTGGAATTATGCATGATGAGATATTGGATGGTATAAGGGCCCCCATATACTGTTCTTACACAGGGGCCTCTTATGTCTGTGTCTGCCAGTGGGATATCTGCATATAACCCTGTTATCAGCAGTATGGAGACATAAGCCCCCGTCTCACATAGCGAGATCGCTAGTGAGATTGCTGCTGTGTCACGGTTTTGGTGACGCAACAGCGACCTCACCAGCGATGTCGCTATGTGTGACACTTTGCAGCGATCAGGCCCCTGCTGTGAGGTCGCTGATCGCTGCAAAGTGTCCTGGACCTTTTTTTGGTCGTTACCCTCCCACTGGTCAGCACACATCGCTGTGTGTGACCAGCGATCAGGCTGGTAACCATGATAAACATCGGGTTACTAGGGGCACACGCGCACTTAGTAACCCGCTGTTTATCATGGTTACGAGCCTGCTAAAGTGAGCGGTAACCTCCCGCTCACCGTAGCAGAGTGGTAACCATGATAAACAGAGGGTTACTAGGGGCACGTGTGCCCCTAGTAACCCGATGTTTACCATAGTTACCAGCCTGCTCCTGCTTCAGCAGGCTGGTAACCAGGAGCAGGACATCGTGGAAAGATTCTTTCCACAATGTCGCTGCTCCCCTGATCGTTGGTGAGCCTGCCTGTTTGACAGCTCACCAGCGACCACATAGCGACGCAGCAACGATCCCTGACAGGTCGTATCGTTGTCGGGATCGTTGCAGCGTCGCTAAGTGTGACGGGGCTTTAAGACAGATCACATAAACCAGAAGAGCCTGGAAGTTCCAGAGTCCAGAATTTCCTCTGTCTTGGACCAAACTACTTAATTTAAAGACATTACACGAATACATCAAGCAGCAGAGCGCAGCTACAACCACCCTGCAACCAAACTCCTAACTTTTTCCATATGTTCTTTAATCCAATTTCAATTGCATTCTGGCAGCATCACTCCGGCAGCGCACCAAGACCTATCCGGATTTGTGTAACCACAGAACACAGTGAAATAAGTGTTACTTTGGGGATCTTCATCAACTATTAATCTATTCTCATGCGAATCTTCCTTTCCCTTCTATGGTCAAGTCTCAGAGTCTGAACCTTGGATTGCAAAGTAATCTGACCAGAACGCAAACGGCTTTAAAGTAGAATATACTCCTAAATACAATATAGGTTTATGGGATATCAGAGACATCCACATGTTATATTGTTATATACAGGGGCATCATTTTATTGTTTTTGAATTAGAACAGGCAAGGTATAATTAAGGAATACTTATATTTTTGATGTACTAAGTCTATTATTGCCTGCAACCTACTGAAGGTGTTTCATAAAAAATATTGATTTATTCTACATATTAACAATTAAAATCATACAAATAATGACAAGGATGTACATAGTACAAAACCCGCCCATGTAACTGCTATAAGACCAGGGGCAGAGATAACCTTACCAGCTTTCTGGTCCCAGAAGGAGAGAGTGCGATTCCATAACATAACCAGCAGGGGGGCTTTATGGTATTTGGTATGGGACTGGCTGTGTTCTATAAATGCAAAAAAAAAAAAGTTTTTTTTCAAAACTTTTGCATCTATCCTATCAGAATACATGGCTAACTGTATGTCTGTACGATATGCACAGGCAAAAGCATCTCATTTTTTCCAACTGTTTTTTTTTCTTTTATTATGGGAATCAATGGCACACGTTTGTTACTGTAGGACATGCAGTTATATTTTTCTCTGCTAGGAATCAGACAAATGCTGAATGTCAGGAGATCTTCCTGGCATATATCTCGGATATACGCATGGAACACAGGGTTAAAATAAAGCTTTTGCAATTTCAGCCCATGAAATGGTTGTATATTTATAGACCCAATGTAGATAATTTAGGTCGATAATCTGTTAGTATAAATTCTGTTCTAATACGTTGTGATAATATCTAATTTTCAGCAAAATGGTGTCTTTCACGGACCCTTGGTTCTCTAACAGACTTCTATTCAGGAGATGATTTCCTGCATCACAATCCAGATAAAGAATTGTGGTTCAGGTTATATTGGTCCAACATCATTATTACTTTCAGATATTATTATATTCTTCGGCTCTTACATGTTGAGACAGCTGTTTAACTCTATATTCTTAAAGTCCTTTTACAACTCTATAAAATCCATATGTTAAATTCATAAAGATCCTACACCTGTAGAGGCCCCCATGCAAGCCAAAACAGACCCCCTACATGTAACTCCAAACTGCCATCATATTGCTGAGGTTGGAGAGTGAAGGTCTTTATAGTGAAATGCTATAAATGTTCATATCAGCAAAGCCTCTACTTCCTCCAGATTGGATATAAGCATATTTCATTCTATACATTCTATATACTGTAGTTTTTAAGTTATGTTATATAAGGCCTTTTAAAGGGAATTGTCAGGAGGATTAATCCTCCTAAGCCGTCTATATGGGCACATAGGTCATAGGAAGATGAATAAAATGATACCTTGATATCTGCGATCCGATGTTTTATTCCAGAGAAATCCACATTTATCTTAATATGTAAATGAGTGTTCAGGATTATGGGCCAGACACTGATCTGTATGAGAATCTGTCCCCAGAGATTATTATACATGAAGGGGGAGATACCAGTGTGAGACATGGAATAACCAACAGTATGCTCTCCTGATCTCACTGCTTTAATTAACACAGGACGGCAGAGTCAAGCCTTGTCTGATTTGTAATGAGTTTTGCAGCCCCATTGGGGCTCACAATCTAAATTCCACATCACAATGTGTGTGTGTACCTACAGTATATTTTTTATCTTTTCGTATACATATGAAAAGTCAAAAAGAAAATAAAAAAAATCCAGAAAAATATGTCTATAAAAAAAAGCTCTAAAAAGCACAACTCCAGTGTTATTTTTTTTTATTTTACCGCTGGAGTGATGCTTCTAATCTAAGTTCCCGGCCCCTAGTCTTATACTTTCCAGCCACCGTTTTCATCTCCTATCTGACAGTCTCCAGCAGTTTGTGACCTGCTAACTTACGTTAGCGGCACCACTTCAGCCCTGAAATTAAAAAACCTGCTGTAGTGGTGCTTAAAGATTAAAGGGGTATTCCCATCTCCAAAATCCTATCCGAATATGTAGTAGGTATAATAATATTAGCAAATACCTCCAATTAGAAATGTAGTATAGTTCTTCTGATTTGCTATGTCGTTTACTCCATGTGCAGGGCATTGCAGTAGTTTAAGTATCCCTGGTTACAACCACTGATATGGTGACAGTTGTTAGTGGTTGTAACCAGGGCCGGCGTCAGCACCCGGCGTACCCGGGCAAGTGCCGGGGCCCTGGAAAATCAGAGGGGCCCAGCCGCCCACTCACTGTCGGGGCCCGGGCCCACACCCCCACCCGCCCACTCACTGTCGGGGCCGGGCCCACACACCCACACACTGTCGGGGCCGGGCCCACACACCCATCCGCCCACTCACTGTCGGGGCCAGGCCCACACACCCACCCGCCCACTCACTGTCGGGGCCGGGCCCACACACCCACCCGCCCACTCACTGTCGGGGCCCTGGCCGCTTCCTCGGCACCTGTTCAGGGACGCAGGCGCTGCTTGATTGCCGGCACTTCCCCCAGACATGGCCGCGCGCTGTCCGGCTGTGTCTGCTAGTAATGACACGGCAGGGTCGACGGCACTGCACCTTTAATTGTGCTTGTGTGTCGCTCCTGCCGCGTCATTACTAGCAGACACAGCCGCACAGCGCGCGGCCATGTCTGGGGGAGTGCCGGCAATCAAACACCGTCGGAGCGGAGGTCCTGCACAGATGGGCGGGAGGGGCCCGGACCCGACCGCAAGTGGGCCCCTCTGATGTTCCAGGGCCATGATGTCTGTGACACGCCGGGGGCCCTGCACTGCCCCATACCCGAGGAGCTGCTGGACAGGACACTGGACCGGGGACAGGTGAGTGAGGCTTCCCCAATCCCCATATTAAAAATATTAGTAATGGGTCTGTGTGAGTGCATGTATGTGAATGTCAGTGTATATGACTGTGTATATATATTTGTCTGTTTTATCTATGTGTATGTCTGTATGTGTACATATGTCTGCGTACCGTGTGTGCGCGCGCATATGTCTGCGTACCGTGTGTGCGCGCGCATATGTCTGCGTACCGTGTGTGCGCGCGCATATGTCTGCGTACCGTGTGTGCGCGCGCATATGTCTGCGTACCGTGTGTGTGCACGCATATGTCTGCGTACCGTGTGTGCGCACGCATATGTCTGCGTATGTGAAGGATGAGAGGGCAGGCTGGGCCATGTGTAATAAATAAATAAATATATATATATATATATATATATATATATATATATATATATATATATACAGTACAGACCAAAAGTTTGGACACACCTTCTAATTAAAATCCTTTTATATAGCCCATTCACTATTTCTCTGAACATAATTCTCCATCAAACTCCACTGCACCCAAAAGTACTACAAATATTGGCTGGTGACTAGCTCATGCAGTCTTTATCTATCCCCCATTCCCTCAAAATGGCTGGACCATCATTGTAAATAAGCCCCTGTACTTTGTGTCACGCCCACCTCATTGTAGATTGTAAGCTCTTACGAGCAGGGTCGTCATTGTTTTTGCTTTAATTATTGTATTACCTTTTAACTGTTACTTATGACTGTTGTATATGAACCTCTGAATTGTAAAGAGCAGTGGAATATGTTGGCGCTTTATACAGTACAGACAAATGGACAAACCTCATTTAAAGATTTTTCTGTATTTTCATGACTATGAAAATTCTACATTCACACTGAAGGCATCAAAACTATGAATTAACACATGTGGAATTATATACTTAGCAAAAAAGTGTGAAACAACTGAAAATATGTCTTATATTCTAGGTTCTTCAAAGTAGCCACCTTTTGCTTTGATGACTGCTTTGCACACTCTTGGCATTCTCTTGATGAGCTTCAAGAGGTAGTCACCGGAAATGGTTTTCACTTCACAGGTTTGCCCTGTCAGGTTTAATAAGTGGGATTTCTTGCCTTATAAATGGGGTTGGGACCATCAGTTGTGTTGTTCAGAAGTCTGGTGGATACACAGCTAATAGTCCTACTGAATAGACTGTTAGAATTTGTATTATGGCAAGAAAAAAGCAGCTAAGTAAAGAAAAACGAGTGGCCATCATTACTTTAAGAAATGAAGGTCAGCCAGTGCAAAAAATTGGGAAAACGTTGAAAGTTTCCCCAAGTGCAGTTGCAAAAACCATCAAGCGCTACAAAGAAACTGGCTCACATGAGGACCGCCCCTGGAAAGGAAGACCAAGAGTCACCTCTGCTTCTGAGGATAAGTTTATCCGAGTCACAAGTCTCAGAAATCGCAGGTTAACAGCAGCTCAGATTAGAGACCAGGTCAATGCCACACAGAGTTCTAGCAGCAGACACATCTCTACAACAACTGTTAAGAGGAGACTTTGTGCAGCAGGCCTTCATGATAAAATAGCTGCTAGGAAACCACTGCTAAGGACAGGCAACAAGCAGAAGAGACTTGTTTGGGCTAAAGAACACAAGGAATGGACATTAGACCAGTGGAAATCTGTGCTTTGGTCTGATGAGTCCAAATTTGAGATCTTTGGTTCCAACCACCGTGTCTTTGTGCGACACAGAAAAGGTGAACAGATGGACTCTACATGCCTGGTTCCCACCGTGAAGCATGGAGGAGGAGGTGTGATGTTGTGGGGGTGCTTTGCTAGTGACACTGTTGGGGATTTATTCAAAATTGAAGGCATACTGAACCAGCATGGCTACCACAGCATCTTGCAGCGGCATGCTATTCCATCCGGTTTGCGTTTAGTTGGACTATCATTTATTTTTCAACAGGACAATGACCCCAAACACCTCCAGGCCGTGTAAGGGCTATTTGACCAAGAAGGAGAGTGATGGAGTGCTGCGCCAGATGACCTGGCCTTCACAGTCACCAGACCTGAACCCAATCGAGATGGTTTGGGGTGAGCTGGACCGCAGAGTGAAGGCAAAAGGGCCAACAAGTGCTAAGCATCTCTGGGAACTCCTTCAAGATTGTTGGAAGACCATTTCCGGTGACTACCTCTTGAAGTTCATCAAGAGAATGCCAAGAGTGTGCAAAGCAGTCATCAAAGCAAAAGGTGGCTACTTTGAAGAACCTAGAATATAAGACATATTTTCAGTTGTTTCACACTTTTTTGTTAAGTATATAATTCCACATGTGTTAATTCATAGTTTTGATGCCTTCAGTGTGAATGTACAATTTTCATAGTCATGAAAATGCGGAAAAATCATTAAATGAGAAGGTGTGTCCAAACTTTTGGTCTGTACTGTATTTATATATTTATTTCTCCGCCGTATCTGTGCATCATGAGTCGTGTATGTGTTAAAAGGGCCCACTGAGACTCTTTCGCCCGGGGCCCAGAAAAACCTGGAGCCGGCCCTGGTTGTAACCATGGATACCTAAGCTACTGCAATGCCTGCACATGGGGTAGGCAGCATAACGAATCAGGAGAACTACACTAAATTTCTAATTGGAGGTATTTGCTCATATTATTATTATTACACCTGCTACATATTGGGATAGAATCTTGGAGATGATAATACCCCTTTAACTGTTGTTTTGTTTATTTTATATTTTCCCATAAATTAATAGTACATATGAAAAAAGAGTCTTTGTAAATGTATCTTGTCAGAGAAATCTACTTCACTATTTCTCCTGCAGAACTTATTTTTGACATTATAAACTTAGGACCTGTAAACAACTTTGAAAAGTCGCATCAGTTTGGTGCAACTGGTGACTGCGCGAAAATGATGGGACTTTTGGTATTTTCACTCCATTTTCCCACAGCTCTGAAAAATGTGGGCGCATCTGGGGTGAGACAGGGGCTTGGCGACTGCCGCTCGTCAAATTAATGCTAAACGGCGGCAGTCGCTGTTCCGCAAATCTTACTCCAGCAGGATCTGGAGTAGGATTTGCGGTAAGGCGCACACAGGTGTCGTCTGATTCTTCTGATTCATGAAGAGGTGATAAACGACGGTCTTAATGAATCAGAGCCAAAGTATTTAGTAAAGTCTGTACTCAGATTTTCCCTTTATCGAGATAGGAGGTGACAGTTGCTGCTCATAAAGTTCTATGGAGGAGGAGTAGCTGGAGGCAGACACAGACATTCTGCTGCAAGTTCTCCTGAAATGACAGTTACATTTTAAATTTTCCCTTTTGAAAGTCAGGGCAGATCCATCACTTACTGTATGTACAGAATGTGCTCATGAAGAGACCCCTGGTGGTGGAAGTTGGTATAAATACTTTTTGAGTGATGAAATAACACATACTTTAATACTTGAAAACATTATTTTTGGAAAAATAAAAAAATGTGATTTTATAAAATACAGATTATAGATATGTATTTATATAAAATGAAGCTTGGACTAATTCAGTTGTTGCTATAACTTTAAATATTTTAGTATTTGGATTTGATTTTTATCAAAATTCAATTTACTAATAAGATACCAAACAAAACATTGAGTAAGTGTCTTTTGGTAAAATTAGAACTACAATTCTGTATTATTGACAGACAATCTGAGGCTGATAGATACAGAGTTCTACTGTTAGTTTATCCTTTGGGCTTAGATTGCCCTCTGCAGGATTATATGTGCATTACATGCACATTAATGAGAATTTTTTATTTGAAATGAAATATCCTAATATCCCACACCAGGATGGATTAAATGCCTACAAAATCTTCATGGAAAATACAGGAATTGATGCTGATTCCGTGGTGAAACTTACAGAATTCATCCTCACCCACAATTACTTTGAATTTGATAACAACATATATCTACAGGAGACTGGTACAGCGATGGGAAGTAAAATGGCTCCACAGTACGCAAATTTTTTCATGGCCAAGCTTGAAAGTGACTTTTTGTCCCCATGTCCCATCAGGCCTCTGGCCTACTATCATTTCATTGACAATATTTTAATCATCTGGACGGGGTCTGAGCAACAACTGAAGACGTTCCATGAACACTTTAATCAATTTCATCCCACCATCAACCTAACACTCAACTACTCCTATACTAAAATTAACTTTTTGGACACCATCATCAAGCTACAGAACAATGAAATAGAGACATCCTTGTACGCAAGCCAATCGATCGTTCAACATACCTTAAATGGGAAAGTTTCCATCCGAAACACATAAAAAAACTCTATTGTCTACAGCCAAGCCATCAGATACAATCGGATATGTTCCAACCCTATGGATAGAGAAAAACACCTTGATGGCCTCAGAAAGACCTTTTTGATACAGGGCTACCATCCAAGAACAATTGAGAACCAGATTACAAGAGCCACCAGAATATCAAGGAATCATCTCCTACATTACAAAACTAAATAAGAAAGCAACCGAGTGCCTCTAGTAGTCACCTACAATCCAAACCTGGAGGCGCTAAGGAGAGCTGCACGGAAACTACAACCCTTACTACAAAAAGATGCCCGATTACAATCCATATTTCCAGACCCCCACTTCTGTGTTTCAGGCAACCCCCAAATTTAAGAAGCATCATTGTCAGAAGCCCCCTGTCATCTCCACCAGCTACAGGTACGTTTCCCTGCAACCAGAAACATGTAAAACCTGTCCATTTATAATGACAACTGATAAGATAAAGATCCCCAATTCACATCAGGACTACAAGATCCCAGGTACTTTCAGCTGCATCACATCTAATGTAATGTACTTAATTATATGTACCAAATGTCCAGCTGGGGGTCTGTATGTAGGGGAGACAGAGCAAAAACTTAGGACAAGGATGAATCATCGCCACACAATAAAAGAAGAAAAAATAGATCTACCTGTGGCCAAGCATTTTTGTTTACCTGATCACAACACCACAGACATGAAATTATTGATATTAAAAGGTAACTCCAAATCTCAGAGAGACAGAAAGGTTTGGGAATATAAACTGATGATGACCTTTGACACCTTCAGAGCAGGAATGAATGTGTCGCATGGATTTATGTCATTCTACATCAACTAAGGAATGTGGTCCTTAGAACTTTGGGCTCATCATAACAGACCTTATCTATGAACCAATCCAATATTTACAGCCAGAACTGTTTATCTTTCTCCCACAGTAATTGCTCTGCTTAACGTTACCTGTCTCATCTATTGCATTATTTCTGTGTCCTAATGTATATAAATATGTGACTCTTCAGATATTGGGTTATACTAGCCTGATGAAGAGGCCTGAGTAGCCTCGAAAGCTTGCAATCTGTTAACATCTTTTCAGTTAGCCATTAAAAGGTATCAACCACTGAGGACTCTCAAATCTAAATATTTTTCTATCTACTGGCTAACACGGTACAAAAATATATATTTTTTTCCCTGATTTGAAATGGTACTCTATCTTTAAAATGGATGTAATGATATGTAACAATGCAAGAGAATTGTGCTCAGATAGGACTATATCACCCATACACAAAGAGCGGTAAGAGACTTAAATACAGTATATAAGCAGACGCTAATACAGAGCTTGTGGCTGCGGAAACTGCAGATATTTTAATCTAAAGTTTCAATGAGCAATTGCTTATAATAAGCAATCAATGATTGTATTATGGTGAGTTTATATTATGGTCTAGTTTTATCTTTACTAGAGAATTCACCAAATTTTCCCCCAAAAAATCAATTTGCGGTGAATAAATTTGTGTGAATTTCAATGCTGTAAAGCTTGTAAATGCTTGGAAAATGCATGTGGGGAAGAGGAGAGAGAGAGAACACTGCTGTTCATATGAGCTTACACTCTACAGGAGAGAGAGAACGCTGCTGACCATAAGAGCTTACACTCTACAGGATAGAGAGAACCCTGCTGACCATAAGAGCTTACACTCTACAGGAGAGGGAGAACCCTGCTGACCATAAGAGCTTACACTCTACAGGATAGAGAGAATGCTTCTGACCATAAGAGCTTACACTCTACAGGAGAGAGAGAACGCTGCTGACCATAAGAGCTTACACTCTACAGAAGAGAGAGAACGCTGCTGACCATAGGAGCTTACACTCTACAGGAAAGAGATAGAATCCCGCTGACCCTAAGAGCTTACACTCTACAGGAGAGAAAGAGATGACACTACTGACCATAAGAGCTTACACTGTACAGAAGAGAGAGACTTACCCTGTGACTCTGGAGATGGAAAAAGCCCTACAAACTATGCTCCACTGGAAATCTCTGATCTGTGATGGCCCAGGTACTGACCATCACTGTACAAGGTATGATAATTATCTGCTAGATGTCACAGCTGCAGGACGTTATGGGAGGCCCGCAGCAATGCAAAATTACGTTAGCCCACTCTCTTATTTATTTTATTTTTTTAGCAAACTGCAAAAAAAATCTCAAAATGTTCAAACTCGCGGAAATTCAACACAAACTCGATCCTCTGCCGATTGATCCACTCATCTCTATTGTTTACTAGTGATGAGCGAACGTGCTCGCCACTGCTCGGTACTCGCCCGAGCATCATGGTGCTCAACAAGCTCAGTGAGTATTTCCGGGTTGCTGGGGCGGGAACTCGGGTCCCCTTCCTGCATGTTTGGCACTCTTTAGAGCAGGAAAACCTACCAGCCGACCATAACAACGGTTGCCGGGGACAACGGCCACGCAGGGCCTCTCAGAGCCTGACAGGTGCAGAGCCTTCCTAGCCGGTGGTTCAGCCACACTCAGTCCTGCTGAGGTTTCCTGCTGTGCTCCTAGCAGGTTGCAACATAGAACAACACTAAACCTTAGTGAAGGAGTTTTAAAGGACCTGTGGCAAGAGCCACTGGAAAATCGGGGTTGGAGGGAGGAGGCCGCCCCACTGCCTCCTGTGACCTCCTCCAAGAAATGAAGGCCCTGCCGGGTTTTACTTAATCTGCCTTAGCCAGATAATATGACCAGGTGATTGCTCACCTTCATTCCTGAATTGCAGCCGCAGCTGTGTCTGTGACTGCAATGCACTCCAATGGATTTAATAGGTCTCTGTACACATTCTGGGGGATATATAACGTCCCTCGTATACGATTCCGGTCACTGCCTCACAGCAGCCATTTGGTAAATTCTAAAAAGTTCATTTTTTTTCTCATTAATGTACACTCTGCACCCCATCTTGACTGAAAAAAAACAGAAATGTAGAAATTTTTGCAAATTTATTAAAAAAGAAAAACTGAAATATCACATGGTCATAAGTATTCAGACCCTTTGCTCAGTATTGAGTAGAAGCACCCTTTTGAGCTAGTACAGCCATGAGTCTTCTTGGGAATGATGCAACAAGTTTTCACACCTGGATCTGGGAATCCTCTGACATTCTTCCTTGCAGATCCTCTCCAGTTTCATCAGGTTGGATGGTGAACGTTGGTGGAAAGCAATTTTCAGGTCTCTCCAGAGATGCTCAATTGGGTTTAGGTCAGGGCTCTGGCTGGGCCAGTCAAGAATGGTCACAGATTTGTTCTGAAGCCACTCCTTTGTTATTTTAGCTGTGTTCTTAGGGTCATTGTCTTGTTAGAAGGTGAACCTTCGGCCAAGTCTGAGGTCCAGAGCACTCTGGAAGAGGTTTTCATCCAGGATATCTCTCTGTACTTGGCCGCATTCATGTTTCCTTCAATTGCAACCAGTCGTCCTGTCCCTGCAGCTGAAAAACACCCCCATAGCATGATGCTGCCACCACCATGTTTCACTGTTGGGATTGTATTGGACAGGTGATGAGCAGTGCCTGGTTTTCTCCACACATACCGCTTAGAATTATCACCAAAAAGTTCTATCTTCGTCTCATCAGACCAGAGAATCTTATTTCTCATAGTCTGGGAGTCCTTCATGTGTTTGTGAGCAAACTCTATGCGGGCTTTCGTGTCTTGCACTGAGGAGAGGCTTCCGTCGGGCCACTCTGCCATAAAGGCCCGACTGGTGCAGGGCTGCAGTGATAGTTGACTTTGTGGAACTTTCTCCCATCTCCCTACTGCATCTCCGGAGCTCAGCCACAGTGATCTTGGGGTTCTTCTTTACCTCTCTCACCAAGGCTCTTCTCCCACGATTGCTCAGTTTGGCTAGACGGCCAGGTCTAGGAAGACTTCTGGTGATCCCAAACGTCTTCCATTTAAGGATTATGGAGGCCACTGTGCTCTTAGGAACCTTGAGTACTGCAGAAATTCTTTTGTAAACTTGGCCAGATATGCCTTGCTACAATTCTGTCTCTGAGCTCCTTGGGCAGTTCCTTTGAGCTCATAATTCTCATTTGGTCTGCCATGCACTGTGAGCTGTGAGGTCTTATATATACAGGTGTGTGCCTTTCCAAATCAAGTCCCATCAGTTTAATTAAACACAGCTGGACTCCAATGAAGGAGTAAAACCATCTCAAGAAGGGTCACAAGGAAATGGACATGTGACTTAAATATGAGTGTCTGAGCAAAGGGTCTGAATACTTATGACCATGTGATATTTCAGTTTTTCTTTTTTAAGAAATTTGCAAAAATTTCTACATTTGTTTTTTTCCAGTCAAGATGGGGTGCTGAGTGTACATTAATGAGAAACAAAATGAACTTTTTAGAATTTACCAAATGGCTGCAATGAAACAAACAGTGAAAATTTTAAAGGGGTTTGAATACTTTCCATATCCACTGTATATATATATATATCCAGCTGCACTAACAGTCCTTCTGAGGACTAATCCAGCTGCATATATTCAGTGATGATAGCAGGAGTTAGGCAGGGAGGCAGGGTATTTGGCAGACTGAAATGCATATAGTGCAAGAGGGTCCATAGCACGTTCCTGCTGCTGCTGTTCTTACAGATATTTGTAGACATAGCCCCAGGTATCATGGGCCTGGACAAATTTTTTTTTTTATCTTAATCCTGGTTATTTGCTTAAAAAGCAATCCAGAGTACACCATTTTTCTGCTCTATTTGCTTGTTAGCACTGCAGAATACAGCCAGATCTGTTCCATATTTCAGTGACAAAAATCCAGAAATTTGAACTGAACATGGAAAATATTGGCCTCCTTTTCCATTCTGTTGCAGTGTGTAAGTCAAGCTATTCACACTAGGTGTCTGTGAAGAATAGTATTAGTAAATTACAGGCAAAATGTTCAAACTCGCGGGAATTCAGGAAATTCAACACAAACTCGATCCTCGAGATTAAAACCGTGGTTCTCTGTTAGACATAACACATATAACAGGGTTCCAAAATCAGCCATTTCTTCCATTTTCATTTTGTTGCAGTGTTTCGGTCAAGTTATTCACACTAGGTCTCTGTGTAGAATAATATTAGTAAATTACAGGCCTGCTATTTAAAACCGTGGTTCTCTGTCAGACATATCACATACAGTTAGGTCCATATATATTTGGACAGAGACAACATTTTTCTAATTTTGATTCTAGACATTACCACAATGAATTTTAAACAAAACAATTCAGATGCAGTTGAAGTTCAGACTCTCAGCTTTCATTTGAGGGTATCCACATTAAAATTGGATGAAGGGTTTAGGAGTTTCAGCTCCTTAACATGTGCCACCCTGTTTTTAAAGGGACCAAAAGTAATTGGACAATTGACTCCAAGGCTATTTCATGGACAGGTGTGGGCAATCCCTTCGTTATGTCATTCTCAATTAAGTAGATAAAAGGCCTTGAGTTGATTTGAGGTGTGGTGCTTGCATTTGGAAGGTTTTGCTGTGAAGTAAACATGCGGTCAAAGGAGCTCTCCATGCAGGTGAAACAAGCCATCCTTAAGCTGCAAAAACAGAAAAAACCCATCTGAGAAATTGCTACAATATTAGGAGTGGCAAAATCTACAGTTTGGTACATCCTGAGAAAGAAAGAAAGCACTGGTGAACTCATCAATGCAAAAAGACCTGAGCACCCACGGAAGACAACAGTGGTGGATGATCGCAGAATAATCTCCATGGTGAAGAGAAACCCCTTCACAACAGCCAACCAAGTGAACAACACTCTCCAGGAGGTAGGCGTATCAATATCCAAATCTACCATAAAGAGAAGACTGCATGAGAGTAAATACAGAGGGTTCACTGCACGGTGCAAGCCACTCATAAGCATCAAGAATAAAAAGGCTAGACTGGACTTTGCTAAAAAACATCTAAAAAAGCCAGCACAGTTCTGGAAGAACATTCTTTGGACAGATGAAACCAAGATCAACCTCTACCAGAATGATGGAAAGAGAAAAGTATGGCGAAGGCGTGGTACAGCACATGATCCAAAGCATACCACATCATCTGTAAAACACGGCGGAGGCAGTGTGATGGCTTGGGCATGCATGGCTGCCAGTGGCACTGGGTCACTTGTGTTTATTGATGATGTGACACAGGACAGAAGCAGCCGAATGAATTCTGATGTATTCAGAGCCATACTGTGTGCTCAGATCCAGCCAAATGCAGCCAAACTGATTGGTCGTCGTTTCATACTACAGATGGACATTGACCCAAAACAGAAAGCCAAAGCAACCCAGGAGTTTATTAAAGCAAAGAAGTGGAATATTCTTGAATGGCCAAGTCAGTCACCTGATCTCAACCCAATTGAGCATGCATTTCACTTGTTAAAGACTAAACTTCAGGTAGAAAGGCCCACAAACAAACAACAACTGAAAACCACCGCAGTGAAGGCCTGGCAGAGCATCAAAAAGGAGGAAACACAGCGTCTGGTGATGTCCATGAGTTCAAGACTTCAGGCAGTCATTGCCAACAAAGGGTTTTCAACCAAGTACTAGAAATGAACATTTTATTTACAATTATTTAATCTGTCCAATTACTTTTGGTCCCTTTAAAAACAGGGTGGCACATGTTAAGGAGCTGAAACTCCTAAACCCTTCATCCAATTTTAATGTGGATTCCCTCAAATGAAAGCTGAGAGTCTGAACTTCAACTGCATCTGAATTGTTTTGTTTAAAATTCATTGTGGTACTGTCTAGAATCAAAATTAGAAAAATGTTGTCTCTGTCCAAATATATATGGACCTAACTGTATAACAGTGTTCCAAAATCAGACATTTCTGCCTTCCATTTAGTTGCAGTGTGTCAGTCAAGCTATTCATACTTGGTCGCTGAAGAATAGTATTAGTAAATTACAGGCCAGTTATTTAAAACTGTGGTTCTCTGTCAGACGTATCACATACAACTGCGATTCAAATCCAGCCATTTGTAGTGAACATGGAAAATATTGTCCTCCATTTATAGATCATAGAATCATAGAATCATAGAATGGTAGAGTTGGAAGGGACCTCCTGGGTCATCTGGTCCAACCCCCTGCTCAAAGCAGGATTCACTAGATCATCTCAGACAGATGTCTGTCCAGCCTCTGTTTGAAGACGTCCATTGAAGGGGAACTCACCACCTCTCGTGGCAGCCTGTTCCACTCATTAATCACCCTAACTGTCAAAAAGTTTTTTCTAATATCTAATCTGTGTCTCCTCCCATTTAGTTTCATCCCATTGCTTCTAGTCTTTCCTTGTGCAAATGAGAATAAAGATGATCCTTCTACAATGTGACAGCCCTTGACATATTTGTAGACAGCTATTAAGTCTCCTCTCAGTCTTCTTTTTTGCAAGCTAAACATTCCCAAATCTTGCAACCGTTCCTCATAGGACATGGTTTGCAGACCAGTCACCATTCTGGTCGCTCTTCTCTGAACTTGCTCCAGTTTGTCTATGTCTTTTTTAAAATGTGGTGCCCAAAACTGTACACAGTATTCCAGATGAGGTCTGACCAAAGAGGAGTAAAGACCGATAATGACTTCACGTGATCTAGACTGTATGCTTCTGTTAATACATCCCAGAATTGTATTTGCCTTTTTTGCTGCTGCATCACACTGTTGACTCATGTTCAGTCTATGATCTATTAGTATACCTAAGTCTTTTTCACATGTACTGTTGCTTAGCTCTATTCCTCCCATTCTGTATATGCTTTTTTCATTTTTATTTTTGTGGAGCGTGCCAAATATTCCACTCCTTTTAAAGTCAGCCACCTGTGTTTTGTTGAAACGATTGACACTTGGTGCTGACAAATACAATACTATTAGGCGACTGCCTGAAACCGTGGCCATTAGACGTTATCCCATATGACTGCCCTAAAAATCCAGCAATTATTGTGAGCGTGTCAAATATTACACTCCATTTAAAGTATTGCAATTGAGGTTTCAATCCTATTCTCAGTTGGCCGCTGACAAATAGCATATCTGTTGTCAGAGTATTACGCCACTTTTGCGTACTGACAAAAGAAAACATACAAAAAACAAGCTAAAATTGAAAAAATGTTAAGAAACATTTTTTTCTAGGGTAATGACTTGTATATAAGGCCAAAGAAATAAAAAAAAATAAAGTTATGGACTGTGGAAGACATTTATGTGACCAGAATGAACACTCATCTATAGCTGGTAATGATACCACCTAGCAGCAGCACCTATTGTAGATGCATCTAACAGCGTTATCGATAGGGAATAGAATAGATTTTAATTTTTTTTGGGCAGCACGCAGTATAAGGCAATAATACCTGGCTGGATCGATGTAATATGCTATCCATACTGGGATACCTCACCCATAAAAGAATTTCAGATAAGACAGTTAATATTGTAGAATATAGAATCTATTTGAATTGTCCTTCCCATTGTTAAGGAGTGTGTATCCTATACTGTTATTGCATATGCAACAATTTCAAGGGCTGCCAAAAATTGGGACGCACTCCAATACATATTTGAAGAGATGTAAAAAAAAAAAATTAAAACACAGTAGGATCTTTCTTTAGTATAAAAACCAGACTCGCCAATGTAACCATAATGTAATCACAATGTTCAGCTCCTGCACCTCCTCCTCCAGTTTGGCCTCCATCTCCAAAATGACCACATCAGCCATAAGCTGAAAGCACTGCAGCACTGCCTTGGCCAAGCAGCAACATGCTGTGCTGAAGATAAAACGCTTAGGTGACAAACCGCCCAGCACTGCAGAGTTGTTGAAAGCTGTAACACAGCAGCCTGATCTGTGGCTCTCAAGGGTGAACATACAACCAGGCATGGTCATGTGTGACAATGGGCGGAATCTGGTGGGGGAGAAATGACAGCCGGAGAAGATACGGTTTCCCTCTATGCCAGTCCTTTCACCGAGCTAAAGAATATGGCTGTGGTGAAATACAACTTTCACAGAGAAGCAGTGTAAGACTGAAAAACATTGGGCCCACCAGAGGATTTGATTCTGAGGGCCCACCTCTCTCCCCTGCTCAAGAGCCCCATAGCAGCTGCAAAGTTTGCGCTATCATGAACTCTCCTGATGGAGAAGCCAGGGCCCACCCGAGGATTCTCTGGTGGGCCCGTAAAAACCCTGCTGAGAAGTAGCCCTAGCTAAGAAAAGTGTGTGGGAAGGTTCCTGGACACTCTATGGCTGATTTTTTCACTGAGGGGGAAACCCATGCAAACACGGGGAGAACATACAAAATCCTTGCAGATGTTGTCCTTGGTGGGATTTGAATCCAGGACTCCAGCACTGTGCTGCCCCCTCTGATATCTAACATGCTGGAGAAACTTGCACCTACTGCCACTCAGTATCTTCAGCTCCTTTTCGAGAAACTGATGTATTTGGGCAGAAGAAAAGGAAATTTTGGATGGCTTCGCTACTGGTACTGGGGTAGCTGCTAATACCATGGCGTCGTGCCATAGTTCACTGGAAATATTCCAGGCTGTTCGGAGCCAAGCTGATTCCCTTAGAAAAGTACCAGCAGCAAGCTAAGGAGATGGTGGCCTCAATCATTATCACAACCTCACCTCACCACTATGAACTCTCCTGAAGTAGAAGCCAGGGCCCACTGGAAGAGTCTCTGGTTCTCTGGTGAGCCCGTCCAACCCTGCCGAGAAGCAGCTCTAGCTAAGAAAAGTCTGTGGGAAGGTTCCTGGACACTCTATGGCTGCTTTTTTACTGTGGACTGGCTCCAGCAATCTATAAGATTGCAATCTATGATCCCTTCACTGGCTCCCCATTGGCCAGAGACTTCAGTTCAAAACTGTAACCATGACTTGCAAAGCCATCCACAACCTGTCTGCTCCATATATCTGTGACCTAGTCTCCCGGTACATACCTGCACGCAACCTCCGATACTCACAAGATCTCCTTGTCTACTCCCATCTTCTCTCCTCTTCCCACAATCGCATACAAGATTTTTCCCGTGCATCCCTTCTACTCTTGAACTGTGTACCCCAACATATCAGACTCTTGCCTACTGTTGAAACCTTTAAAAGGAAGCTGAAGACCCAACTCTTCCGACAAGCCTACAACCTGCAGTAACCCTCGCTCCACCATACCGCTGCACGACCAGCTGTGCCTTCACCTACTGTGTCCTCACCCATCCCTTATAGACTGTTTGTGTGCCCTCACGGGCAGGGTCCTCTCTGCTCTTGTACCAGTCAGTGACTTCTTTTCACATGTAAAGCGCAATGAAATAAATGGCGCTATAATAATAAATAATAATTATACTACTTGTACTCTGGGTCAATTGATGGCACTTTCCTGGTGACTGCCCCTAAATTGATGTGTTTTGGCAGCTTTTGGTCCCGTTTGAAGGTGTTGTGTATACGTTTGGTTTTGAATCCAATGGCGGTGAGTCCAATGGCATTTGGCAATGTTCGGCGAATATTCAACAATTACATTGGCAAATATTGCAAAAACGTTGATTGCAATCCAAAACGAATATTGAAATATTTACTCGTCTCTAATCAGAAACACCCTTAAAAAAATTATGTGGGTGTTGTATCACAGTCTCCCTGGTGATATGGTGGTGGAGGATGAGAAGAAGGAGGAGGGTTACATAAAATAGAACAATTCCTGAACGGTATACCCATGTCTGGGTGTGAAGGGATGTATGAGAATAGACCCCCAAAAAAATAACCATTTGAGTTTATGTTTGATGCTCATCTGGTGGTGTTGAGAAGTCTGACCCAATTCAACCCTTGTTCATTTTTATAAGAGTCAGCCTATCAGCATTTTCAGTTGACAGGCGGATGCGCCTATCAGTTTTATCAGTTACAATGCCCCAGGCGGCACTAAAAACTATCTCTGACAAAATGCTAGCGGCCAGGACCTCCAAGGCGTGGAAAGACAGTTCATGCCACATGTCCAGCTTGCATCTTCCAAAACTTTTCCCTCCTTGTCAGTGTACCCAGTGTATCAGAGTCTGGGCGCTGGGAGGGTCTGAGAAAACTGTCCCAGACCTTTGATAGGGTTCTCCTGCCTCTGCCGCATCTGGTTTGTGTCTTTCTCACTTGTACTCCTTGGTTGTCCAATGAACTGTCTGACTGTGACTTCTGCAGCCAACGTTGTCAGATGGGAATTTTTTTTTTGTTAGAATTCATCAACAAGAGCCTGAACTTAATATCCCCAAAAATGAACTCCTTCGGTTTCCTCCCTGTACTAACCTACCTATACCTGACTTTGCAATTTCCTTTATGTGCTGCCACCATAACTCTCACTCGGCACACCTGCTATCTTGGAGTCATATTTGACACATAACTTTCCTTTATTCAATGTGGAAAATCATTCACTCGCTCATATCACCTGCACCTTAAAATCTTCTCCAGAAGTCAACCTTCTCTCACCTTTGATACTGCAAAAACTCTTACTGTCGCTCTTATTCACTAGTGCAACTCTCTTCTAATCGGTCTCCCTCTAAACAAACTGTCTCCTCTCCAATCCCTTCTGAGTGCAGTAGCCAGGGTCGTATTTCTATCAAGCCGCTTCACCAACGCCTCTACCTTGTGCCAGTCATTGCACGGGTTAGGTTAAACAATCACTACAGAATACAATACAAACTCATCTCTCTCACCCACCAAGCTGTCCACAGTTCTGCACCGGCCTATATCTCTTCCCTCATTTCTGTGTATCACCCCTCCTGTGCCCTCTGTTCTGCAACTGATCTAAGACAGACATCCGCCTTAATCAAAACCTCACACCTCCGTCTGCAAGAATTCTCTTGTGCCGTGCCAGTTTTCTGTAATGCCCAAAATGAGCACAACGCGATACTCACGGTAAAGGTAGGGGAACATAAAGTCGGCCTTGTGTGCCAGACTGTCAACAGCCAAGACTTCCCTGTTCTCACCAAGAGTATTACTGTCTATGTTCTCCTCCTCATTATCACCCAATCCACGTTGAGATGAGATGAGGCTGGGTAGCATCACCCTGTATAGTTCCTTGCTCCGCCTGCAATGGCTCCTCTTTAATTGTGAGCAGCAAGTGTTTCAATAGACAGAGAAGCGGGATAGTGACGCTAATTATGGCATCATTGCCGCTCACCATCTAGGTGGAGTCCTCAAAGTTTTGGAGAAGGGCACAGATGTCAGACATCCATGCCCACTCATCAGCTCTTATGTGCGGAGGCTGACCTGAATGCCGACGGACGTGTTGAAGCTGGTACTCAACAACTGCTCACTGCTGCTCAAAATGATTCCAAACATTTGCAACGTTGTTTTCCAACGCGTAGCTACATCGCAGACCAGTTGGTAAGCTGGAAGCTGCAAACGCTGCTGAAGCCCTGCCATGGCGGAGAAAGCTGTAGCTGACTTTCTGAAATGGGCACACACGCGGTGTACTTTCCTAGCAGCTCTGGCAGATTTGTGTCGATTTTGTGAAACTGCAGAACCACTAAGTTAAGCACATGGACCAGGCATGGTACATGTTAGAACCTTGCTCTTAGGTTTTTTCCTTTGCTGGTCACATGACCTTGTTGGCCTATTTAATCCTGCTCCGCCCTTCTGGCTTTGCTGGACTTCATTGTATAACTACTTTCTAGCTAGCCTGTGCTCTGTATCTAACTCTGTTAGTTTGCTTGGTCTACGGACCTCTATGTTCTATATATTTTGTTTGTTCGTCTGTCTGCTACTATTTCTGTTAGGAGGTGTCCCATTTTCCTCCCAGTCCTTAGTACTTGTAGGGATTCCTTCCCCACATCTATAGGTCTCCGTACAGACTAGCTTAGGACTTTAGCAGGTCTGATCGCAGGATCAGGTTCCCTGTTACATCGTAGGGATTCAGCTGAGTTCTATCGTAGGGACAGATCTCCTTTCTTTCCTTAGCTCTGGTAGCAGAACATAACAGTAAGTCCAGCCTGCAAATTCTCTAAGGAAAGATTTTTCTGTTCCATCATGGTGTCGGTTCAGGATTTGGCTCATCGCCTGCAGGGACTCTCTCTGGAGGTGGACGAGCTCCGTCAGCACGTGAGTAACTGTCCTGGAGCACATTTCTTGGAGCCTAAGGTATGTTTGCCGGATTTATTTTTTGGTGAACACCGAGAATTTTTTTCATTTAAAAATGCTTGCTTATTGTATTTTCGTTTGAGACCCAAGTCCTCTGGGGATGAATCCCAGCGCATAGGGTTCATAATGTCACTTTTGCGCAAAGAGCCTCAGGAGTGGGCTTTTTCTTTGCAACCTAGTGATACATGCTTCAGATCAGTGGATAGTTTTTTTTCTGCTTTGGGACTATTATATGATGATCCTGACCGTGTCGCATCAGCTGAGACTGAGTTGAGACGTTTGAAACAGGGATCAGGTAATGTGGAAAAATATTGTACTCATTTCCGTCGTTGGTCTACTCAAACAGGGTGGAACGATTCTGCTCTGAAAAGTCTATTTCTTGCTGGGCTCAATGAAAGGGTTAAAGACCTGCTAATTGCTTATCCTACACCTGAAGTTTTGCAACAGGCTATGCAATTAGCTATACGGGTGGATAGGAGACTGCGTGCAAGGGTTAATGAGAGCAAATCCTCTGCTATGTCAGTTTCTGGTTATGAGAATGTGTGTACTAACAGTGGTGAACCGATGGAGATTGGATCGGTGGCACCTCGCTCTCAAGAAAAAGACCGTCGATTTTCTGAAGGCTTGTGTTTCTATTGCGGAAAATCTGGTCATTTGATTAAAGGCTGTGAGCTTCGTATGAAGAAAGAAAAAAAAATGGTCAGTCATGCCCGTATTGCCTGTTTAAATTCCAAGGGTGTATTTTTAGCTGCTTCCACGATTGCTCAGGAAAAACTAATGGAATTTCGGGTGTTTGTTGATTGTGGGTCTACTCTGAATGTAATTGATGGGGGATTCTTGGAAAGACTCAATTTAAAACCCGAACCTTTATCATCCCCCATTGCTGTGGTTTCTGTGGATGGTTCCCCTTTGAAGAATATTACTCTCAAGGTCTGTGAATTTCCTCTCACTATTAATGGTGTTCACCATGAGAAATTGGATTTGGTAGTTTTGAATAACCTGCCTTCTCCAGTGATATTGGGATTGCCCTGGTTAAAATTTCACAATCCTGTACTGGATTGGTCTACCAGTGAAATTAAATCCTGGAGCCATAAATGTTATAACAAGTGTTGTAACGGGCGTATTGCAGCTTTGGATAGGGGAGAATTGCCTGTTCCTATTCAGGATTTTTGGAGAGTTTTTTCTGAGAAGGAATCGCAGGTTTTGCCTCCCCATAGAGACTATGATTGTTCTATTGAATTTGTCCCTGGAGCGACTCTTCCTAAAAGTCGTTTATTTAACCTTACTATTCCTGAGAGGAAGGCTTTGGAGGAATACATACAGACAAGTTTGGCCGCCGGTCACATTAGGCCCTCTAAGTCTCCTGTGGCGGTTGGATTTTTTTTTGTAAAAAAAAAGGACGGCGGTTTACGTCCTTGTCTGGATTTTCGTGAGATTAACAAAATTACTGTACGCAATCCTTACCCACTGCCATTGATTCCTGATCTGTTTAACCAGTTAATGGGGGCAAAGTGGTTCTCTAAAATTGACCTTAAGGGGGCATACAATCTGTTGCGCATGAAGGAGGGTGACGAATGGAAGACTGCTTTTAACACTCCTGTGGGTCATTTTGAGAACCTGGTTATGCCTTTTGGTCTTACTAATGCTCCTGCATTTTTTCAGAATCTTATTAATGACATCCTTAGACCTTTGATCGGCAAAAATGTGGTTGTGTATTTGGATGACATTTTGATTTATTCGCCGGATCTGGAGTCTCATTGGCGGAGCGTACGTGAGGTATTACAGTTATTAATGGACAATTCGCTTTTTGCTAAGCTGGAGAAATGTGAGTTCGCTGTACAGAGAATTAGTTTTTTGGGTTACATTATCTCCAGCGAAGGTTTTGAGATGGACCCGGTTAAAGTTCAAGCTGTACAGGAATGGCCTAGGCCTATTGGTTTGAAATCGATACAGAGGTTTTTGGGTTTCGCCAATTATTACAGAAAATTCATAAAAAAATTTTCTAGTATTGTCAAACCTCTGACCGATCTCACCAGGAAAGGTGCTGATGCGGTTCAGTGGTCTTCTGAGGCCATTGAAGCTTTTGTGTATCTCAAGGAGAGGTTCACCTCTGCTCCCATCCTTATGCAGCCTGATGTGACTAAGCCGTTTTTGGTTGAGGTTGATGCTTCCTCTGTGGGGGTTGGCGCAGTATTGTCTCAGGATAACGGGGATGGACTACATCCCTGTGCCTTTTTTTCAAAAAAATTTTCGGAGACTGAACTGAATTACGATATTGGTAATCGGGAATTATTGGCTATTAAACTCGCATTTGAACACTGGCGCCACTTCTTGGAAGGTGCGGAATTTCCCGTTCAGGTTCTTACGGATCATAAAAATCTGATATATCTTGATGCTGCCAAGCGCCTGAATGCCCGTCAGGCTAGGTGGGCACTGTTTTTCTCGCGGTTTAATTTCTCCGTTACTTACATCCCTGGTACTAAGAATGTTAAGGCGGATGCCTTGTCTCGCAGTTTTTCTCCCATAGTCGGTGCTGAGAAAGAGGAGAACATTTTACAAGAAGGTGTTGTGATAGCTGCTTTGGACTCCGTTTTGGAAGATGAGATTCTTAAAGCACAGGAGAATGCCCCATCTAACACTCCTCATGGGAGGTTGTTTGTGCCTGGGACCTTTAGGAGAGATTTGTTTGTTGAGTGTCACGAATCTCGGTTGGCAGGTCATCCCGGAATCTCTGAGACCAAGAGACTGGTGGGTCGCAGTTTTTGGTGGCCTGGATGGCAGAAGGAAGTCATTAAGTGGGTGCGTCAATGTACTATATGTGCTAGATCTAAGTCCTCACATACTCCTGCTGCGGGGTTGCTTTGTCCTTTGGAGGTTCCCAGTGCTCCTTGGACACATTTGGCTATGGACTTTATAACTGACCTTCCCCCCTCTGAGGGTTTTACTGTCATCTGGGTGGTCGTGGACCGTTTTAGCAAGATGTGTCACTTGGTTCCCTTCGTCAAACTGCCCTGCGCTAAAACTCTCGCTAAGGCCTTTGTCAAGGAAATTGTCAGACTTCATGGCGTTCCTACTGACATTGTTTCTGATAGGGATCCTCAGTTCGTGGCTCGTTTTTGGCGTGCCTTTTGTGACAGGTTGGGAGTTCATTTGTCGTTCTCGTCCGGATATCATCCTGAATCTAATGGCCAGACAGAAAGGAAAAACCAGGATGTTGAGCAGTTCTTGCGTTGTTTTGTGGCTGACAATCAAGAGGGGTGGTCTGAGTTTCTGCCACTTGCTGAATTTGCTCTGAACAATCATACATCTTCTTCTGCTGGTTGTTCGCCTTTTTTTTGTTCTGGGAGACATCCGTCGTTTGGGTCGTTCTCCAAGTTGGGATCTGCCGTGCCTGAGGAGGAGAATTTTTCCGGTGATTTGGAGAGAGTTTGGACGGATGTGCGTGGTAATCTTCAGGAGGCCAACAGAAAATCTAAAGACTACTTTGATAGGAAACGACAGGAGGTTTTGTTCGCTGTTGGTGACATGGTCTGGTTGTCCTCTAGGAATCTGCGGTTGAGGATTCCTTCTAAGAAATTGGGTCCCAAGTTTGTAGGGCCCTTTAAGGTGCTTCAGGTTGTCAACCAATCTGCTGTTAGGTTGGAGGTTCCTACCTCCTGGAGAATTAATCCGGTATTTCATGTCTCTCTGTTAAAAAAAGCTGTTGTGTCGGATGGTGACGCCTCTGCCTCTGTTCCTCCGGTGGTGGAGGACGGGGAATATGAAATTTCTCGCATCCTTAACTCTAGACGGTATAGAGGTAGTTTGCAGTATTTTGTGGCCTGGAAAGGTTTCGGACCCGAGGATAACTCTTGGGTGAGGTCAGATGATGTTTCCGCGTCCAGACTTATCAGAGCGTTTCATAGGAGATTTCCTGATAAGCCTGGTCCTAGGGGATCCGGAGGATCCTCTTAGAAGGGGGGGTACTGTTAGAACCTTGCTCTTAGGTTTTTTCCTTTGCTGGTCACATGACCTTGTTGGCCTATTTAATCCTGCTCCGCCCTTCTGGCTTTGCTGGACTTCATTGTATAACTACTTTCTAGCTAGCCTGTGCTCTGTATCTAACTCTGTTAGTTTGCTTGGTCTACGGACCTCTATGTTCTATATATTTTGTTTGTTCGTCTGTCTGCTACTATTTCTGTTAGGAGGTGTCCCATTTTCCTCCCAGTCCTTAGTACTTGTAGGGATTCCTTCCCCACATCTATAGGTCTCCGTACAGACTAGCTTAGGACTTTAGCAGGTCTGATCGCAGGATCAGGTTCCCTGTTACATCGTAGGGATTCAGCTGAGTTCTATCGTAGGGACAGATCTCCTTTCTTTCCTTAGCTCTGGTAGCAGAACATAACAGTACATGTGCGAGCTTGCCAAGCTTCAGAGCCGACACCAGGTTCTCTGATACAGCTTTCAACAACTCTGCAACAGTGTGCGGTTTGTTGCCTAAACATACAGTCCTGCTTATTGTTATTGGCACACATGAAGTTTAAGTAAATAATCTGGAATATGTCCTGAAAAAATGAATCAAGTGATAGAGATGGAGGCTGAAGAGGAGGAGGAGGTGGTGCAAGAGCTGTAGAATGTGGGGGTAACCCTGATTGACACAGGGCCCGCAATCCTCTGCGTTGGGAGGACGTGTTCCGTCCCAGGGTCCCACTGGGTCCCGGCTTCCACAATATTAACCCAGTGGAATGCGTCAGTGAGATGAACCGTCCCTGGCCACATTCACTTGTCCACATGTTTGTGGTTAGGCGGTCCTTCCCACTTAAGTGCACTGGGGAGGGCACAGGTAATGTTCTGGGACTCGCTCTTGTGGAAGGCGGAGACGATACCAGGAGAAATAGTGGCGGCTGGGGACCAAGTATGGACACCCGGCCACCGCCGCCACCATGAGGTTTTGGAAAGCTTCTGCCTCCACGAGCCTAAAAGGCAACATTTCAAGTGCAAGAAAATAGTCCAGAAATGTGTCAGTTTAGTATTGCGGCCTGTGGGTGGGTGGCTGGCTGCATACTTGTGCTTGCATTCCAAGTAACACAAAGCTAAGGAGATGGATGATCCAACCATCATGAATAATTTGGTCGTTGTCTAGGAGACCGAGCACAATATTAACCCAATGACGTGTCCGTGAGATGTACCGTCCCTGGCCACATTCACTTGTCCTCGTGTTTGTGGTTAGGCAGCCCTTCCCACTTAAGTGCACTGGGGAGGGCACGGGAAATGTTCGTCGGAGACGATACCGGGAGAAATAGTGGAGGCTGGGGACCGAGTATGGACACCCGACCACTGCCACCATGAGGTTTTGGAAAGCTTCCACCATCAAGAGCCTAAAAGGCAACATTTCAAGTGGAAGCAGTCCAGAAATGTGGCAGTTTAGTATTGCGGCCTGTGGGTGGGTGGCTGGCTGCATACTTGTGCTTACATTCCAAGGACTGTGGTAGGGGACCGAGTATGGACACCCGACCACCGCCACCATGAGGTTTTGGAAAGCTTCCACCTTCACGAGCCTAAAAGGCAACATTTCAAGTGCAAGCAGTCCAGAAATGTGGCAGTTTAGTATTGCGGCCTGTGGGTGGGTGGCTGGCTGCATACTTGCGCTTACATTCCAAGGACTGTGGTAGGGACAACTGAATGCTGCAAAGGGACAAGGACGTGGACGGTGATGGTTGCAAGTCTGCAATGACAGGTGCAGGGCAGGAGGCATCTTCGCATGCACCATGGTCAGGGGTTTGGCGTGCACGCACAACAACGGAAGAGGCAGTGGTGTCACCCACAGACACTGTTTCTGGACCTTGGTGTTCGGCCCAGCTAGTCAGGTGCTTTGCTCTCATGTGCCTGAGCATGCTGGTGGTGGTCAGACTGGTAGATTTGGTGCTCTTGCTGATGCTGGCCTGGCAGATGTTGCAAACGGCCTTTTTGGGGTTATCTAAACAGTCTTTAAAAAAAGAACCAGACTCGGGAAGACCTAACAGGTGTACTTGCAACTTCCGTCGTGTTGGTGTTCCGGGGAGCAGTTGCCCGCCTTTTGTCTGTGGCCACCAGACTGATTGTTCCTGCCTGTTGTGGTGCTACGCCTCCCTCCCCCTGTGTGCTGCTGTCCTCGCTCTGCATGTCCCCTTGCCAGGTTGGGTCAGTGACTTCATCATCCACCACTTCATCTCCGCACTCTGGTCCTCCTCCTGACTTTCTATCCACTGTGTCTCATTATTATCCACCTCTTGACAGTAATTGCACTTTCCCAATATCACCTTTGGGTGACCATGGCTGCTCAAATCGCTACATGCGATCTTCTGCTGACTTGCTCGAAGCTGGCCGGTCGAGAGGCCCAAATCTATCGATGGAAAAGTGAACAGCTCTTGGGGTAACCCTGGACTCTAATCTCTCCTTCAAACCACATATCCAAGCTCTTTCCACTTCCGAGAGGACAGAGTGAGAGGCCAGAAATGATAAATGAAAAGATGAACAAAACAGCTCTTCGAAGTGCCCAAGTGTGGGATCAGTTGTCTCAGGGCACTCGGAATGGTGGGAGGAAGGAGGATCAGGGTGAGGAAGATGCCGACTCCAAGTAAAAAAAATCTCCCGGATCCGCACATTCCTCAACCACAAATCTACAAAAATCCTAGTGCACGCACTCATCATCTCCCTTCTCAACGACTGCAACCTCCTGCTCTGTGGCCTCCCTTCTAACACTCCCGACTAATCCACCTGTCCCCTTGCTATTCTCTGGCCTCTCCTCTCTGTCAATCCCTTCACTGGCTCCCCATTACCCAGACACTTCAGTTCAAAACCCTAACCTTGGAATGTAAAGCTATCCACAACCTGTCTCCTCCATACATCTGTGACCTAGTCTCCTGGTACTTACCTGCACACAACCTCTGATCCTCACAAGATCTCCTTCTCTACTCCCCTCTTATCTCCTCTTCCCACAAGCGCATACAAGATTTTTCCCGTCCATCCTCCCTTCTCTGGAACTCTCTACCCCACCATTTCTGACTCTCGCCTACTGTTGAAACCTTCAAAAGCACCTGACGACACACCTCTTGCGACATGCGTACAACCTGCAGTAACCCTCGCTCCACCATACTGCTGCAAGACCAGCTCTATTCTCACCTACTGTATCCTCACCCATGCCTTGTAGACTGAGCCCTCGTGGGCATTGTCCTCTCCTCTCACATTCGCGGTCACATTTTTGTTCAAGATTATTGTAATTGTTTTTGCAATGTATACCCCTTTTTCACATGTAAAGCGCCATGGAATAAATGGCAATAAGGTAATGATAATAATGTGATCCAGACTCACATCTACTGAGACTGGACCATGTGGAACACAGGGTGGTGGTGGTAAACTGACTGGAAACTTTATCTGCTATCAAACCAACCTTTTCACACTGCTCTGGCTTCAATAATGGTGTTCCTCGGCCCCCTAGAAATTGGGACGGGAAGGTAGTTCGACATGACGTGGGTGTTTGTTGTGCTCCCTCAGCAGGCACAGTTTCATCTTGCCCACGGCCTGTGCGTGCACTATCACCATCACCATAATGTCCACTTCCCCATCCCTTGACACACACCTTGCCCATTTTAAATGGAGTTTAAGATTTGTCACGTTGCCAAAAATGTCTGTATTATTACCGCAGTAATATAGGTTCACGTCTGATGAGATGACCACAGTTTTAGGCAGTGCCTTGGGAGTCAGAGATGCTTCCAGGGGTCTTCCCCATGCTGTTCCCATGTCACACACCACATGGCCAGATAAGTCTGTAAAATGTTAAAATGACATTTCCCGGTGAATGCATTTTTCTTGGTTGAAAGCAAGGCAAAAGTGCATCAAAAACACTACGTGTGAACATAGCCCAAGGTGTGGAGAAGCATTTTTGTTTTTGGTTATTTATTTTGCCTTATATACATGTCATTATCCTGGAAAGGGTGTTCCTTAACATATTTCCCAGGAAAATCCATTTTGGTTTAATTTTTGTATGTTTTATTGTGAGTCCATAAAAGTGGCGTAATACCTCTGACAACATTGTTGACAACAGTGACCTGGGAGTCAGAAATGCTTCCAGGGGTCTTCCCCATACTGTTCCCATGCCATTTGAGCACTGTTCCCATCAATTTGGGCAATTTTTAGGCCCGCTGGAGACCGCCGGAAAAATGCTCGAATTTCACATACACTTACATTGGGCTCGTTACTCGGACTGAGTACTCAAGCATTTCACTTTGCTCGATGCGAGCAACGAGTACCCATTTTAGTGCTCACTCATCACTAGTAAAAATGTAATTATTCTTTCTTCACCGCCCAATGGTATAAAATTCTATGAGGCACATGTGGTGTCCATATGATCACGGCATCCCTAGATGAATTCATTGGGTGGTATGGTTTGGAAAATGAGGTCACATGTTTTTTTTTTTGCTGTTCTGGCACCTCAGGGGCTCTGCCAATGTTACATGGCACCCTCAAACCATTCCAAATTCTGAACTCCAATATGGCACCTCTTCCCTTCTGAGCTTTGAACTGTGCCTGAAAAGTAGTTTTTGACCACATATGGGGGATCGGTGTACTCAGCAGAAATTGCACAACAGATTTTGGGGTGCAAAAATTCCTGTGAAGCACCTGAAGGATTAATAAACGTAATTGTAAGTCCTGTAAATAAAACATATCTGCCTTATGTATCCCAGGGGCGGGTTGTAACATATGTCCATTCTCCTTAGGGAATAGGGAGTATGAATTGCAATCTTTACTATAATATTGTAAATGTGTAGTGTACTAGTGATGATATAAAACATCTCTTTTTTATATTTCTGATACTGCAATACTGACTTTGTTGTGTTCTGATCGTTCTCTTCTCTATTTTTTTATAGGTCAACAATTAATTTCTTTATATAGTCCCAGGGATTCTTTTTCCTTCTTTTTTTCTTCCCCCCTTTCTCTTCTCCTCCCCCCCCTCTCATCTCTCTCTCTTTTATCTCTTTATTACTTACATATGTCTGAAACATTACTTTTCCAATATCCATTATTTCTTTGCTTCTGACAAACCTTACTCAAGTCTGAATGTGTCTTGCGTTCCATATGCGTTCCAGATGTACCTAATGCGCATGTCTGGCAGTCTTCAGCGCTTCATCACACGCACTAATCTTCAAGAGGAAGTACGCACCCGGAAGTCATATGCGGTTCACAGCGGTTACGCCATGCGTTTCACCTACTGCGCATGTCCGGAACTGTGCAGGTGTAAGCGCGCGCTCCACAAAAGGATAGAGCAGCATAGAGGGCATATAAAAGGGGTATTCTTTCCCCCACCACCGCGCACAGACCCTCCGCTGTCGGCACTTTCACCTAGGGGCACTTCCCCATGAACCAGGTATGTGTACTTATTACATGAATTTATTCCCTGATTCCCATTGCAGGTTTTCTTCCTTATTCCTTTGGCTGTTTTCTTTATCTTCTTTTACTTTCTAGAGAATCCCACTGAATTTCTTAGCATCTGATACTTACCTATATTGAATCCAAATCCTCTAGCAAGTGAGTCCCATACCCATTATATATGATGCTTATTGTTATGGTTTATGCAATAGGTCTATGCCTTTATTGTCTTCTCCCTATAACAATTAGATATTTCCTATACAATTAATTGTGCATGATATATTCTTCTATATGATATTTCTTTATTACTGTATTCTGTTCCATTTTTTTGATATTTGTTTTTTTTCTCTTAGAGAAACCTTGATAAAGACCAATATAGGTCGAAAACGTTTGGTTTATGGTACATGATTATCAAGAATTTTTCTGCACATGCATATGCTATGATTCTTTTGCCGTCAAGGATGTGTATATGAATAAACTGTTATATTTTCAAATTGGAGTGCCGAAGTTTTCTCTTTATATATTGAATTTTTTCTTCAGAGCACCCCTTTCTGTTTTTTAAGCAGTGAGCGACCCCTCATTTATATCACATTATATATGTATAACTCTTGTGTATATAGTGTATTATCTAGTGTTCCCTTAAGGCGATTAAATATATAATTTAACCTTGGGTTGCTCTTTTATCTCGATCCACGAATCCCCAAGTCCGTTTCTCAGTTTAACTTCCCATGCTAGGGGGCTGGTTTCTTGCCCAATATAATTCCTGTTAAAGGACCGGGCTTACATAGAATAGGAACTGGTAGCAGTTCTACCTGGCTGATAAGGTTCTGTTTCACTGGGGCTAGTGAAATGGGCCTCTCAGGGGTGTGAGCGAGAGTAGCGCCATGCCAGTGATTACTCCTTGTGCCTCCTTGAGCCCGTGTGGACAGGGCGTATCTGTGTAAAACTGTACCAACCTGACCTTACGTGTCCCCGAGGGGTGCAGAACGTTATGTTGGTGCAAAGTGCAGATCCGTATCATGCGATCCGTCTGACGCAATAGTGACATCAGGAGGGGTGGTGAGCTTCAGATTCATCACAGAGCTTAAAGGGGTACTCCAGGGAAATAAAAAATGATCCTAATGCTGATACTTTTATAAACTCTCTTTGCCTTAGTTGATTGCGGCTTAAAAAGTCCACTCTGATTTTCTCTTTACCTCTTATGTGAAGAGCCATCAAAGACAAAAGATTACTTTCCGCTAGTTGGAATAAGCGATCTGTCACGTCCCTTAAGGGTCTGGATCATGTGTCCCCCTGGTAGTTTATGTAGGCCACTGTCACCTGATTGTTGGTGAGGATCCTGAAATGATGACCATGTAGCAACACAAGGAGTCTTCTTCTAGCCATCTCAACTGCAAGCAATTCCTTCAATTTTGATGAAAAAAAACTCTCTCGTTCCCTGACCAAATCCCTTGGATTACTAAGTCTTCTAGATGAGCCCCCCATCCATGGTGACCACCCGTGAGATTTTATTCACCCAGGGAACCCCCATGGACAGATTAGTGCTATCCAGCCACCATGGGAGGGACTGGATTAAGGAGAGGGATAGCATTATCCTTCCTTCCAGGTGCCCTCTAAGGGAAATGTCGTTTTTTAACACATTCCATTGTAAGGTCTAGTATGGAACTGGGCCCACAGGACTTCCGGGATGCAAGACGTGAGAGAACCTAGAAGGGACATAGCATTTCTAAGAGACATGGTGGGGAATTTCAGAGCCCTTAACACCCGGCGTTGGATGTTTTCTACTTTACCGCCTGGGAGATGAAACTCCTAGACCGAGTCCATCAGAAGCCCAAAAAACTCCTGTACTTGTAGGGGCTCTTACCATGATTTTTTTAACGTTCTATAGCCAACCTAAACATTCTAAAGTGGACATCACTCCTTCTAGCTGGGCAGTACAATGCAGGGCCGAATTGCCTACTACTAGTAAATCATCCAAATATGGGACAATCAATACATTCTTCCCCCGGAAATTGGCCATGATGTCTGCGATCACTTTGGTGAAGACAAGAGGGGCAATAGTGAGGCCAAATGGGAGGGCTCTAAACTGGAAGTGTGACTACTCTCCCAATGGCTACGGCAACTCTGAGGTACTGTTGGTGTTCTACATGTATGGGCACATGGTAATAAACATTCTTCATCTAAAACTGCCATTAAGCAATCCTGGAAGATACATTTTATTGCAGATTACAGAATGCATTTTGAAAGGAAGGATTCTTAGGAATTTATTAAGGCCCTTCAAATTTATTATTGTCCTAAAAGACGTAGTTACTTACCGGTAACGGGATTTCTCAGAGCCCATGACGGCACCACGGAGAGGGGATCCGCCCTTCAAGGACAGGAAACCTACAGATAAAAGGGCGGTGCCTCTCTCCCGCATCAAGTTGTTTACAGAGCATGAGAGGACCAACAGGTTAGTAACACAAAATTTTACAATTTAAGACCTCGTCAGACACACCACGTGGCAACAAGTAACTAATAAGTGTGCGCACCCACGCGTGAAGGGAGGGAATGTACGGGTGCCGTCATGGGCTCTGAGAAATCCCATTACCGGTAAGTAACTATGTCTTTCTCCTTCCCCCATGACGGCACCACGGAGAGAATTACAGAGAAGTGACTCATTAGGGGGGGACCACAGCTTCCAGAACCCTTCTCCCGAAAGTAAGGTCCAAAGAAGAGGTTAAGTCTAGCCGGTAGTGATTAAAGAAGGTAGAGGGGGAAGACCAGGTTGCCGCTCTACATATCTGCTCTATCGTAGCACCAGCCTTCTCCGCCCAGGAGGCTGCCACTGCTCTTGTTGAGTGGGCCTTCAGTTTCTCCGGGGCAGCTTCTCCACGTGAGGAGTAAGATAGTGTGATAGCCTCCCTTTATCTATCTGGCCAGCGTGCCCTTAGAAGCTTTCTTCCCCTTACGAGGGCCCTGAAAGCAAACAAAGAGAGAACTATCCTGCCTACACTCTCTTGTCGCCTCTAGATACTGGATTAGGCACCTTCTGACGTCTAGTGTATGCAAGACCTTCTCTTTTATGTTCCTAGGGTTAGGGCAGAAAGAAGGAAGGGTGATTTCCTGGGACCTGTGAAATCTTGACGCCGCTTTTGGCAGATAGGCAGGGTCAGTCTTCAGAATAACCCTATCCTCCAAGATTTGTGTGAAGGGGGAGCCTGCAGATAGGGCCTGAACATCACTAACCCTACGTGCGGATGTGAGAGCTACCAAGAGTGCTGTTTTTAGGGACAGAATTTTTAGGGATGCTTCCGACAGGGGTTCAAAAGGGGCCTCCGTTAAAGCTGAAAAGACCAAGTTTAAATCCCAGAGTGTAGTATTTCGGAATGGGATGGGTCGGGATCTAGCTGATGCCTTAATAAACCTAGATACCCATCTATCCCTAGCTAGGTTAAAATTATAGAGCGCAACGTGAACTTTTAAGGTACTTGTGGCCAGGCCCAGCTCCAAACCCCTCTGTAAAAATTCCAGGATGGCTGTCAATGGAACCTCCCCACCCAACCTGGAACCTGAGACTGAAAGGAATTTCTTCCAGGTTTTCCCGTATAGTTTGGTGGTGACTGGTTTTCTACTTTGAAGTAGTGTGGTGATAAGATTTGGGGAGAAACCTTTGTCTTTCAGAAGAGCCCTCTCAAATTCCAGGCTGTCAAGTGTAAGCTTGAAGCCCGAGGATGGAGGACTGGACCCGGAGAAAGAAGGTCCGGGAGCTCTGGAAGAACCCATGGGTCGGAGATTGATAACCTCCTCAGCCATGAAAACCATGCCCTCTTTGGCCAAAAGGGGGCTATCAAGATTACCCTCGCTTCCTCTTCTCTGATTTTCCTCAGAACAGCTGGAATCAGAGCGGTCGGAGGAAAAGCGTAAGCTAGAGGGTAATTCCATGGGATCATGAAGGCATCCACGGCTATGGGGTTCCTTTTGGGATCTAGGGAGCAAAAAGAGCGTGTTTTTTTGTTCTGATTGTTGGCAAACAGATCTATGGAGGGCCGGCCCCACCTTTGTACAATCTGCCGAAAAACTGCCTAACTTAATTCCCACTTGCCCTGCTTCAGCTGTGTCCGACTCAAAGTCTGCGGTGCGATTTTCTATCCCTTTTATGTGTAGAGGGGATAGGGATTGTAAGTTCTCCTCGGCTAAGCGAAAGATGACCTCTGTCGTCTGCATTAGGGAATGGTACCGTGTACCCCCCTGGTGGTTCAGGTACGCCACTACTACTCGGTTGTCTGAAAAGACCCTCACGTGATTTCCTTGTAGTGAATGCATGAACTCCCAGAGTGCCCGCTCTACTGCTAGGAGCTCCTTCATGTTTGAGGACATTAGTTTTAGGTGTTCTGTCCAGACCCCCTGAGCTACCAGGTTGTTGAGGTGAGCCCCCCAGCCCCCGGGACTTGCATCTGTGGTCAGGATTTGCGGTGTTGGGATTGTCCAAGGAATCCCCCGGGCTAGATTGTCTATGTTCCCTGACCACTCTAGGGAAAGTGTGGTTTTTGCAGATAGCGTTAACAGCCCTTCTAAACGCCCTTTAAGGGCTTTTTCTGCCTCTAGGATTTCCCACTGAAGGGTCCTGCTATGTATTTGACCACATTGGACGGCCGGAAAGCATGGTATCAGGAAACCTAGAAGGGACATGGCTTTAAGAAGGGACATAGACGGGTGTGACTTTGCCCGTGATATCTGGCCTAAGATTTTTTGAATTTTTTCTGCGGGGAGACGACACTCCTGACCTTTTGAATCCAGCACGATGCCTAGGTATTCCTGTATCTGGCATGGTTCTGTTTTGGACTTTTCCAGATTCAAAAGCCATCCTAAGCGAGTCAAGGAATCCATGACCTTTTTCAGATGGGATTTGCAGTTTAGGAAAGAGCTGCCTATTATCAGGAAGTCGTCTAGGTATGGGACGACCAGGGTGTTCTGTTCCGTTAGATGAGCCATCACCTCTGCAACAACTTTGGTGAAGACCCTTGGGGCTATGGCGACGCCGAATGGGAGGACTGTATATTGGTAGTGTTTGACCACTCCACCCATAGGAACTGCTACCCTGAGGAACTTCCGGTAGTCTTTGTGTATCGGGACGTGATAATAAGCGTCTTTTAAGTCCAGGACGGCCATGAAACAACCGGGAGACAGCATTTTTACTGAAGATTTTATTGTTTCCATTTTCAAGGCTTCCACCTTCAACAGTTTGTTCAGTTTTTTTAGATTCACAATCGTCCTGTATGTCCCGTCTGCTTTTTTTCTCAGGAATAATGGAGAATAGAAGCCCATGCCTTTCTCCCCCCACCCCGGGACCTCCTGAAGGACTGCCTTCCCTACCAGTCCTTGGATTTCCTGCTCCAAGGCCAGTTGCTCCTCGTTTGAAGACCTTTCGGGGATTATAACAAAGTTTTGCTGAGGGAATTTGAGGAACTGGAGTTTCAGGCCCGATTGTATTAGGCTCAGAATCCATGAGCTGTTGGATAATAGCTCCCAGGCCGGGAGAAAACTTGATAGAAAGCCCCCCCACCCGGGGCAAATCTTCATTGGGGGGGCTTTCTGTTATCGCTGGAGGGCTTGTTAAATAGGAATCCCTTGGTCTTCCTTTTCCTGTCTTCCCACCTATCCTGTTCTTTAGGGGGCTTTCTACGTATAAACCTTTTACTCCGAAAAGGTTTCCTGCAAGCAGTGTTAGACAGCATCGGAAACCTCTTCTTATTGTCCCCTGCCTTATCCAAGATGTCATCAAGGGCGGGCGCAAATAGAAACTCGCCCTCACAGGGGATGGAGCACAACCTAGATTTAGTCTGTAGATCCCCGGGCCAACATTTGAGCCAGAGGGCTCGTCTAGCCACGTTAGCAAGCCCTGCCACTCTAGCATCTAACCTGACGGAGTCCGCCGAGGCGTCAGCCAGGAAGGCGACTGCCCCTTTCATTATCGGGATAGATTCAAGGATTGTGTCTCTCAATGTTTTTTGCCTCAGTTGTGATTCAAGCTGATCCAGCCAGACCATTAGTGACCTGGTCGTACACGTGACAGCTACCGCAGGTTTTAACCCCCCCCAGCGGCTTCCCAGGAACCCTTTAGGAAGGTGTCTGCCTTTTTATCCATGGGGTCTTTAAGACGCCCATGTCCTCAAATGGAAGGGAGTATTTCTTTGAGGCTTTGGCTATGGCGACATCCAGTTTTGGTGCTTTCTCCCAAAAGGAACATGCAGGGTCCTCAAACGGGTACTTTCGTTTAGGGGAAAGGAAGCCCTTCCTCTCCGGTCTTTTCCACTCTTTCTTAATCAGCGAGTGAACATGTTCGTTGAGTGGAAAAGATCTCCTCTTTTTTTTGTTCTAGACCACTGAACATCACATCTTGTATGGATTTTTTGGGCTGGGGATCTGTTAATCCCATGGTAGACCTGACTGCTTTGAGGAGGCTATCTGTTTCCTCGATAGGGAAACAGCTCCGTCCTCCTCTATCTGTAGACGAGGAAGAGGAGGAGGAAGAGGTGGAAGTGCCTGAATCTCCGCCATCCTCAGAACTGCTAGACCTGGACTCTGGGGATATGTTTTTAGTTTTCCTTAACCTTTTGCCCCCCTGAAAAGATTTAATGGTGTTTTCGACCTGTGATTTAATTAGGTCTCTAAGTTCAGAGGCAAATCTCGGGGTTCCCTCGCATATAGTCTGCTCAATGCAGGAGCTGCAGAGTCTCTTATCCCAAGTAATGGGCAAGGCTTCAGTGCATAGTGCACAAGTCCTATTTTTTGCTTTCCCTGTACTCTTTTTTCCCTATAGGAGACAAAAGAGAGAGCAAGGGCCCCTAGTTACAAAGTGGACTTTCACGAAGCTCACTTACCAACCAGACGGAAGAGCGGGTACCGGTTCAGGAGGTGGAGCCATCTTTGTAGACGGAGTCCTCCTGGAAGATGCCGAGGTGGAGTCCTTGCTGTGCTGCGACGATCTGCCGGAGCGCCCGCTTCCACTGTTCCGGTCCTGGTGCCCCGACTCTACCGGCCTCCTCTTTTGTTGGGTTGGCTGTGGTGGTGGCGACTGAGGATGTAGCTCTTGCTCCTCAGGTAGCTCCTGGTTACTCATTATTTTTTTTTTTTCTTCCACAGTGTGCCAGAGCTCTGATTGTTATGTTCTGCTACCAAAGCTAAGGAAAGAGAGGAGATCTGTCCCTACTATAGGACTCAGCTGAATCCCTACGATGTAACAGGGAACCTGATCCTGCGATCAGACCTGCTAAAGTCCTAATCTAGTCTGTACGGAGACCTATAGATGTGGGGAAGGAATCCCTACAAGTACTAAGGACTGGGAGGAATATGGGACACCTCCTAACAGAAATAGTAGCAGACAGACGAACAAACAAAATAGATAGAACATAGAGGTCCGTAGACCAAGCAAACTAACAGAGTTAGATACAGAGCACAGGATAGCTAGAAAGTAGATATACAATGAAGTCCAGCAAAGCCAGAAGGGCGGAGCAGGATTAAATAGGCCAACAAGGTCATGTGACCAGCAAAGGAAAAAAAACCTAACAGCAAGGTTCTAACAGTACCCCCCCTTCTAAGAGGATCCTCCGGATCCCCTAGGACCAGGCTTATCAGGAAATCTCCTGTGAAACGCTCTGATAAGTCTGGACGCGGAAACATCATCTGACCTCACCCAAGAGTTATCCTCGGGTCCGAAACCTTTCCAGGCCACAAGATACTGCAAACTACCTCTATACCGTCTAGAGTCAAGGATGCGAGAAATTTCATATTCCCCGTCCTCCACCACCGGAGGAACAGAGGCAGAGGCGTCACCATCCGACACAACAGCTTTTTTTAACAGAGAGACATGAAAGACCGGATTAATTCTCCAGGAGGTAGGAACCTCCAACCTAACAGCAGATTGGTTGACAACCTGAAGCACCTTAAAGGGCCCTACAAACTTGGGACCCAATTTCTTAGAAGGAATCCTCAACCGCAATAGAAACACAAGCCCTCCGAAAAACGACGGTCTTTTTCTTGAGAGCGAGGTGCCACCGATCCAATCTCCATCGGTTCACCACTGTTAGTACACACATTATCATAACCAGAAACTGACATAGCAGAGGATTTGCTCTCATTAACCCTAGCACGCAGTCTTCTATCCACCCGTATAGCTAATTGCATAGCCTGTTGCAAATCCTCAGGTGTAGGATAAGCAATTAGCAGGTCTTTAACCCTTTCACTGAGCCCAGCAAGAAATAGACTTTTCAGAGCAGAATCGTTCCACCCTGTTTGAGTGGACCAACGACGAAAATGAGTACAATATTTTTCGACATTACCTGATCCTTGTTTTAAACGTCTCAACTCAGTCTCAGCTGATGCCACACGGTCAGGATCATCATATAATAGTCCTAAAGCAGAAAAAAAACTATCCACTGATCTGAAGCATGTATCACTAGGTTGCAAAGAAAAGGCCCACTCCTGAGGCTCTTTGCGCAAAAGTGACATTATGAACCCTACGCGCTGGGATTCATCCCCAGAGGACTTGGGTCTCAAACGAAAATACAATAAGCAAGCATTTTTAAATGAAAAAAATTCTCGATGTTCACCAAAAAATAAATACCTTAGGCTCCAAGAAATATGCTCCAGGACAGTTACTCACGTGCTGACGGAGCTCGGCCACTTCCAGAGAGAGTCCCTGCAGGTGTTTAGCCAAATCCTGAACCGACACCATGATGGAACAAAAAAAAATCTTTCCTTAGAGAATTTGCAGGCTGGACTTACTGTTATGTTCTGCTACCAAAGCTAAGGAAAGAGAGGAGATCTGTCCCTACTATAGGACTCAGCTGAATCCCTACGATGTAACAGGGAACCTGATCCTGCGATCAGACCTGCTAAAGTCCTAATCTAGTCTGTACGGAGACCTATAGATGTGGGGAGGGAATCCCTACAAGTACTAAGGACTGGGAGGAATATGGGACACCTCCTAACAGAAATAGTAGCAGACAGACGAACAAACAAAATAGATAGAACATAGAGGTCCGTAGACCAAGCAAACTAACAGAATTAGATACAGAGCACAGGCTAGCTAGAAAGTAGATATACAATGAAGTCCAGCAAAGCCAGAAGGGCGGAGCAGGATTAAATAGGCCAACAAGGTCATGTGACCAGCAAAGGAAAAAAAACCTAACAGCAAGGTTCTAACACTGATGAGCAACTACTGGCGTCCATCGCTGTCTTTTAAGGCACTGGGAGTCCCTCCCATAGTGCCTGTAGTGACCCGACGCCCCCTCCTTCCCTGCACCTGCGGGAGGACGCCCGCGCCTGCGCAGACTGGCTACCCAGTCATGCATTGCGGCATTGTGTCATCCAGGGGCGCCCCGTGCGCATGTGCGGCAGACCCGGAAGCACAAGTGCACGCCGCCGGGCCGCGCTCTCACCTCCGCAACCAGGGGCGTCCAGCACAGTCCTTGACGGCCCCGAAAGGCCCTGTCCTCTTCGTCTGGACCCCCCTCCGCATACCCTAAAGGCCCACTGACCCCAGCGGTGGCGCATCAGGACACCGCACCAGCCGAGGCAGGGGACTCCCGCTGCCTGGATCGGACTGGCCGGGCCAGGCATCCCACGACGTCCATCTTCTTGGCACTCCGCAGGTATGCCTCCTCCGGACTGTAGGATCCCGTCAAGGACAGAAAACCAACTGATGCGGGAGAGAGGCACCGCCCTTTTATCTGTAGGTTTCCTGTCCTTGAAGGGCGGATCCCCTCTCCGTGGTGCCGTCATGGGGGAAAGAGAAAAAAGCCATCCGGTTTCTTAATTAGAAAAAGAGGGGAGTAAAACCACTTCCCTCTTTCTAACACGAGAACCTCCAACAGGATAGTTTTCTGCACCAGCTCGCTCTGAGACTTCGGCCTCTAGGGCTTGTTGTTCTGCTGACGAAGTCCAAGAGGGAATTACCATGAACCTTCCTTGCGAGATTGACTGGAACTCCATCTTTAGCCCCAATTTTATTAGGCCGAGAATCCAATTACTCACTGACATTTCTTCCCAGGCCGGGAAGAACGAAAGTCCCCCCTTCACCTGGGCTGGAAGTCATTGACCCGGCTTTTTGGAATCCTGGGAGGAGGTTCCAAACATGAAACCTTTACCTTTCCTTTTTTGGTCTTCCCATTTGTCCTGATCTCGGGAGGGCTTCCTTCTGGCGAACCTTCTTTTTATGAAGGATCGTTTGTAGATTGGGATGGACAAGTTTGGAAATCTCTTCTTAGCATCACCAGCTGTGAAGACCCGGGGTCTTCCGTGAGCATAACGCTACTCAGACAACACAGGGTGCAGGTAAACCAGCGTGGCAATACTTTGTTGAACCACAATGCGGACAATAAACACACAGAACAGTCTCAGCAATTACCCAAGATGGTACAACATTACACAGTCTCACCCTTCCTTCTCCGCCCGCCTGGGTTAGAACAGCTGCGACTTTGGAGACTTCCAGGACCGACTACCTCAACCAGTGGCCCCCCCGCTTCTGGAGGGCCCCCACAGAGAGGGGGTAGCGGCGAGCTTAGGAGGCTAGCAGTCCATTGCGGTACAAGACCATGAGACCCGAAAGTCCCACTCTGGCCTCTCCGAGAGTTTTCATGGGGCCAGGCAACCAGTGGGTCCCTCCTTGCAACCCCAAAACAACATATTCTTGGGGCCAGGTGACTTCTTCGTCCTCTCCTGGACTCCCCAAAATGTATCCATGTCTCTCTGATGGTTAATGGAGCAGATCCGAATCTTTCCAGTCAGGGCTGGTACCCTTAGGCTAGAATCATGTAGAATACATTTATGTGTCTCTTTAGATGCCATGCAATCTATCTACTTTCCTGAAGGATGTCTCCCATTCTCTTTCCAAGGTCTTTCTAATGTTCCTTGATTCTTTGTCCCAAGTCTCAATCTGACACCAGGACTACAGACATCCCTGTTTATATTTACATCTGTGTGAGGTCATCAGGCACAGGTAAGAGGTAAAGGTGCAGGGCTCCAGTACCCACAGCTCATCCCTCAAGATTGACTGGCAAACAACCTACAATGGTATTTAACATATATAGCAAACATTCATTGTCCTAGCTAATCTATTTGCATAGTTTGTATCACAGGGGCTCTTGTAAATACACATCATTGTTTCAGAATCAAAGAGCAGATAACATTCAGGGTTATACAAATAGTAGTCTGTGTTAATCGACTAAAGAAAAACAGAGATAAAAGAGTCAACATAAAAATTAAGAAATGCTGCTCTTGCCATCAGAAAGTATGTCTCATATAATTAAGATTTTACTCTGCATGGTCACACCAGTCTTTTCCAAAAGTTCATCCAAAGCTCGGCCAAACAGGCCTCACACCGAATGGCACACAGCTTTGTTCTAGCCTGGATGTCCCCTGGCCAGCATTGCAACCATGAAGCCCTATGGGCCGCGTTTGAAAGGGCTGCAGATCTCGCCGCTAAGCTGAGTCCGCGCTGAAGAGTCCAACAGAAAGGCTGCAGCCCCTCACATAAGCCGGACAGTGGCTGTCTCTAGAAGTTTTATCCTTCAATTGGGTTTCCAGACAGTCCAACCAGATCATTAAGGATCTGGCTGTACATGTAGCAGTCACTGAGGATTTTAGGGCTCCAGCCGACGTCTCCCATGTACCTCTGAGGAAGCTATCTGCTTTTTTGTTGAGGGGGTCGTCTATATTCTAAATATCTTCAAAGGAGAGAGAGGTTCCCCAAAGCATCGCCTTTGCTACAGTTGCATCCAGTTTTGGCGCTTTGTCCCAGTTTGATGAGGAAGGCTCATCAATGGATATCTCCTCTTGAATGACGGGGTTTTTCCATTCCCTCTGTATTCACTGTATTCCCTCTGCACAGATTTTTTAATTTAAAGGAAATGAATTATGCCTTTTTTGGTCCAAGCCCCCAAACATCATGTTCTGAACCAATTTCTCGGGTTTGGACTATACTATCCCCATCGTGTTCCTAACTACATTTACAAGTTGGTCCATCTGTTCTAAAGGGAAACACAGACGGCTTGTGTCATAGTCTGAGGAGGAGGCCAATGAGGAGGATTCGGAGGAGTCGTCTTCCTTATCTGACACACTAGACACATCCGACCCCGGGGACTGCTAGCCTTTTTACTCTTTTTCTCCCTATGGACCTCTTCCTGGGAAAGGGATTTAAAGGACTCTAAGTTCTGCCCTGATGATTGATCTTAAGTTGGTGGCAAAGTTAGAGGTCTCCTCCGCTACTGTCTGCTCTATACAAGGCAAGCAAAGGCTCTTTTAGAAGGAGTTAGGCAATAGATTTCTGCAAAGCACACACTCCATGTGCTTATACTTTGCTGTACACTTCTTTCCCTGTGACAAAAAAGGGGAAAGGCTACATCAGAGTGAAATTTCACGAAGATCGCTTACCAGTGTGTGGCACTCAAATGGTACCGTACTTAGAGGGGCCAAACAAAAAGTGTATACACCTCTTTAGGGATGATTAAATGCTTGTTACCAAATTACCCAGAGGGGTAACTAAACCCTGATTAAGGGGTGCACTAAAACATGACTTATTTCTGCTATTAAAACGCGGTGAAGAATTAAAACTACACTAGTTAGTCTGCTCTATTTCTGTATTGATGAGTCTCTAGAGACTAACACGTACAACATATCTGATATTACTGATTCATTACAGTCACCTCTATGACTGCAGTTCATATATTAATTGGGCAGATATTTTACTAGGACATGCAGATTTCCTAGTGCTACCTGAAACATATACACTCCCTGACAGAAGTTATGTCGCTTATCCATGTTACGTAAATAAAAGCTTATAACCTGACGTTAAATTCATCCATTGGTTTTATAAATTACTCTTTTGAAAGCTGAAACCCTCCCAAATTTGGTTTAGGTTAAGAAAATAAATTGGCATCAATGCTGAAATATTGATCATTTAATGAACACAGAATGGTCAGATTTTGGCAAGACAAAAGTTTTGTCGCCTGGTCATACAGTACAGACCAAAAGTTTGGACACATCTTCTCATTTAAAGATTTTTCTGTATTTTCATGACTATGAAAATTGTACATTCACACTGAAGGCATCAAAATTATGAATTAACACATGTGGAATTATATACTTAACAAAAAAGTGTGAAACAACTGAAAATATGTCTTATATTCTAGGTTCTTCAAAGTTGCCACCTTTTGCTTTGATGACTGCTTTGCACACTCTTGGCATTCTCTTGATGAGCTTCAAGAGGTAGTCACCGGAAATGGTTTTCACTTCACAGGTGTGCACTGTCAGGTTTAATAAGTGGGAATTCTTGCCTTATAAATGGGGTTGTGACCATCAGTTGTGTTGTGCAGAAGTCTGGTGGATACACAGCTGATAGTCCTACTGAATAGACTGTTAGAATTTGTATTATGGCAAGAAAAAAGCAGCTAAGTAAAGAAAAACGAGTGGCCATCATTACATTAAGAAATGAAGGTCAGTCAGTGCGAAAAATTGGGAAAACTTTGAAAGTGTCCCCAAGTGCAGTTGCAAAAACCATCAAGCGCTACAAAGAAACTGGCTCACATGAGGACCGCCCCAGGAAAGGAAGACCAAGAATCACCTCTGCTTCTGAGGGTAAGTTTATCCGAGTCACCAGCCTCAGAAATCGCAGGTTAACAGCAGCTCAGATTAGAGACCAGGTCAATGCCACACAGCGTTCTAGCAGCAGACACATCTCTTCAACAACTGTTAAGAGGAGACTTTGTGCAGCAGGCCTTCATGGTAAAATAGCTGCTAGGAGACCACTGCTAAGGACAGGCAACAAGCAGAAGAGACTTGTTTGGGCTAAAGAACACAAGGAATGGACATTAGACCAGTGGAAATCTGTGCTTTGGTCTGATGAGTCCAAATTTGAGATCTTTGGTTCCAACCACCGTGTCTTTGTGCGATGCAGAAAAGGTGAGCGGATGGACTCCACATGCCTGGTTCCCACCGTGAAGCCTGGAGGAGGAGGTGTGATGGTGTGGGGGTGCTTTGCTGGTGACACTGTTGGGGATTTATTCAAAATTGAAGGCATACTGAACCAGCATGGCTACCACAGCATCTTGCAGAGGCATGCTATTCCATCCGGTTTGCGTTTAGTTGGACCATCATTTATTTTTCAACAGGACAATGACCCCAAACACACCTCCAGGCTGTGTAAGGGCTATTTGACCAAGAAGAGAGTGATGGGGTGCTACGCCAGATGACCTGGCCTCCACAGTCACCAGACCTGAACCAAATCGAGATGGTTTGGGGTGAGCTGGACTGCAGAGTGAAGGCAAAAGGGTCAACAAGTGCTAAGCACCTCTGGGAACTCCTTCAAGATTGTTGGAAGACCATTTCCGGTGACTACCTCTTGAAGCTCATCAAGAGAATGCCAAGAGTGTGCAAAGCAGTCATCAAAGCAAAAGGTGGCTACTTTGAAGAACCTAGAATATAAGACATATTTTCAGTTGTTTCACACTTTTTTGTTAAGTATATAATTCCACATGTGTTAATTCATAGTTTTGATGCCTTCAGTGTGAATGTACAATTTTCATAGTCATGAAAATACAGAAAAATCTTTAAATGAGAAGGTATGTCCAAACTTTTTTGTCTGTACTGTATAATGCACCCAATCCTAGTTTACAGCCTCACCAGTGCTCAGTAAATGATCGGTTAATTAGTGGGTGTGTATAAAAAGAAACCCAGCACCCCAGACCTTCACTTGAACTGAAACTTGAGCTCTGACAACATGCCAAAAATCCACCCTGCGACCAAAGCTTGATTATCAAGAGGCTGAAGACCAGATACACTGCAGAGGTGGCTGGCACCTTTAATGTGTCTCAGCGTCAAGTACAAAGAATTAAAAAAAGATTTGAAGAGACTGGAGATGTGTTTGACAAGCCCAGGTCCAGCAGACCCCGCAAAACAACTGCTCAGGAGGAATGTTTGTTGGTTAGAAAATCCAAAACAAGCCCCTCTTCCACTGCAGCAGAGCTCCAACAGGCCTGGTCACCTCAAGTCCCTATGTCAACTAGAACAGTTTGTAGGATTCTGTCTCGAAATGGCCTCCATGGTTGAATCAGTGCCCAGAAGCCAGCACTAAACAAAAAGCAAATAAAAAAACGTGTTTCATTTGCAAAGTCCCACAGCCTGCTAAACAGATGGACGCTGGAAAAGTGGCAGAAGGTGGATTTCTCTGATGAATCTTCAGTAGAATTACACCACAGCCACCGCAAATATTGCAGGAGACCTACTGGAGCCCGTATGGATCCAAAATACACCCAGAAAACAGTTAAATTTGGTGGTGGAAAGATCATGGTCTGGGGTTACATTCGGTGTGGGGGTGTGCGAAACATTTGCAAGGTGGAAGGCAATAGCAATAGCCTAAAATATCAAGAAGTATTAGCTACCTCTTACATTCCAAATCATAAAAGGGGTCAAATTCTGCAGCAGGATGGTGCTCCATCTCATACATCCATCTCTACAACAAAGTTCCTCCAGGCAAAAAAGATCAAGGTGCTCAAGGACTGGCCATCCCAGTCACCAGAACATCACTGAGCATGTTTGGGGTAGGATGAAAGAGGAAGCTTGGAAGACAAAACCAAAGAATCCAGATGAACTCTGGGAGGCATGCAAGACTGTATTCTTTGCTATTCCTGATGACTTCATTAATAAATTGTATGAATCATTGTTGAACCGCATGGATACAGTCCTTCAAGCTCATGGAAGTCACACAAAATATTAAATATGACTCTAATAGCACCACAACTTCATTCACCAATGTTATGCAACATATATTTGTATTTTAAGATAATTATTTGTTTGATTATCACATTACTTTTTGTGGGCGACAAAACTTTTGTCTTGCCAAAATCTGACCATTCTGTGTTCATTAAATGATCAATATTTCTGCATTGATGCCAACTTATTTTCTTGACCTACACCAAATTTGGGAGGGTTTCAGCTTTCAAAAGAGTAATTTATAAAACCAATGGATGATTTTAACGTCAGGTTATAAGCTTATTTTTACATAACATGGATAAGCGACATAACTTCTGTCAGGGAGTGTACAGGTGCTTCTCACAAAATTAGAATATCATCAAAAAGTTAATTTCAGTTATTCAATACAAAAAGTGAAACTCATTATATAGAGTCATTACAAACAGAGTGATTTATTTCAAATGTTTATTTCTGTTAATCTTGATTATGCCTTACAGCCAATGAAAACACAAGTCATTATCTCAGTAAATTAGAATACTTTAACACCAGCTTGAACAACTATTTTAAAATCCGAAATGTTGGCCTACTGAAATGTATGTTCAGTAAATGCACTCAGTACTTGGTCGGGGCTCCTTTTGCATCAATTACTGCATCAATGCAGAGCGGCATGGAGGCGATAAGCATATGGCACTGCGGAGGTGTTATGGAAGCCCAGGTAGCTTTGATAGCAACCTTCAGCTCGTCTGCATTGTTGGATCTGCTGTCTCTCTTCTTCCTCTTGACAATACCCCATAGATTCTCTATGGGGTTAAGGTCAGGCGAGTTTGCTGCCCAATCAAGCACAGTGATACTGTTGTTTTTAAACCAGGTATTAGTACTTTTGGCAGTGTGGACAGGTGCCAAGTCCTTCTGGAGAATGAAATTTCCATCTCCAAAAAGCTTGTCGGCAGAGGAAAGCATGAAGTGCTCTAAAATTTCCTGGTAGACGGCTGCGTTGACTTTGGTCTGGATACAACACAGTGGACCTACACCAGCAAATGACATTGCGCCCCAAACCATCACTGATTGTGGAAACTTCACACGAGACCTCCAGCAGCTTGGATTGTGGCCTCTCCACTCTTCCTCCAGACTCTGGGACCTTGATTTTCAAATGAAATGCAAAATTTACTTTCATCTGAAAACAACACCTTGGACCACTGAGCAACAGTCCAGGTCTTTTTTTCCTTGGCCCAGGTAAGACGCTGGCGTTGTCTATTGGTCATGAGTGGCTTGACACAAGGAATGCGACACTTGTAGCCCATGTCCTGGATACGTCTGTGTCTGGTAGCTCTTGAAGCAATGACTCCAGCAGCAGTCCACTCCTTGTGAATCTCCCCCAAATGATTGAATGGCCTTTTCTTAACAATCCTTTCAAAGCTGCGGTTATCCCGGTTGCTTGTGCACTTTTTCCTACCACACTTTTTCCTTCCACCCAACTTTCCATTAATATGCTTGGATACAACACTCTGTGAACAGTCAGCTTCTTTAGCAATGACCTTTTGTGGCTTACCCTCCTTGTGGAGTGTGTAAATGACTGCCTTCTGGACTTGTCAAGTCAGCAGTCTTCCCCATGATTGTGGAGCCTACTGAAACAGACTAAGGAACCTTTTTAAATGCTTATGAAGCCTTTGCAGGTTTTTTTTGTACATTATTCTAATTTACTGAGATAATGAATTTCATTGGCTGTAAGCCATAATCATCAATATTAACAGAAATAAACAATTGAAATAGATCACTGTTTGTAATGACTCTATATAATATATGAGTTTTACTTTTGTATTGAAAAACTGAAATAAATTAACTTTTTGATGATATTCTAATTTTGTGAGATGCACCTGTAGATTCCTACTCTCCCTAAAAAAGGAGATTTCGTCGGAACAGTTACGTTTAGCATGTAGATACTGGCCAATAGGTATCCCAGCTTTTAAAGCTCGTGGATGCCAGCTCGGTCAGTGAAGGAGACTGTTCGTGGATGTAGATTTCTGGAATACATCAGTATGTACACAGCCAATATTATCAATACGACTGGTCAGGTTCAGGAAATTAATCTGTTTCAAACTTATCTCATACTAAAGAACATCCCTATTTTAATGATGTTTAGAATAGAGACAAAATCCCAAAAAAAATTTGTGTCAACATCCCATAAAATTAAAACAATCAAATAAACCTACCCCAAAATAGAATGCGACTTGTGAAAAAAACTCAAATACTCATTAAATACGTGCTGATCCTCCCACCATCTCAAAAAATAAATTTGCAAATGTAGGTGCACAAGTTGTACCCACTGAGGTACCTTTCTTCTGGTAATAAAATGTGTTGTCAAATGTAAAAAAAGTTGTCCTTAAGCACAAAGCTCAAAAGTGATAAAACAAAAAGACGTAGCTACTTACTGGTAACGGGATTTCTCAGAGCCCATGAAGGCACCACGGAGAGAGGGGATCTGCCCTTTAAGGACAGGAAACCTACAGATAAAAAGGGCGGTACCTCTCTCCCGCATCAGTTGTTTACAGAGCACGAGAGGACCTCCAGGTTAATAACACAATATACATTATTATGATGCTTATCAGGAACACCATGTGACTACGTATAAACGACAAAAGCAAGTGTGCACACCAACGCGTAAAGAGAGGGAATGTACAGGTGCAGTCATGGGCTCTGAGAAATCCCGTTACCTGTAAGTTAACTACGTCTTTCTCTGTCCCCCATGACGGCAACACGGAGAGAATTGTAGAGAAATGTATTATCAGGGGGGGACCACTGCTTCCAGAACCCTTCTACCAAAAGTAAGGTCTGAAGAATAGGCTAGGTCCAGCTGATACTGATTAAAGAATGTAGAGGGAGAAGACCACGTAGCAGCTCTACATATCTGTTCTATTGAAGCTGCCACTGCTCTTGTTGAGTGAGTCTTCAGGTTCTCCGGGGTGGCTTCCCAACGTGGAGTATGACAGGGTGACAGGGTGATGGTGTCCCTTATCCATCTCTCCAATGTGCCTTTAGAAGCTTTCCACCTCTTTCGAGGTCCCTGAAAGCACACAAAGAGAGCCCTGTCCTTCCTTCACTCTTGCGTGGCGGCTAGGTACCGGATTAAGCAACTTCTGACGTCTAATGTAAGTGCCTTCCTCCCTTGTTTTTGGGACAGGGGCAAAAGGAAGGAAGGGTGATCTCCTGAGACCTATGAAAACATGACACCACTTTTGGTAGGTAGGCCGGGTCTTTTTAAGGACAACTCTATCCTCCAAGATTTGTGTGAATGGAGGACCTGCAGATAATGCCTGGATATCACTGACTACGTGCTGACGTGAGTGCTACTAGAAGTGATGTTTTAAGGGACAGGGTTCTTAGAGATGCATCTGCCAGGGGCTCGAAAGGAGGTTTGGTTAGAGCTGTGAGTACTAAGTTTAGATCCCAAGGAGGCGTGTTTCGAGAAGGGATAGGTCTAGATCTAGCCGATGCCCTGATGAAATTAGATATCCACCTATTTCTAGCCAGGTTGCAATTGTATTGGGCAGCACGGTGGCTCAGTGGTTAGCACTTCAGCACTGCAGCGTTGGGGTCCTGGGTTCAAATCCCACCAAGAACAACATCTGCAAGGAGTTTGTATGTTCTCCCAGTGTTTGAGTGGGTTTCCTCCGGGTTCTCCGGTTTCCTCCCACACTCCAAAGACATAATGATAGGGAATTTAGATTGTGAGCCCCAATGGGGACAGTGTCCATAATGTCTGTATAGCGCTATGGAATTAATGGCGCTATATAAGTGAGTAAAATAAATAAATAATGCTGCGGATCTGAACCTTCAAGGTACTTGTAGCTAGGCCCTTTTCCAACCCCTTATGCAGAAATTCTAAAATGGCTGACAGCGGAACCCCTCCTTCCAACCGGGAACCGGACGATGAAAGGAACTTCCTTCCAAGTCTATCCATAAAGTCTGGTGGTTACTGGTTTCCTATTTTGTAGTAGCGTAGAGATTAAATTTGGGGAAAAACCTTTATTACTCAGGACAGCACTTTCAAATTCCAGGCTGTCATGTGCAAGTTTTTTACCTGAGGATGACAAACCGGCCCCTGGGAAAGAAGGTCCGGAAGTTCCGAGGGGTCGTAGATGGACATCATCCTCAGACAAGAAAACCATGTCCTCTTCGGCAAGAAGAGGGCTATTAATATTACCTTTGCTCTGTCCTCCCTGATCTTTTTCAGAATTGCCGGAATCAGGCAATCGGAGGAAAAGCATAGCCTAAAGGGAGATTCCATGGAATCATGAAGGCGTCTTAACGCTACGTGTTTCCCTTTTGGGTCTATTGAGCAGAATGCCTCTACTTTCCTGTTCTATTGGCGAATAGGTCTATGGTAGGATGTCCCCACATCTCTTTGATCTGCTTGAACACTGATTGTGAGCAGAGCCCAGCTGAGACAGGGCGAGTGGGAACTGAAACAAAGTCTGCCCTGCGATTTTCGATCCCCATTATGTAGAGGGCCGATAGGGACTTCAGATTGCTTTCGGCCAACTGAAAAATGTTCTCTGTCACTTGCATCAGAGGACGGGACCGGGTACCACCCTAGTGGTTCAGGTATGCTACTACAACCCAGTTGTCTGAGAACACTCCTACGTGGTGACCCCGCAGAGTGTCCAGGAATTGTAAAAGGGTGTACTACACTGCTAGCAGCTCCTTCATGTTTGAGGATGCTGAACTCAGGTCCTCTGTCCAAACCCCCTGGGCTACCTGGTCGTTCAAGTGAGCCCTCCAGCCTCTGGGACTTGCATCAGTGGTCTGGATCTGATGGACTGAAATCACCCACGGAATACCGCAGGTCAAATTGTCCATCCTCATCCACCATCCCAGAGAAAACGTGTTTTTTGCTGACAAGGTTAGCTGACCTTCTATATTAGCTGACCTTCTATATTTAGAGCGCTTTCGGCTCCTACAATTACCCACTGTAACTCTCTGGTATGTATCTGAGCCCATTGAACGGCCGGAAAACAGGCAGTCATGGAACCTAGGAGGGACATGGATCAACCGTCGATGTCTCTACGAAAAGCTTTTATCCGAGAAACTTGAGCTATGATCTCTTGAATCTTTCCTGTCGGGAGGCGACATTTTTGATTTTTTTTTATCTAATATGCCTAGATATTCCTGTATTTGATTCGGCTTGGTTCTGGATTTTTTAGATTTAAAAGCCAGCCTAAGCTGATCAAGGAATCCATGACCTTCCTTAGCTGGTCTTTGCAATGTTGGAAAGAACTGCCTGCTATCAGAAAATCGTTCAGGTATGAGACAATCAGTATGTCTTGTTCTCTGAGTCAATGCCCACGATGCAGAAATGAAGCAGAAATTTTCCTGAGCATTTTTACATCTCATTGGCAGAAAAATGCATGTGGTTTTTACATGCGTATTTGTGGCATTTTTGCATGCGTATTTGCCATGCGTTTTTCCAATGCATTGTATAGGCAAATACGCATGCAGAAACGCACAAGAATTGGTCATGTCCGTATTTTTTCTGCGAGTAAAATCTGCGCAGAAAAAATCCTGACCATGTGCACAGAACTTGCAGAATCTCACAGGAAGTCATGGCATAAGGTATGCAATGCGTTTCTGGAGCGTTTACACGCTGCAAATACGCACCAAAAATGCATCATGGGCACACAGCCTCAGGTGTGCAGTTACCTCCGAAATTATCTCGGTAAATACCCTTGGGGCTATGGCTAGGCCGAATGGTAGAGCCGTATACTGGTAGTGTTTGACGACCCTCCCTATAGATATTGCTACCCTGAGGAACTTCTGATAATCTTTGTGGATAGGGACGTGATAGTAAGCGTCCCTTAGGTCCAGAACAGTCATGAAACAGTCCTGAAACAGTATTTTTACTGACGTCATTATTGACTCCATTTAGAAGGTTTGAACCTTCAACAGCTTGTTCAATTTCTTTAGATTTACAATTGTCCTGTAAGTCCCATCCGGTTTTCTACTCAGGAACAGAGGGGAGTAGAATCCTTTGCCTTTATCCTGGGCAAGGACTTCTTGAAGGACTGCTTTCTCTATCAGGCCTAGAACCTCCTGCTCTAAGGCTAGCTGCTCTTCGTTTGAGGATCTTTTGGGAGTCACTATGAAATTTGGATGGGGAATTGAGTGGAATTGGAATTTCAGCCCTGATTTTATTATGTTTAGGATCCAAGAGCTGTTGGATATTCTTTCCCAGGTCGGGAGAAACAAGGATAGCCTTCCCCCACCCGAGGAAAACCTTCATTGGGAGGGCTTTCTATTATCATTGGGGGGTCTGCTGAACAGGAACCCTTTGGCCTTCCTCCTTCTATCCTCCCACTTATCCTGGTCCCTGGGGGTTTCCTACACATATATTTCTTACTCCGAAAGGATTTCCTGTAGGAATTGTTGGACAGGGAAGCGTTTTTTATTATCCCCGGCTTTGTCCAGGATATCGTCAAGTGTAGGACCGAACAAAAATTTGTCCTCACAGGGAATAGAGCATAATCTTGACTTTGTCTGGAGATCTCCCGGCCAACATTTAAGCCAGATGGCCCGCCGGGCTGCATTAGAAAAACTGGCTGCCCTAGCTGCTATCCTGACCGAGTCAGCAGAGGCATCTGCCAAAAAGGCAGCAGCTCCTTTCATTACAGGAATGGAGTCTAATATAGTATCCCTAGATGTTTTTTTCCCTCATTTGTATTTCTAACTGATCCAACCAGACCATCAGTGATCTGGCCGTACAAGTGACTGCTATCGCGGGATTCAACCCTCTCCCTGCGACTTCCCATGAACCTTTTAAGAAGGTGTCTGCTTTTTTGTCCATAGGATCCTTCAGCACACCGATATCCTCAAGTGGAAGTAAAAATTGTTTGGAGGCCTTAGCTATAGCCACATCTAATTTTGGCGATTTTTCCCAGAAGGAACATACCGGGCCATCAAATGGGTATTTTCTCTTCGGGAATAAAAGGCCCTTTCTTTCTGGTCTTTTCCACTTTTTTTTAATTAAAGAGTGGACTTTTTCATTAAGGGGAAAAGATCTCTTTTTCTGTTCTAGTCCCCCAAACATTATGTCCTGGACAGATCTTTTGGGACAGGGGTCTATCAGCCCCATAGTTGCTCTGACGGCCTTGATGAGACCATCTGTTTCTGCTATGGGAAAGCAGCTACGCAAGCTTCTATCCCTGGATGAGGATGACTATGAACTGGACAGATCTGAATCTTCATCATCATCCTCAGGACCACTGGATCTGGATTCTGGGGACACATTTGTTTATTTTCTGTTTTTTCCCCTCCCCCTGGAGGGACCTAATGGTGTCTTCTACCTGTGGCTTTATAATGGATCCAAGTTCTGAAGCAAACTTTGGAGTCTCTTCACAAATTGTTTGCTCTATACAAGAGCAACAGAGTCTTTTTGTGCAAAGTGCACAGGTCCTGTGTTTTGTCTTGCCCACACTTTTCCTTCCCTATTAAGAGAAGAGAAAAAAGGGTGAGCCCCAATTATAAAGTGAACTTTCCCGAATATCACTTACCATTCTAACGGAAGAAGAGGTACCGGGTTGTAGACGGGTTCTCTTTTGGATTTGGTGCCGCGCTGACATCCTTACTGTGCTGGGAAGATCTGACGGAACGCCTACTCCCACTGTTACCATGCACGTGATGACGGGAAGAGTCCTCCTGACGTCCCATTTCCTTATCCTGCTTCTTCCTCTTTTGCTGCTGCCACTGAGGCTGCCGCGGTGATGATTGGGGATGCAGAATCTGCACCTCCTGACCAAATGAGACTGACAGAGCTCTATCAGAAGCACTCTGTAGTGCTCTCTGGCGATATATATATACCTGGCTCCTCCCCAGTCTGCCGCACTTCCGGCCCCACTTCCCCCCTTTTTTTTATTATTATTATTATTAACCAGACCTGATGGCACCCGCGTGTCTCTTTTCCTAGGGATACCATACTTCAGCGTCCCGGAAGTGCCCCTGCACATGCGCCAAATGGATTCCCAGTCAGGCTTTGCGGCGACGCGCCAGAAGGGGGCGCACCCATCGGGTGTTCGGGTCATGGGGGCGTGCGGAGCCCACGCATGCGCACTGGAACATGGAAGTTCCTGTGCGCGTTCTTCCAGCGCGACCTCTGCCCATCCGTTGCAGGCCATGAAGATCCAGGGAGAGGCAGCATGCTGCTCCATCTTCCGCTACCTCTCCCCCGCACACCTTAGAGGCCCACTGACCCCAGAGGTGTCGCCTCAGGTCACCGCACCAGCTGAGGCAAGGAACTCCCGCTGCCTGAGTCAGACTGGCCGGGCCTGGCTCCAACGAGGATTCATCTTCTGGCACATAGGTATGCCTTTCTTCTTTCCACAGGTACGCTGTACTGTAGGTTCCCCATAAAGGGCAGGAACCCAACTGATGCGGGAGAGAGGTACCGCTTTTTTTATCTGTAGGTTTCCTGTCCTTGAAGGGCAGATCCCCTCTCCGTTGTGCCGGAAAATGTGATGTTGCCACAACACCTAAATCATAATCGATATTACTGGTACCGGATTTAGAGGGGGATATATCTCAGCCAAAGACCATCTCGAGAGGCTGAAGACTTGTCCACTCTGCTGGAGCTCCTCTGACCGGATCTGCCATGACCTGCAGGACTCTCACCGTCTCTTACCAACACGGCCACTGCCAGTACTGCTACGAGATCGACGCCGTTACGATTGTTGCTGGGGATTCCCAACGAGCTGCTGTTGCTCGGGTGCATCCACTCTCCTGCAGGGGACAACGGGCAAAGATCCATGCTCCATTTGCCTCTTAAATGCAGAAGCAATGCTATTGCCCGCCCCTCTAGGCTCCGGTACCCCCCGGAAATTCCGGGTCAGCAGGTCGATCACATGGCTTGCCTCATCTGGGCGTGCCCCGGCCGCATCAACAGGGCCCACCCTGTGCATAGATATGCTCTCCTCCAGTACGCCTCCCTGCATCCGACACACCTCTCGTTCGTCAGAGGTGCACTCTCGTCCGGGATACTGCTCACCTGCACCCTCACACAACCATGAAAGTCCCCCTTGACCCACTGTGGCGCTTTCAGGGACCCCGCACTGGCCGAGGCAGGGAAATTCCGCTTTGTGAACTGACCAGCCGAACATGGGAAAATGGTCATCATCTTCCGATCTTCAAGTACATGTCACGGAAGGTGTGGAAAAGACTAAGTGCAACACAAAGGGAAGAGGGGAAGGGAGCCCAGACTCTAGGGAAAGGAGGGAGTGGAGACCTTTTAGGCTGATATCACCCTGTCTCCTCTACCATCCCTATATTGGTTCTTCACCAATCGCCGCACAGGAACCTATCCCTGTATTTCCCTAGTGCTTGGCCCTGAATAAGGGGAGACGGGGGGATATGAGTACTAGTCGATCCCCATTAACAACCATGTAGTCAGGCACGGGGGAAAGATAACTTAGCTTGAGCCCACTTCAGAGAGATAACATAGATGTCCTCTTAGCACCAGAGAGGAAGTAAACATTCTGCACTCGCTCCAAGCTTTCACAAGGAAACATGTGAATATCACCGGCACCACCATGCAGCAAAATGAAACTAATTGATAACCTTGCCTGGATGTTTAAATAGAGTAGGAGGGAGGTAGCCGCTGGGTCCTAGAGTGAAACAGCTAAAAAGGTGCCTGTAATGTCAAACGAAGATCTTCTGCAGCCAACTGCAGGGTGACTGTGTCACATCTGACACACCAGTGACAGTACAGTAGTATTCAAAATAATAAAATCCAATATAACTAACCAGATTAATCACTGTTTTTGGAATAAATTATATTACCACATATCAAACAATTTACCAGTTGGTGTAGTAGATTCTAAGAAAACCAACAGACTCCGCATTCAAGATCTGCATGTGTGGCACCCCAGGGGTCTGGTTTCCACAGTAACAGCAATGTTATGTCTGAGAGCAGGTGGGAGGTCTCTTGGTCAGGGATCCTGTCAATGCCACACCTCCTGCCCAGTCCTGGGAGGGGAAGAACTTCCCCTATATAAACCTAGGGCTGAGGCAGGGTTAGAGAGTAGAGAAGAAGTAGAGACAGAGAAGAGAAGCAGATCTAGGAAAAGAACATCAGGAGCTCTGTGGGAGCAGTGCTATAAGGAGTCAGGGGCTGGCAGCTGCAGAGCGCGCCCTGACTGAGAAGCCATCACCGGACCCGGAGTCCGAGGCTGTGGGGACTAATCTTTACCCAGCAGCAGAAACCGCCCGGCAGGGGATTTCAGGTCCTCTGGCCAAGAAACCCGAAGGCACGGTCACACGCGTGGGACCAGCACCGCCGTCGTGGAGCGGACGCCACTAAAAGGCCCCGAGTCACCGGCCATACGGGTGAGCACCACACGGTACACTCAGGGACGTGGGCTACTTATACCCGCCTCTAGCAAGGTAACCAGAAGAGTACAGTCAGTTTGGGAGGCCTACAACTCCGCCTGGTCAGGGGAGATCCCATCTGCTCAAGGACTGACCAGGCCCCGATCGCTAGCCAGTACTCCGGGAGGGTCTATCTTTATCACCAGTAAAGACCCTGAATTACACCGCATCGTCTCTGAGTGATTCCTGCTACCCCCATCATCCACGTCGGCTGCCCTGAGGCCATACCCCTCCCGTTGGGGGTGATACTATCACGCTGCACAATCCTACCACCGGCCTCAGCGGTCTGCCCTGCAGCGGCAGCTCCTTCGCTGCATTCAACGGGTGGCATAGTCGTCCAACATCTACCGCTAATACATCGCCGCTCAGTTTGACTCCCTGGGCACGGACCGGGTCACCGCCACGAGACTACAACCCTCAACAGATCTGGCTCCGGGTAAGCTCCCGTGCGCGCGATGCCGCGCGACGAAGGCCCAGGGGTGCGTCAACTTTTGGCGTAGTCGGCAGGATTTCGTGCCCGCAACCACCGGGTACTGCGTGCCTGAAAAAGACTGTTCAAACTTACCAGTGGTGAAGATTCCCGCCATCCGGCGCCATCTTCTGCCTTCTTCCCGCCATCCGCGAAGTTTTCCCGCCATCCGGCGCCATCTTCTGCCTTCTTCCCGCCATCCGTGGAGTTTTCCCGCCGTTGGACGCCATCTTGAAGACGCCGCGCGGGAAGAAGAGGGGCGTGGACTCCGAAAGCGCACGAGAACTGAAGCCCCGCCTCACGTCCGGACGTTGCGTAAGGTCCTGGAAGGAGCCCAGCAGACGCCGACGTCACAGGAGCGCGACGGAAGGTCCTCAACCCTGACGATCCACTGCGGAGCCGCGGCCTACGGAAGAGGATCATCGCAAGGTAGGCCACGGTCCACTAGGGGGGAGGAAGATGTCGGATACGGAGGAGAGCTTCACTGCCTCAACCCCCGCCAGCGCCACCGCTGCTGCAGTCATGCCTTTCACCATGCCCTGAACCTACAAGAGGCCCTGAGAGCCATTAAGCAGACCGACCCTGACGGCGTGGGAGACGAGGACAGGCTGTTGACTGAGCAATTTATAGAGGGTTTATATTGCAATGCCCACCGAACCCAGTTGCGGGCAATGGCCTTACAGGACCCTCATCTGGGATTTGCACAGTTCAAGGACAGAGCCATCCGGGTGCTCCGAGAACCGGCACCAGGTGGCGTTGTGACCCACAGACGCCCCACTACCCCTTACCACCAGGAGGCGGCACCATTGTCGGCAGGGCCTGTGGGAGCTGATGCGCAGGCTTTGAACAATGACCCGGCTCCAGACCTGCACCATCAGGTCCAAGAGCTAGCTAAAAGCGTTGCTGCGCTAACCCGAACTGTGCAGTCTTTACAGGTTTCCACTCCAGGGAAGATCCAGCTGGCATCCGGACCGGAGGACATCCCGTGGCGTCGACCAAGGAGGACCCCACCGGCCAGAGGAAGACCCAGCGACCGATACAACGAGGACGGACAACCCATCTGCCACCGCTGCAATCAACCCGGACATATGGCAAGGTACTGTCCTTTAAACTGGCACAACCTGGGGTAGAGGGCCAAACCCCAGGAAAAAGATCATCAGGCCCATCGAACTGGCGCGACAAATATGTGGGAGGACGTCCAGTCTTGCCCGTGGTACTGGATGGCATCCCCATGAGTGCCCTACTGGACACCGGGTCACAGGTTACCACTATCCCGTACGTGCTCTTCAAGCAGTACTGGAATGACTCGGATATCACCCGCTACCCTGACGACGACTTGAGTATCATCGCCAGCAATGGTCAGCCCGTGCCACAGATTGGATTTAAAGAGGTGACCATTAAAATCGGTAGAGTCGAATTGGCGGCACAGGGACTGATCATTGTAGACATTGACAAGCGCGAGAGTCACCCAAAGATAACTCTAGGAACTAATGTAATTGAAAATTGTCTTGCAGAGGTGATTTTCCTTTTACAGCAGGTTGCCAAGAACGCCAGCTCCGGCCAGCAGCGAGTGCTCCAGAAAGAGATCCGGGCACTGATGCGGCGGCAACAGATAGAACTCTCCGGTGGTGAGATTGGTAGCGTAAGAATGTGTGACCCTTTTCCTATTGCCATGCCCCCAAAAAGTGAAATGATGATTTGGTGCCGGGCAGCTATTGGTCTGAGAGGTAGAGATTACCAGGCAATGGTAGAACCAGTTTACTCAGACAGTAGGCCCACCATTTTGACAGCACGGGGGGTGGTCAATGTACGCCATGGGAGGGTGCCCGTTCGCATAATAAATATCGGGAAGAGGGAAGTGTACCTGCCCCGGTATGCCACGCTAGCCAAATTGTATACCATCAATCAAAATTCCATACAGTCCGTAGAACCCTTGCCTCCATCTTCCCCGGAGGAAAGTAACGGCTCTAAGGAAACAATGGAGGACTGGTGTCAGCAACTACATTTGGGTACTGACTCCACTCCCTCACACCAGAGACAGGGAGTCTATCGGGTGGTTCAAGAGTACGAGAGAGTGTTTAGTAAACACCCGTTAGACTTCGGGCGAGTCAAGGGGGTAGAACACCACATCCCCACGGGAGACCATCTTCCCATAAAAGAGAGGTATCGACCCGTACCCCCTGCACACTACCAACACGCCAAGGGGATGCTTAGGGACATGAAGGAGGCTGGGGTGATCAGGGATAGCTGTAGCCCCTGGGCAGCTCCACTAGTCTTAGTCAAAAAGAAAGACAACACCATGAGGATGTGTGTAGATTACCGGAAAATCAACCGTATCACACACAAGGATGCGTACCCCTTACCAAGGATAGAGGAGTCTTTGGCTGCTTTAAGATCTGCTAACTTCTTCTCTACCTTGGATCTCACTAGCGGGTACTGGCAGGTTCCTGTAGCAGAGGCGGACCGGGAGAAGACCGCATTCACCACCCCGATGGGACTTAGCGAGTTTACCTGCATGCCGTTCGGACTCTGTAACGCACCAGGAACCTTTCAACGATTAATGGAGTGCTGTCTGGGCCACAGAAACTTCGAGACGGTCCTGTTGTACCTGGACGATGTCATCGTATATTCCAAGACTTATGAGGACCACCTGAAACACCTGGCGGAAGTGTTCGAAGCTCTGGCAAACTACGGCCTAAAGGTGAAACCCTCCAAGTGTCACCTCCTAAAACCAAAGGTGCAGTACCTGGGACACGTGGTGAGCGCTGACGGAGTGGCTCCCGACCCTGATAAGATCACCGCAATTAAGGAATGGCCAAGTCCCTCCAGTGTAAAGGAAGTGCGGCAGTTCCTCGGGTTGGTAGGCTATTACCGCAGATTCATCCCCGGTTTCACCAAAAAGGCAGCTCCTATGCAGGACCTCCTGATAGGCCAGTCCCGGAAGGCCAAGAACCAGAAGCCGCCCTTCAAATGGGAGAAATTAGAAGAAGAGTCCTTCCGCCAGCTGAAGATGGCCCTCACGGGGGATGAAATCCTGGCGTACCCTGATTACAGCCAGCCCTTTATCCTCTACACCGACGCAAGTAACATCGGGCTAGGAGCCGTACTGTCCCAGATCCAGCAGGGGAAAGAACGAGTAATCGCTTACGCCAGTCGAAAACTGCGACCCACCGAAAGAAACCCTGAGAATTACAGCTCATTTAAGCTAGAGTTCCTGGCAGTGGTGTGGGCAGTCACCGAACGCTTTAAGCACTACCTCGCTTCTTCCCGGTTCACCGTGTACACGGATAACAACCCGTTGACACACCTGGACACGGCAAGACTCGGTGCCCTGGAGCAGAGATGGATGGCCCGTCTGTCCAACTACGAGTTCACAATCAAATACCGGGCAGGACGCTCCAATACCAACGCGGACGCCCTGTCCAGGATGCCAAACCTACCGGACGTAGGAGAAGATCCAGAGGGATTGGAAGAAGTCGAACTCCCCGCGTTCCACCGTCATGGGACTATCCAGTATTCCCATCGGGTAAGGAGTAAGCAAGCCGCTACGTTTAACCCCTTGCCTCACTACAACTGGGAGGAAACGCAAGACAGTGACCCTGCCGTCCGACTGGTGAAGGAGATGCTCACTCAGCCAGATGCCCGCCTTGACCCAGACGCTCCGGAGGAAGCCAAACAACTATGGGCAGAGAAGAGTCGACTGTTCCTTTACAAGGGGAAGTTGTGCCGCAGAATGGTTAACTCCCGGACGCATGAACTAATCTGGCAAGTAGTGGTGCCACGAAGAGACGCAGCCATGGTGATGGAGGCATACCACGACGGGGCTGGACACTTCGGATGGAAGAAGCTGGAGTTCCTGCTGCGCGGGCGGTTCCACTGGGTAGGCATGAGGGGAACCATCGAGAGGTGGTGCAGAGACTGTGGCCCGTGCAACCTAAGAAGGAAGGACCGTGCCAGCCAGAAGACCCCCCTTCAGTCCATTGTCACCAAGCAGCCGTTGGAACTGGTAGCCTTGGATCATGTAAAACTGACCCCAAGCAGAAGTGGCTACGTCTACGCGTTAACCATTGTGGATCATTACTCCCGGTTCTTGGTTGTCGTCCCCGTTAAGGACTTAACAGCTCAAACAACAGCTAGAGCCTTCCAGCAGCACTTCTGCCGTCCACACGGGTACCCGGACCAAGTGCTGACGGACCAGGGACCTGCCTTTGAAGCGGAGGTCTTCCAGGAATTCTGCAATCTGTATGGCTGCCGGAAGATAAGGACGACACCCTATCATCCGCAAACTAATGGACTTTGTGAGAAAATGAACCAGGTGGTAATGGATCTTCTGAAAACGTTGCCCCTGGAAGAACGCAGTCTGTGGCCTGAGAAGCTGCCCGACCTGGTGGACCTATATAACTACATCCCTGTAGGTTCCACCAACTGTACCCCGGCTTACCTAATGAGGGCAAGGCCTGGTAAGCTACCTGTTGACCTGGAGATGGGAGTCCTGACACCCGAGGACACTTCACCGGAAGCAGACTGGGACACAGAGAGGCAGCAGCAGTACCGGAAAGTACAGGAGAGCGTGGAGCGAAGTCTCTGTCTCGCTAGGGAAAGACAAGAGAAAAATTACAACCAGTATGCTCCCGCTGTTCCCCTGGTACCCGGAGAGCAGGTCTTGAAGAGGAAGAGACGGCTCCACAAGTTGGACGACCAGTGGGAGAAGGACCCGTACACCGTACTGCCCTCAAGCCACGACAACCCAAAGGTTTGTACCATCAGTAAAGACGGAGGGGAAACCACAGCCATTATATCCCGGGATCACCTGAAGAAGTGTCCCGAACAGCTACGGAACCCAGAAGGAGAGCAAGAAGACCCTCGACCCGTAGAGGAAAGGGAAGATATGGTTAGTACTGTGCTCGGAGACTTCCCTCGATCCTGGACTCAAGTCAATGGTGCAGTTGTGGTACCCGTCCTCACGTTCCTCCAACCAGCATCCCAAGTGCCTACGGAGCAACAGGTAGAGCTGGAAGAGCAGCCGGTCCAGGAGGCAGCAGACTCCACACAAGCAGAACAGGAGGATCAACCCTCTGCTCATAGTGAGCCTGCCGTACCCCTAGTGAGCCAAAGAGCCCGTAGACAGCTGCCCAGTTTACCCTTGACAGCTCCTACACCGTGTAGTTCAGGGCCAGACAGTCAACTCCGTAGGTCCACTAGGGCCACTAGAGGCCAGTTACCCGCACGTTGGAGGATTTGAAGTGTTTAAATTGTTTTATTTGTGGTCACCTGTCTGTTACTTGTAAATAATTATGTGTTTCTAGTTATTTTTAGGAGTCCTTGGTGGATTTACCGGGAATCCTTGTACAATTGGTTGGAGCGTAACCCAGGAATGGACTAAAAGACTGTTAAGGACTCGGGGCAGGACAGACCCCTACCTGGTTACGTCTCCTTGTTTTGGTGAAATGGACACCTTTGTTTTCTTCAAAGACTGCACCCGGTTGCGGACACGCCGTAACCATCTTTATGTGTTTTTCTTATTGTATTATTATTGTTTATACCTTGTTATGTTTTTCTAAAAATATGTTTAGTCCCGGAGTACTAAATTTCACTAGGGGGGGAATGTGGCACCCCAGGGGTCTGGTTTCCACAGTAACAGCAATGTTATGTCTGAGAGCAGGTGGGAGGTCTCTTGGTCAGGGATCCTGTGCATGCCACACCTCCTGCCCAGTCCTGGGAGGGGAAGAACTTCCCCTATATAAACCTAGGGCTGAGGCAGGGTTAGAGAGTAGAGAAGAAGTAGAGACAGAGAAGAGAAGCAGATCTAGGAAAAGAACATCAGGAGCTCTGTGGGAGAAGTGCTATAAGGAGTCAGGGGCTGGCAGCTGCAGAGCTCGCCCTGACTGAGAAGCTATCACCGGACCCGGAGTCCGAGGCTGTGGGGACTAATCTTTACCCAGTAGCAGAAACCGCCCGGCAGGGGATTTCAGGTCCTCTGGCCAAGAAACCCGAAGGCATGGTCACACGCGTGGGACCAGCACCGCCATCGTGGAGCGGACGCCACTAGAAGGCCCCGAGTCACCGGCCATACGGGTGAGCACCACACGGTACACTCAGGGACGTGGGCTACTTATACCCGCCTCTAGCAAGGTAGCCAGAAGAGTACAGTCAGTTTGGCAGGCCTACAACTCCGCCTGGCCAGGGGAGATCCCATCTGCTCAAGGACTGACCAGGCCCCGATCGCTAGCCAGTACTCCGGGAGGGTCTATCTTTATCACCAGTAAAGACCCTGAATTACACCGCATCGTCTCTGAGTGATTCCTGCTACCCCCATCATCCACGTCGGCCATACCCCTCCCGTTGGGGGTGATACTATCACGCTGCACAATCCTACCACCGGCCTCAGCGGTCTGCCCTGCAGCGGCAGCTCCTTCGCTGCATTCAACGGGTGGCATAGTCGTCCAACATCTACCGCTAATACATCGCCGCTCAGTTTGACTCCCTGGGCACGGACCGGGTCACCGCCACGAGACTACAACCCTCAACAGATCCGGCTCCGGGTAAGTTCCCGTGCGCGCGATGCCGCGCGACGAAGGCCCAGGGGTGCGTCACATGTTTTTGAGTTTTGTGTATTTGAATAATTAATTGAAAGGTGGCGTGTTCAAAATAATAGTGTGGAGTTAAATTATTCTGTGAAGAAATAGGAGTAAATCAGGTAGCCCTTATTTAAGGGTGAAGACAGCACATGTTGTACATGCATTTCTCATTGAAAGCCTGAGAAATATGGGTCGTTCGAGACATTATTCAGAAGAAAAGCGTACTTTGATTAAAAGCTGACTGGAGAGAGTAAAACTTATAAAGTGCACACAATGATAGGTTGTTCAGCTAAAATGATCTCAAAAGCTCTAAAAGTGTAAGCAAAACCAGAGAGACCTGGAAGAAAACAGAAGACTACCATTCAAATGGATCGAAGAATAGCCATAATGGCAAAGGCTCAGCCAATGATCAGCTCCAGGATGATCAAAGACAGTCTCAAGTGTTACCTGTGAGTACTGTGACAGTTAGACGTATGTGTGAAGCTAATCTCTTAGCAAGAAGTCCCCGCAAAGTTCCTATGTTAAAAAAAAAAAGACATGTACTGAAGTGGATACAATTTGTCAAAGAACACATCAACTGACCTAAAGTGAAATGGAGAAACATTTTGTGGACTGATGAAAGTAAAAGTTCATTTTGGGTCCAACGGCCGCAGACAGTTCGTCACAACTCGCAAACTCTGCATTCAAGCCACAGTACACTCTGAAGACCGTGAAGCATGATATGGGCATGTTTCTCTTACTATGGTGCCGGACCTATTTATTGCATACTAGGGATAATGGATCAGTTTGCATAAATTAAAATACTTGAAGAGGTCATGTTGCCTTAAGCTGAAGAGGATATGCCCTTGAAATGGGCACTAAGACAACAACCCTAAGCACATCAGTAAACTAGAAAAATCTTGGTTCCAGTCAAACAAAATTGAGCTTATGGGGTGGCCAGCCCAATCCCCGGACCTTAATCCAATAGAAAACTTGTGGGGTGACATCAAAAATGTTGTTTCTGAGGCAAAGCCAAAAAGATGCCAAAAAATTGTGGGATGTAGTCAAAGCATCCTGGGCTAGAATAAGAGTTGACAGGAGCCAGAAGTTGGTTGACCCTATGCAACATACAGTAGATGTGAAGCAGTTCTAAAAAAGACTGTGGGTATACAAACTAAATATTAGGTTAGTGATTCACAGGAATGCTAATTCCTTAAAAAAAAGTACATATTGTGAGTTTGTAAAGACAAATACAGACACTGCTATTTTTAGAACAGCGCAATGTTAATTTTTTGTTATTTTCTGTCAAGTAGTTAAAAATTATATACATTTCTCTTCATGTTTTGAATTAGAAAACAGTGTGCAATGCTCCCAATGCATGGAAATAAAAACTAGTATAAAGATTTTGTGCTTAACTCATGTTTTTGAAAACTACTGTATGCCTGCAAGAGGTTCACCTGTCAAGGACAGAAAACCAACTTGTGCATGAGAGAAGTACCGCACTTTTATGCCTGTAGGTTTCCTGTCCTTGAATGGCGGATCCCCACTCTCATGGTACTGTCATGGGTGATAGATAAAACAGCACTATTCTTGTTATCCCAATAGTTCATGAGCATTAGGATAATTTTTTATCTCCCCGTAGTACCCCTTTAACTTTTACCAGTCTGATAACTGGTATAATGCATTGCAATCCATTACACCTGTCATTGTTACACTGACAAAACACCTTTTAGACCATGCCAAGAACAGGCCACTGTAGCTGGCAGGCCAGGTGGTCATTATTTGACCTCCTGCTATCATAACCATCAAGCCCCAGCGATCATGTTGTGGGGGTACAGAACGGGTGTGAGATGGATCCCCCTACCCTCTCCTAACCTTGTAAATACAACAATCGCTATCAATTTCAGCATTTAGAGGGCAGTTTAGTGCAGGCACCATCCCTGGCTGCGACAGACAGAGCTCAGCTATTACTTAAGCAGAGCTCCTGGTGGCGATCGTGCAGGCACAGCACACCATGATTGTTGGGAAGGAGTTCAACAGGAATGCATCACCAATTGATTACATGATTATGTGGCAGTGCTCCTGGCCTGAGAAGTTCTGCTCTTAATAGCATTAAGGAATATCTTTCACAGCAGTCACTTGGGCATATATTCAGTTGTCTTAAGAGGATACACAAAGGTTACTTACATGTAGCCGGTTTTTCCAGAACCCATGACAGCACATCTGAAAGGGATCTGTCCATCGAGGACAGGAAATATACTGAAATAAAAGGGCGGCACCTCTCCCCCGCGTCAGTTTGGCTACAGAGCATGAGAGGACCTCCAAAAACATTATACACATAACTGAAACCAACAAGTCACCCAAATTTATAGTGCACACCCTTATGATGAGAAGGGGGGGTGGGATATGGGTGCGGTCATGGGTTCTGGAAAAAACGGCTACCGGTAAATAACCTTGGTGTTTTCCCTTTACCATTGACTCCACACCCGAGAGATTTATGGAGAAATGAAACACCTAAGGGAGGGACCACCACTTGCAGTACCCTTCTACCAAAGGTTGGTCAGCGGAGGAGAATAGAACTAGTCTGTAGTGCTTAAAAAAAGTAGAGGGTGAGGACCAGGTTGCGGCCTTACAAATCTGATCAATATCTATAGATACCTAGCTTTCTATGCCCAAGAGGCTGCAAGGACTCGGGTGGAGAGATGCTTGATGCCCTCAGAAACCAGAGCACAGCTAGCAGAGTAGGCTACACTAATGCCATCCATGATCCACCTTGCAATGGTACTCTTTGATACCTTATACCCCTTTCTGCTACCCTGAAAGGCCACAAATAAGGACTGGTTTTTCCACCACTGACTAGTTATAGACATGTATTCTAACAATGTTCTTCTAAAATCAAGATTATGAAATCTTTCTTCTCCTGCATTTCTAGGGTTATCACAGGACGGCAGGACAATCTCTTGACTCCTATGAAATTTTAAGCCTACCTTGGGAAGGTAGGCCGGATCAAGTCTTAAAGGGGTTGTCCATTACTTTATATCCCCCCATGTATCACCCCAGCGCCCCTAAGACGTCTTGTAAATACCTTCTGTTGCCGATAATGCCTGTGAGCGGCGCTATCACTGGCCATTCACAGGCATCACGTGACCCCCGGCTGCAGCCGGCTCTGACATCCGCTGATGTCACGACAAGTGCTGGCAGCAGCCGGGGGTCACGATCTTCCTGGTTCCACGGTGGATGCCAGGCTATGGGTGGGGTTACCCCGCAAATCACACCCAGCATCCACCGCGCGCTCTGACTCTCCCCATTCATTGGGAAAGCGCGCGGTGGATGCTGGATGTGACGCGGGGGTAACCACACCCACAACCCAACAGCCACCGCGAGGACCCCAGCGCTGAGTCACGCCTCACTTGTCGTGACGTCAGCACGGGGTCACGTGATGCCTGTGTGCAGCCACCGATAGCGCCGCTCACAGGCATTATCAGCAACAGAAGGTATTTACAATAAGTCTTAGGGGCTCCGGGGGGATACACTGGGAGGGTGGGGGAGGGGAATAAAGTAGTGGACAACTTATTTAATATAATCCTATCCTCATAAACCTGCGTATAAGGAGGGTTTATTGAAAGGCTTAGATATCACTCACCCTATGGGCCGAGGTTAGAGCTACCAATATAATTGTTTTTAGGGTAAGTTCCTGCAAAGGTTCAATTGGATTTTTGGTTAATGCCTCTAGCACTAAATTTATATCTTACGGGGGAACCTTTGGAATTGGGACTGGTCTGGATCTGTCAAAGGATTTTAACCTCAATATCCATTTAGAGATTATAATTGTATAATGCGCCCAAGGCTGAGACCTGAACCTTGAGAGTAGGAGTAGCTAACCCTAGCTCAAACCCCCTCTTGAGAAACTCTAGGATGGAACGGATTTGAGCCTTTTCCCCCCAAAGCTTTTCCTGAAAACTGTTGTGTGCCCACGATGCGTTTAAGCGTTTCCGTAGTGGCAATTCCGCTGCAGAAACGCTTAAAAAATGCTTGGCAGAAGGCCTGCCATGTTCCCCAATGATAATCCGCATGTGCTGTGCACATGCTGCGGAAATTTCCGCTGCGGATTAACATTGCGGAAAAAAACGCAGCACTACTAATTATTTTGCAGAAGCGCTGCGTTTTCGCCGCCATTGACTTGCATTGGAACGCATGGAATCCGCATCACTGTATCTGTACATGCGTTTCAATGTGCGGATGGTACCCGGGTCCGGAAGACTGGAGACTCTCCTCCGGACCCGGGTACCATAGAACCTGTCAAAAAAAGAATAAAATAAAAAATAAATAATTATACTTACCTTCTGATGGCCCCCGGAGTCTTTATTCGATCAGTCTTGGCTTGCCGGCAGATCGCGGTGGACTCAAGGACCTGCGCTGACGTCATTTAGTCATGTGACAGCAGGTCCTTCAGTGTACCGCAAGCTGCAGGCAAGCCAGGACGGACCGAATAAAGACTCCGGGGGCCATCAGAAGGTAAGTATATTTTTATTTTTTACCATTCTTTACGGTCACATTATATAAATCCATGCCGTTTGCATGGATTTATATAGTGTGACCAAGTTGTCAAGCACTTTTCAAGTGATGCTAAAATCGCTTGGAAAGCGCTTGTCAACCCGCATGCGGAAATGCAAGTGATGAACACTTCACATCCGCATGTTCCTGGCAGGAAAAACGCATGTACAATCCGCATGCGTTTTTTCTGCCAGGGAGATGCAGAAACGCTCAGGAAAAAATCCCGAGCATTTCTGCATCGTGGGCACATAGCCTAAAAATGTTTTCCATGTCCTACCATAAATTTTTGTTGTTATAGGTTTCCTACTCTTCAACAAAGTGGAAACCAACCCCATGGAAATTGCCCTCTTAAATTCCATGCTGTTAGAAGGAAGCCCTTTACTTGAGAGTGGCATGCTGGACCTTAAGTGAGAGGGTCGGGGATCTCTGGCAGGATCCATGGATCTGACACTGACGGTCTCAATAGGGAAAGTCATGGTCTTTTTGGATAAAATGGAACAATCAAAAACACCCATGCTTGATCCTCCCTGATCTTCAAGACTGCTGGGATCATAACTATTGGAGGAAAGGCATATGCAATCCTGGAGTTCCATGGAATCTGAAGGGCATCTACCACATAAGGGTTTTCCCTTGGGTTTAGTGAACAGAATTTCTGGTAATCCCCACAAGTGAACTATCTGCTGAAATACCTGGGAGTTTAGGGTCCATTCCCTTTGTTTTAGTCTGTTGCGGCTTAGCAAGTCTGCCTAGGTGTTCTCTGTCCCCTTTATGTGCAGCGCTGTTGGGGACAAAAGGTGCTGCTCTGCTAGATGGAAAAGCCTGTGCGCTGCCTCCATTAGTGAGTGGGACCTTGTTCCCCCTTGGTGGTTGATATACGCCACCATAGCCCGGTTGTCAGACGTGGTGACTAAGGAGGGAAGGAAGCTTTTATAGTTCTTTCTACTGCCTACAACTTCAGGTTTGACGAGTGACCCCTCTCGAATAGTGACGAAGAACCCTGAATTGTCTGATCTCTCAGGTGTGCCCCCCAACCTGATTTGCTTGCATCTGTTGTGATCATGGTGCTCACTGGTTTCATCCACTGAACCTCTGATGCTAGGTTTGTCCTGTCTGTCCACCAAAAGAGGGAATTCCTGGATCCCAAAGAAAGCTCTATTTTCCCTTCTAAAATGCCCTCTTAGTAACATTTGTGCAGACAAAATTTCCCACTAAAGCTGCCTAGTGTGAAGCAAGGCCCACATCACCGTTGGGATGCAGGATATTAGAGTTCCTAACAGGGACATTGCCTTCCTTAGGGTCATCTTTGGGACTTTTATTGCTGCCGAGGCAAGGGTTACCAGCTTATCCTTTTCTGTCTCAGGTAAAACACAAGTTTAAAGCTATGAGTTTAGAATAGGGCCCAGGAATGACTATTTTTAACTGGATTTAGTTTTAAAGGGAACCTGTCACGTCCTAGTTGCTATGTACACTGCCCCCATAGCGTTGTTAGTGATGCAATGTGCATCACTAACAAGCTGTTTTCATGAAAATCAGTGATAGTATAATGATGTTACAACATTTTATATACTTTGTCTTACCTGCTTGTATTCAGTCGGCATGTTCAGTTAGTGCTGAAGCCACCCATGACATTTGAATACTGCTCCTGGCAAACGCTATGTTTGAGGGGCGCATGCGCATTTTCACACGTCGGGCCGCTGGTCCAGCACGTGCGCACTGAGGCTGTGTGATTACCAGCTTCAATAAGCACACGCTGTGATCTGTGGCTCCCGACGCGTGCGGTCAATGTATCATGCGGTCACCGCTGCAGTGTCACTGCGCATGTACACTGGGGCAGTGTACACAGCAACTAGGACGTGACAGGTTCCCTTTAACTTTTGAGTGGTTATATTTATATTCCAGCCAAGATCTTCTAAAAAGGACTTTCACATATTCCAGTTGTGCTGCACAGCGCTCCTCTGATTTCCCCACTATCAGGAAGTCGTTTAGGCAAGGAATAATAAGGGTGTCTCGGCCGCGAAGGTAGGCAGTCATCTCGGCTATTAACTTTGTGAAGATTCTTGGAGCCACAGCCAAACCGAATGGAAGAGCTCTGAATTGATAATGCCTTAATTCTCCCTGTATGTATAAGGCAACTCAAGTACTTTTGATGGTTTAGATGAATCAGGATGTGATAAGCATCCTTTAAGTCTACAACCGCCATGAAATAAATTGTTAAACAATTGTGAAACAGTAGCTTCTTGGCCGTGCTTATCGACTCCATTTTGAAGGTCTGATAAACAGGTTGATGATGGTTCGTTCAGAACCATCTGCTTTTTTTTTTAATTAAAAAAAGGCGGGGGGGGGGAGAGAATAAAATTCCCTTCCCTTTTCTTCTTCTGGAACTTCGCACAAGACCCGTTTCCCTAACAAGCCCGAGACCTCCATCTCTAGGACTGCTTGTTCTTCTGATGACCTCCTGGGGAAGGGGGTGGGGGTGACTCCCATTTTCTTCTCTATCCCGGAGGACGTCCTCTATTAAATCTTTTCCTCCAAAAGGAACTCTTTCTTGTATAAAAAAAAAAAAAAGGGAAAGCCCTATATATCTGTCTTTTTCTAAAATATCGTCCAATTTTTGCCAAACAAGAACTGACCATCGCATGGAATAGAGCAGACTTTTGTCTTTAGACTGAAGGTCTCTTGGACAGCTTTTAAGCCACAGGCCCCTCAAGCCGCATTTGATAAGCCAGCGGACCTAGCTGCTAGCCTTATAGAATCTTCAGCTGTTCCTCCACCTGTTATAGCCAAATCATTAGGGAACGGCAGTACAGGTTCCAGAAATCACCATTTTCAACCCCACTGCTGCAGCTTTTAACATGTGTCTGATACCCCTCTACATTTTTTTTTTTTTATCTGGAGGGTCCCTTAGCACACCAGAATCTACAAAGGGGGAGGGCTGACCTTTTTGAGGATTTTGATACTGCCCTGTCAATCCTAGGGACTTTGTCCCACACCTCTGAATCCTTATCCTCAAAAGGATATCTCCTTAGATGAGGGTAAGGCACCAGTTTTTTTTCACTCCATGGATGTTATTGACTGCCTGGATCTTACTATTAACAGGACAGGTACGCTTCCTCCTCTGCTCTAACCCTTCGAACATCACATCTCCTAGGATTTTAGCCATCTTCTCTTTTAAGCCCATTGTGGACCTAACTGACTAGCTTGTCCATATCTTCCACCGGGAAACATGGTCTGCACCCTGTCACTGCTCAAGGACGATGAGGCAGAAGAGTCACTGATATTCCCCTTCTGATAACAGGGAAACGTCAGATTCAGAAGACACTTCCCAACATTTTCTCTTCCCTTTTATCAATAGGGATTTTAGGGAGGTTTGAGGTGAAGTTAGGGGTCTCCTCAATGCAGGTTGTAGAGACTTTTCTGCCAGTCCCCTTTAAGGGGGTATTTACATAGAGCACATTCCCTGTTACTCTTGGAGCTAGCTTTTTAAACAAAAACCAAGGGGCCTATTAAAAATTGTGACATTCATGAAGATCACTCACCACTCGCTGTCACTTTAGGGATTCAGAGGCTGTTCTGAGACACAAAATATCCACTCTGAACACAAAAGAGTCCTGAGACACTCTGCTCCTCCTGCCACTTGAACAGCTGCCCCCGTGTCCACGCTGGTGCTGATCCTCCATGGCACTTCAGGAAGGAGAGCTGGAGCCTGAGCGCGCTGTGGTTAGTCTACAATTTATGTGGGACCCACAGCGCCTCATTCCAGATCCACCCCCTGTGAGAGCTTACCAGGACACGCCCTCTCCCAGCGCACCCCGGTCAGCGAAGCGCACCATCTTTCCTGGCACAACCCCTCTGACATCACTCGGGCACACCCAATCCCAATGTCTTTCACCCATGAAATTGTAGTGCACTGACACTTCCGGTGCACCCCTGGCGCTTCCAGCATGCCCTCACAAACCAGGGCGGTGCGGCGGTTGGAAACATGCAAGTCATTTTGTCTGCCACCCCCACATATGACAGAGCTCACCGTGGATGGCTCTTCCAGGTAACTGAAGGCCAGTGTCACAGGCACATAGCCTGCTCTTCCGAACGCCGGGACAGGCCTGGGTAAGAGTTTTTCTTCCTTTCTCTTCACCACTTACTTTCAGCACAAGGTTCCAATCAAGGACAGGAAACCAACTAATGCAGAGGGAGAGATGACACCCTTTTATTTCAGTAGGTTTCTTGTCCTTAGTGGGCAGATCCCTCAGGTGTACTGTCCTGGGTGAGATTATTTTTCAGTAGTCATTTTAACAGACTAGTGTAAAACTATATTGTAATTGGATTGCAATACTTTTCATTTGTCCATGGAAAAATGTGAGGTGTGCACTAAAAAAAAGCACAAGTTGTTTTTAGCAGTAGAAGCTACAACAGACATGCATTTTTCCCACAGTAACCTCAGTTTATAACCAATGGTCACTACACAAATATATACACCATTATCTGACTTTGCTCAATGTGTGGGAATTTCCAGACCAACCAAATAAAAACAAAACAAAAAAAAAACTTTCCATGCTAGAGCTTAAGTAGACTGAAGCTTAGCAGGTTTTACTATGCATATAGGGCTTGATTCTGCAAGGCGTTTTTGCTAAATTTCTATAATAAAAGACCTTTAAATATTTCAAATTCTATTTGAAAAGCAAAGTTACAATAATTTTGTGACTTAGGAGTTTATACCTGTCTGCGCCAGCTTCAACAACTGTTATTAAAGCGATCAGAGGTGGGGTACGACAGGGTGTGACAGAGCGCACTCAACTAATTTATATCAAATGGAGTATGTTACGCTAGAAATGTACTCCAGTCCCAGATGATTGGCGCAACATTTCTGGCGGTGGCACATTGTCATTGAAAGATTAACTGCATGTCCCTTAAGGAATTAGGCACATATTAGGCTACGTTCACACACTGCGTATTTGCTGTTTTTTTTTTTTTACGCAGGTAAAAAAAAAAAAAAAAAAAAAAAAAAGAAAAGCACCTCCATTCACACACTGCGTTTTTTTCTGCAGTGTACACTACAAAGACAGAGAAACAGTCTCCCCATATAAAGCTCCATACAGGATACTGGTCCCCATATAACGCTCCATACAGAATACTGGCCCCCATATAACGCTACATGCAGGCTGCCCCCCCCCCATATAATGCCCCATGCAGAAATGTCGCCCCCCCATATAATGCCCCATGCTCCCAAACATGAAAAAAAATCAAATACTCGCCTCACTTCTCACCTGGTGCTGCTCCGGACTCCAGCGTTGCGCGCGTCTTCCCGCTCTGTGCTGTGACAGCTCAGGAGAGAGAGCGCGCGCGGTGTAAAGACATCACCGCGCCCTCTGACCTGAGACGTCACAGTCAGAGGACGCGGAAGAAGCTGCAGAGGTACGGGGAGAGGCAAGTACGCCGGCCCTGGCAAGGGGGACACTCACACTCACGACACAGACAGTACACATACATATACATATACATGTACTTACCGCCATTCATTTCTCCTGCACCGCCGTAAAAAAGCGCTGGAATTACGCAGTGTGCGAACACCGCTGCGCAATTCCATCACTTATAATGGGCACAATATGGGAGAAAGCGCAGGCCGCGGTGCGTAAAGAATTGACATGTCAATTCTTTACACAGCTGCGCTTTCGCGCTGCGTAAAATTACAGTGTCTTAACGGCAAAGTGAATTTCCCATTCACTTTGCCGGCAGACACAAGGCACATTGCGAATTTTGAAAAAGCACGCGCAAAAATACGCAATGTGTGAACGTAGCCTTACTGCAGTGCACGGCTAATCACGACTGGTATACAAAAACACCAGTCTTGATGAATCGGGCTCATAGTTAGATTACTCAATATTTCTTCCCTTCAGGAATCTTTAAGCGCTTTTCAGAAGCAAATCACTTGTATGCAGAACATTGCAACCTATTAATTACAGAATGTGACAATGACAAAATAAGGACAAATGCAATATATACAAAAATAAAAAGTTTATTAAAAAATATATGTAATAAATCTGAAAACTATACAACATGTATTCCTGGGAGTTCACATCACCTGCAGAGAAAGTTGTAAAAGATTTAGTCTTCACATATTACAAAGACCGGTCTTAAAATATAGCCACAGAACAGGGATTTACGATTTTATGGAATTAAGTGAATATTCCAGAAGTTCCTTGTATGAATGGAGGAAAAGTAGTGCTGACTACACAGGAGAAAAATACAAGTGTTAGGGTCACTAGACAAGGAAAAGTGATTGGATTTCAAACCTCAATTGATGCTGTAACATTTATGAACATCTGTAGGAGAAGACGTAAATATACAGGAATCTGACCTCCGCATTATCCCCTTTATTTTATAGGCGACAGCTACCACGTGTTAGCAATTGATGATCATCCCAACAACCAGGTGTTGGAATAGAGCAGCAGGGTTCACAGAATCCGTAATATAAATATAGCAAAGTCGTGCTTCAATCTGACAATCGGCAGGAGTCCTAGCACTGCACACAGTCTGATGGAAGCAGTAGTAAAGGAGTATAAACCATTATTTTGGGGTGAATTTATGCCTGTTTCTTATGTATATGAAACAGTTCAGACCGACCACAGGGTCTCCAGACCGAACCACCTCAAGTCTATATCGGGCAATTAGTTCAGGTATACCGATGCATGTGAAACACACTGCTTGCATGTGAAAACGGAACTTATACATTCAATTAGGTTACCAGGACTATTAGAAGTTGCTTACTGCTGTACAACCGCTGCACAGGTCAGAGTGGGTTCCATGCTTACCTGGCATTTTAGAAGTTATAAACAATTCACACTCCCCTCCCACAGTGCCACCTTCAGTGAGGTCAGCAATACTGTACTATTCCTGGCAGGTCACAAGACATTGCTGTGCCACATGACCACTGCAGCCGCAGGTGGCTTTCACCTTGCTCCGATAGAATATTGATGGCTGCAGTGGTGATGCGACAACAGGAACTGCGGAAGGAGAGTAGCGATTGCTTCATTTTCCATTAGGCCCTGCTGTAATGAAGCAGGGGCTGGAGAACACATTTTAAGCACCATCTCACCTTATGTTCTGTAGTCCATGAAGACTCTGGTCCAGCACCATCAGATCAGGTGCATGCCCCGTTCAGGTGTGGAATCATCACCTGCGAGAGTTCATACAATTAAATCTTAGACAACTGTACAATTCATATATTCAATGACATACTGCTCTGTACAGACTTTAGCATCAGGACTTAAAGATAATAATGGTGTAATAGCTAACAATAACGCTGCCCAAAGGGAGCGAGCTTTCGAAACCTAAAATTGTTCAAGTGGAAGAGACATTGACGTGCTCTCTCAATTGAAGTGTCCTATTACTCAAGTCCAATACAGACCTCTTTGTGAATCACTGGCAGCCACACACACCTCCATCTGGCTATTACTTTCTGCAAACATTCAGTATTTTTGGAAGTAGCAGGCTAGATGGATGGGCGCAAGTTACAGCAACAGTATGCAGGGTGTATGTGTGTATATCAGGGCTGTGGAGTCGGTAAGCCAAACCTTCGACTCCAACTCCTCATATATGGCTCATGTTTAAGTGACAAATGTGTCCTACCGTAAATTTTTCTCAGCTAGAAGTCTAGACCCTTAGATAAGGAATAGGACAGACATTTATAGGACATTTCATAACTTTCCCAAGGTATGAAAAAAATATTCCTCACAAACTGCATTGAACTACTGTACCCACTTTAATATATATTTTAGGAGTCGGTCCATTTTATACCGACTCCGCAGCCCTAGTGTATATATAATAGAATATAATATAATATAAATTTATTAAGAGGTATCAGTTTTACCTAAGACTCAAATTAAAACATTCCTTTTATTTTAGGCACACTGCAGTTTCTTACTAAAGTTGTAAAATGGGCAATAAAAAAATTACTGTATGTACAATACCTTTATGTGTAGCGTTTTATACCATTTAATTTAACTACAGATTAAAATAAATAAATAAATAAATCAGAAACCCATTGTGTCATGATCAATCTGCAAGTTAATAGCATTCTAAAGACAGGCAGCTGCTGGACTGGAAGCCCGGCTACAGGGAGGAAATTAACTTTATTCCTCCTGGCAGCCTCCGTTTTCAATCACCGCTCAGTATACAGAGAGTGGCGGCTGTAACCACAGCCCAACACTGACTGACAGCCAGCTCAGCAGTACAGGGAGTTTGTCAGTCAGTGCTGGACATGGTTACAGCAAACAGTTTACTGAGGCTGCCACGAGGAATAAAATTAGTTTCCTCCAGAAGCCAGGCTTTCAGTGCAGTGGCTGCACGGCTTCAGAACACTATTAATCTGCAGATTAACCCCTTATATGCAGGCTAATAGAATTATTTTTTTTTTCACGACAGGTTCAATTTCAAATTAAGAGCCATCATCCATCCTTGCCCTGAAGGAACTTGTCACATTGAACGCCATGCGTCAGCATTTCGGTGCTTGAGAAAACCATAAGATTAACCCTTTAAGTGGGTGATTTTGCACTCGTTATTCTTCTTGTCTTTCAAGAGACAAATTTAATTTTCCACCAACAGTTGTAAGTTGTGAGATTTAGGTTGACCACCACCATACTGAAAACTAAATGAATTATAGGTGGGGGGATAGAGGCGACAAATTTTTAATAAAAAAAATATTTTTTTTGAGGGGCAGGGGGGAGAGAAACAGGTTCCTTTTAACAGAGGACAGAATTGACATTTGTCACAAACAATGTCTTTGTACATTTTCTTTCTACAATGACAACTCACTAAGTAAAGTACCCTATATAGCTGATGGTACAGAAATACATCATAAGAAAATTCTGTTCTTACCTACAAGCAAGGTAACAAAACTGTCCCTTCTGGCTGGTACTGCATGCTAGGCTTAACATGAAGGCTCTGTACTCGTCTGCCTCCTTCCTTCCGATGTGCTGATGAATCCCCTTTATCTTGCTAGTTGTAAACACACGTGATCTTATCTTACTGGATGTCAGCTATGCTTAGAAGAAGCAGCACTGGTCTGAGCTGGAGACCGTACATCTTTCTTGCTATCCATCACTGGACCCATTAGCTATTGAATACAGTTGCGACTCAGTTCCTGAGCTGTCTTCATCTTCCAGTGCCATGCTAGCACACCTGGTATACGATACAACAGGTCTAGCTTCCCTTCTCTGCTGGTCTTTCGAGGCTTTTAACATATTAATGTACATGCACTGTGCAGAAGGGCTGAACCCTGACGGTGACATGTCAAGTGCCTCAGTCTGCTTGATTTACTGACCTCAAAGCTTATAGGACCATTAATATTATAAGACTAATATTTCAGTCTTGAGGCCCTTGGGTCACCCAAACAAACAGGTACAGGCATGCTACCACTCGTGGTTTCTGCAGTACTTTTATTCTCTAGTACTCGTCTGGATTTCTGTTTGTCTAGAAGTAGACATGTTGACAATACTTTATCAACCCCCAACACAAACTGCAAACATTTTACCACCCTTACAAAAAAAAAAACCTACAGAATTCTTAAAAAAAGGACACATTTATTAAAGTCATGATGCAGCGTACAGTTTGTGAACAGAAAAAATTAAAATAAAAAAATTATATATAAAAGTCCTATACAATAAAACCCACTCCTAGGAATGCTTGACACAAACTCAAAGTCTTCATAATAAAATCATGACCAGTCCTGTGTTTTCCTCACGTAATTCTGATTTGCTAACATTTCTTCATGTAGCAGCTATGCCCTGCCACAACTGTGCTTGGCTGATTTCAACTTGTGTAGTAACCTGTCGCTTGCCTGGCTCTCCTCTCTGCTAAGCATTGTTTCCTGTTGAACAATATGGGACAAGTATGTTAATCTGCACATACTTTGACATCTGAAATGTAACGGCAGTTTCCTATTCTGGATGTAGTAAGAACAAGTTGACAAATTGACTTCTGAACATACCTCCGTTAGAACCGTCTGCCACCGCCGCCACCACCGTAGTTGCCACTTCCACCACTGTTGCCACCGTAGCCACCTGGGAAAACATGAAAAAATAAGTGAGAATATCCAAGTTACTGCCAATAAGAAATGTAATGCAGAAGTAGAAGTTGTCTCAGGTATTATACCAACTCTACATCACTTTTAAAAAAAAACAACAAACCTTATAAATATTCATTACTCACCGCTGCCACCGCCACTACCATAAGGTCCAGAATTCCTTCCACCAAAGTTGCCTCCTCCTTTCATGGGTCCAAAATTGGAAGAGGACTGGTTATTGTAGCTGCCAAAGTCATTGTAACCACCACCACCACCACCTCCTCCACTGTTGCCACCAAAGTTACCTAAAACAATACATGAAAATAAGTTCAAGAGTCGCAGAAGCAGTAACAAAGATCTACCTGAATTTCAGTACCCCCCTACTTACCATTGCCTCCACCAAATCCACCACCGCCACTTCCTCCTCCGCTGTTGTAACCATCATAGCCACCGCTATTTCCTCCATATCCACCACCTTGGCCGCCTCCATAGCCTTGGCTTCCACCATATCCTCGATTGCCGCCGCCATAAGTTGGGCTGTTTCCATAACCACCATCATTACTAAACCCATTATTGTAGCCATCGCCTCCATATCCACCACGTCCACCAAAACTGCCTAAACACAGAAAGATGTACTTTTTAAATCTCTGAACAGAATTATGTACATTCCCACAGGATCCCCCTCTGCTGCAGATTTCATTGTAGAAAGTTGTGAACCTGGTGCACTTTTGCAACGCGTAGAACTGGAAAGGTCCCAGGAGTTCTCTCTGCAGCATGTGAAAGTAAAATCCGCTGGATTCCTTTTCTCTAAGGTGGGGTGTGTGGGAACAATAACATTTCTACAAATAAACCAGAAGCCCACTCCGGGTACTTACCACCCCTGCCGCCAAAGTTTCCTCCGCGTCCTCCATAGTTATCGTTCCCACCAAAGTTGCCACCACGTCCACCAAAGTTTCCACCACTGCCACGTCCTAATTGAACATAGTAGATTAACAATGTCACACACTCAGCTGAAAGATTGACATTTCTGGTAGGTGATTAGCACACTTGGAAAAAAACTATGGATATGCAAGTGAGTGACTGGAGGGGCAGTTCTACGCTCAAAATGAACTTAGAGTAAGTACAAGTATATCTGAATATAGTGAACATTTTGTTTTAAACAGGCATCAACTAATTTCCAAAGATTCAATCAGATGACCTATTGCATGATACCGCTAGCCACATGGACTGCTCATTCCATGGATAGTTTGTGCAAACCAATGTGCTACACTGACAGGCTGCCACATGAGACAAGCCCTTCAAGTGGCATTTTGGCCAGAAACATAGGTAACAAGTGCTAGAAAAGCATGGACAGAGGATTAAATAAGGGAGTATGGGGTCAGACCTCAACTCATTGATATTCCTGCCACAACTTATCACTTTTTTTAACCCCAAAAAAAATCCTACTCTTCTCCTAAAACTAGTGCATGGAGCCACCGTCCCCAACGTCAGAAGTCAGCTGTAACTATGCTGTTACTCCAAACCCAGCCTTTCTGGTAAAAGCACCATATTAGATAATGCAGGATATGGAGATGCCTAGCGCACATGGGTCAATATTCCAGTACTCAATGCCACTACAGCAAAGAAACCTGGCAGATAACTCACCTCTCTGGCTGGAAGAGGCTGATGCCATTTCTTGCTTGGACAGCGCCTTTCTTACTTCACAGTTGTGATCATTGATTGTGTGATATTTCTGAACTACAAGATGTAAAATACCAGGTAAGCATGGAACAAAAACCAATATAAAGTTTGACTAGTAAGTGAATGACTGCACTTACTAACAATCTTGTCAACTGAATCATGGTCTTCGAATGTGATAAAAGCAAATCCCCTTTTCTTGCCATTGGCCCGGTCAGTCATTATCTCCACCACTTCGATCTTTCCATACTTCTCAAAGTAGTCTCTTAAATGATGTTCCTCTGTGTCCTCCTTTATACCTCCAACAAAGATCTTCTTTACTGTGAGATGTGCTCCAGGCCGCTGAGAGTCCTAGAAAACATGATCTTATTAGACCAAACAGCAGAAACCACGATCTCCACCTCTGAAATACAAGGCGGCACAATTACCTCTCTGGAAACAGCACGTTTAGGTTCCACTACGCGACCATCCACCCTGTGAGGCCTGGCATCCATAGCTGCATCAACCTCCTCCGCCGACATGTATGTGACAAAGCCAAAGCCACGAGAACGCTTGGAGTTTGGATCTCTCATTACCTAAAATAAATATTTGTTTATTTCATAATAAAGGTTATTCTTAGCATTTCAGGGTGCAGCTATATTTTCTCTTAGAATTATTGTCTTAGCTGGCACCTGTACACACTAGTTTGGGTGTGCTGGTCAGTTTTTCTGTGTGCTTTAAAAGCAATTTGTGGTAACACCAGAGCTGATTATAGACACTCATCCATTAGTCAGTGTGAGGCTGCATGCACAGTGCTTAATGGGATCAGAAGATGGATGGCCTAGCGTTAGCTTAGGGCCTACCAGCCAATCACAGGGGCTGCAGCCCCCTCTACTTTACCTCAGCACCTTCAATATCAGGAATTAGTGCCCTCCAGCACTGCAGCTGTTATTCCACCCTCAGCAGGATTCACGACATCCACAGACAGTGAAGCAGCTGTTCAGGCATGTTGGGAGTTGTAGTTTCACAACAGCTGCTGCATTGAAGGTTACTGCGCCCTGATCTACATACTAACAGCTGTGCATTGCAGCAATGTGTCACCAAAGTGAAAGACAAGCTGCAATTTCCAGCATAGGCAGTATGTAGGCAATGAAAATACACAGAAGAAAACAATTCTGAAGAGCAGGAGCCCCGCAGCTCCTTCAAACAGCTGATTGGCAGATGCTCATGATCGGATGTCAGTGGTCTGTACCAAGGCTGGGCCATCTATGTTATAATCCATTTAAGTAGGGGCTTGGGCATGTCCTGGACCCTAAAAGGGGCCATTTAATATGTCACACATGCCCCCAGGAGAGCCAGTGCCGACAACGCAGGGGAGTATAAGTTACCATTTTACTGGGAGGAAACATAGGGATTCAGAAGAGGTTGTCCGAGTGGCACAGTGGACAAACCCTTCAAAAACCATCTAAAAATGGCCACCGTGTCCTGGAACAAGCACTGATGGCGTCTCTGGTGTCCTCAGTCCGGTATCACTTACCACACAGTCTGTTAGGGTTCCCCATTGTTCAAAGTGACTGCGGAGACTTTCATCTGTGGTCTCGAAGCTTAAGCCTCCGATGAAGAGCTTGCGGAGCTGCTCCGGCTCCTTAGGTGACTGAAATAAAGAGAAAGCCATTGTAATCACACAATCCCAGAGAGACCATCTTATATACAGGAGAGTGCAGACACAGCAACCAATCAGAACACTGGACACAGCACAGGGCGACATGGCAACCAATCAGAACGAGCCTTTCTTGAATTACTCCCAATCTAATTGGCTGTACTGTGCAGCCATGACCTGGCGGCGGCGCGGTGGGGAGCAGAGAGCCAGGACTACGGCGCGGCGGGGACTAGGCCGCACAAGATGGCGGCAGACAAAGCCGTCCCACAAGCTGCTGACTCACCGGCACTGACCCTCACTCCGCGCTCAGTAATGAGCACCGCATACATAGTATACGCAGCTCTAAAAAATAAAAACACAGCTGAAAAGCAGCGTCCGCACTATCGTCCCCCCGAAACAGCTGAGCTGCGCACATAGTGCGGGAGATAAAACCGCCGAAGCCTAGCCCGGGACACCCGCCGCTCCCGGTAACCTCACCTCAGACTTGTGCATGGCGCCGGTGCTGTAATGCGTCCTCCCTGCAGGACCGACCAAGGAGAAAAAGCGGACACCGCCTCGAATTGGGGCTAAAACCAAACAAAACCGCTAATTTAGTTTGTCCGGTCCCCCCAGAATTGCTCCTATTGGACGTTATCGACTTCCGCCGCTTGTGAATGGCTAAAGCATAACGCGATCCTTAGCTCTGATTGGAGGATCAACGAAGACACGCCCCTTCCCTGCGGACAGAGGAGCGTTGGTGACGCCCATTAGCGATTCGCAATCTTATTGGCCCATTGACGCGTCAATCAATCTCTAACCACCCGGCTATTGTATGATGAGAAGCTCGCGGCAAGGCCTTGTCTGTGTATTGCCAGGGGGCGGCCTGCCAGTCAGAAGCGCTCATCACTAGCACCGAACAGTATCTGTTAAGCCAAAACCAGGAGTGGAACAGTCAGAGGGATAGTATAATAGACACACGTCACCACTTCTGTATTTTTCACCTGGTTTTGGCTTACAAATATGTAAAATACTGACCAAATACTGAACGTAGCCTAAGCAAGCATTACTAGAGGAGGGGGCTGGGGAGGTTCTGCGCATGCGCGCCTTCGGTTGTTTTTTGGCGCGGTTTGGTTGCTGCGCAGAGCCCTCTCCGGTGCTGGTAGTGGCTTTCCGGTGCGGCCGAATCTTGCGGTTGTCTTTAGGAAGGTGAGTCAGCAGCGCGCACTCGCTGAGCCCCGGACATGAGGGGCCGCCTGTGGTACACGGCCGCGCTCCTAGGCCTCGTCATAGCGGACAGTGCCGGGTATAGTGCGGAGGGGACCAATCACAGGGCGGCAGTGGGGGCGGGGCACAGCCGGTGCCGGGGAGAAGCATGCGGAGAGCAGGTACCGAGGCCTGAGGGGATGCAGGGGCGTCCATGGCGGTGTTAGGGCCCTGTGGGGACTACTTCTCCCAGCATGGAGCCCCAGCAGTGGGCTGTACACAGGCGGGTCTGCACTTCACCTCCGGTGTGTGGTCCCTGCACTGTGACCGGTGTCCTTTTACTGTTACCGGTGTCACTGGTGACTGCGCTGGTCACTGTACCAGCTCCGGTCCGACCATATCACCACCTGTCGCTGTGCGGTATAATGTTCGCTTTATGGCATCTCTTCAGAAGGGAAGGAAAGCTGTACCTGTTAACATTGCTTAACCTGATGTGTGTTAAGATCAGATTCTGCTTTGTTCTACCTAACAGTACTGTAGTGCAGCCTTATGGTTCTCTCCCTTAAATTGATTATTCTCACTTTAGACACTTCTAGCAAAGCTGTAGAATGTGATATACACTTATGATAGATGCATGTCCTTTTTGTGAGACCTACACCTATTTCCAGAACCAGTGGACCATGACCATCTGCTGATTGTACAAAGCAGCTGCCATCGCCTTCACCAAGTGGACAATAAATGGAAAGAAGGCCCATATTTTTTCTCTGCCTGGATGTGGTGGTCTCCTTTCCAGGCAGGATGAGTCAGGGGACCCCTGTTGTGGAGATAAATGCAGGTCCCTTACCCTTTAGATTTGACTCCCAGTGGATATGCTATAAATGTCTATGGTGAGCATAGAATCATAGAATGCTAGAGTTGGAGGAGACCTCCAGGGTCATCGTGCCCAACCCCCTGCTCAGTGCAGGAGTCAATAAACCATCTCAGACAGATATCTGTCCAGCCTCTGTTTGAAGATTTCCATTGAAGGAGAACTCACCACCTGTCGTGGCGGCCTGTTCCACTCATTGAGCACCCTCACTGTCAATTTTTTTTACTAATATCTAATCTGTATCTTCTCCCATTCAGTTTCATCCCATTGCTTCTAGTCTTTCTTTGTGCAAATGAGAATAAAGCTGATCCCGCTACAGTGTGACAGCCTTTCAGATATTTGTAGACAGCTATTAAGTCTCTCAGTCTTCTCTTTTGCAAGCTAAACATTTCCAAATCCTCTAAACGTTCCTCACAGGACATTGTTTGTAGACCGGTCACCATCCTGGTAGCTCTTCTCTGAACTTGCTCCAGTTTTTCAATGTCTTTTTTAAAATGTGGTGCCCAGAATCGGACACAGTATTCCTGATGAGGTCTGACCAAAGAGGAGTAGAGGGGATTAATTACTTCACGTGATCTAGACTGTATGCTTCTGTTAATGCAATCCAGAATTGTGTTTGCCTTTTTTGCTGCTGCATCACACTGTTGACTCTTGTTCAGTCTGTGATCTATTAGTATGCCCAAGTCTTTTTCACTCGTGCTGTTGCTTAGCCCTATTCCTCCCACTCTGTATATGCTTTTTTCATTTTTCTTTCCCAGATGTAGGCATTTTTCATTTCTCCCTGTTAAAAAACATTCTGTTAGTTGCTGCCCACAGTTCCTGTTTGTCTATATCTTCTTGAATCCTCTCTCTCTTTTCTAGTATTAGCTATCCCTCCTAGCTTTGTGTCATCAGCAAATTTAATCAGTTTACCTTCAATTTCTAAATCTAAATCATTGATAAACCCATTGAACAACACAGGGCCCAGGGCACAGCCTTGTGGCCGCCCACTTGAGACATTCTTCCAACTGGATGTGCAACCATTTATGATCACTCTTTGGGACTGATCACTAAGCCAGTTATGAATCCCCCTAACAGTTGCTTTGTCCATTCCATAGTTGGTAATTTTTTCAATAAGGATGGTGTGAGATACGTTGTCAAATGCTTTGCTGAAGTCAAGTTATACTATATCTACTCTATTTCCCTGATCCACCCAGTCAGTGATTCTGTCATAGAAGGAAATTAAGTTAGTCTGACATGACTTATTAGTTACAAACCCATGCTGGCTCTGGTTAATCATTTAAGAGGTTGTCCAATACTTATTATCCCCTCCCCAATGTATCCCCCCAGAGACCCATAAGTGTTTTTGTAATTACCTTCTGTTACAGTTAGTGCCTGTGAGCGGCGCTATTGCTGGCCGCTCACAGGCATCACGTGACCCCCGGCTGCAGATGGCTCTGACATCCGCTGACGTCACGACAAGTCCAGGCTGCAGCCGAGGGTCCCTCTCCTGCGTTCCACCAGTGGATGTTGGGTTTTGGGCGGAGTTACCCCGCACGTCACACCCAGCATCCACCGCGCGCTCTCCCTCTCCTCATTCATCAGGAAAGCGCGCGGTGGATGCTGGGTGTGACGCGCGGGGAAACCCTGCCCACAACCCAACAGCCACCGCGGGGACTGCGTCACTGATGTCACGCCTCACTTGACGTGACATCAGTGGCTGGTCACATGATACCTGTGAGCGGCCTGCGATAGAGCCGCTCACGGGCAGAGCCTGCAACAGAAGGTAATTACAAAGACACTTATGGGCCCCGGGGCGATACATTGGGGGCATAATAAAAAGTTGTGGCCAACTTCTTTAATTCTCATAAAGGTACTTTCATACATGTTGTTTAATAATTTATTCAAAGATCTTTCCTGGTTTAGAAGTAAGGCTCACAGGCCGATAGTTCCCTGGGTCCACTTTCCTCCCCTTTTTGAAGATAGGGACAACATTCGCTCTTCTCCAGTCTTTTTGGACTTCTGTTCTCCAAGAATTTTCAAAGATTATGGAGAGTGGCTCAATAAATTCCTCTGCTATCTCCTTCAGTACCCTAGGATGTAATTCATCTGGACCTGGAGACTTGAATTCATTTATGTTAGCTAAGTGTTCCCTCACTATCTATTTATAGATAGTGTTGATTCTTCCATTCCTTCAATAGTGCAGTGAAGATCAGTTGATGTTACATTTACTTTCTGAAAGAAAACAGATGCAAAATAGAAATTTAAAAGTTCGGTCTTCTCAGCATTTCATCCTATAAAAATCCTATAGCATCTTTAACTGTTCTTTTACTTTTAACATACTCCCAAAATCCTTACTTATTGCTTTTGACATCTCTTGCAAGTCTTAATTCATTATGAGCTTTAGCTAATCTGATGCGTGCCCTGTTGGTTCTGCAGACAGCATTATATTCTTCTTTAGATACGCCTCTCTCTTTCCATTTGATAAACATTTCTTTCTTTTTAACATCTGTTTAAGTTCTGTGTTCATCCATCCTGGTTTCCTTAAATGCTTCCTATTCTTCCCTCTTTTAGGGATTGTTATCAGAAGAGTGAGGCATATCACTTTTCTGCCACATAGGAACAGATCCTAGCAGAGGAAATAGTATGTACATTCTCTCTCTGTTGGCATCCATTCCTGTTTTTGTCAAGAAATAAATGGATGTGATTATTGGACTAGTTTACAATGCGATACACATTCAGTCAGTTTCTGATAAGCCTGTTTCTGCATAATTACACGCAGTGTCGGACTGGGGTGCCAAGGGCCCACCAGTAACCAACTCCAGGGCCCCACTTTTCAGCTACGTGCGAATGTGACATAATCCTCAATCACAAATTTATAAAACAATGAACTGGGTAAAGAGAACAAAAAATGAGTAGTCAGCTCACCAAAATTGGCTTGTAGTCCTCGGAGTTTTCCAAAGCTGCGCACGGATCAGGGCAGAGCTGCTGCAATAGAAACAGGTAAGACAGAAATTCGATCCAGTGATGAGGGCTATCAATATTGTTAGTATAAATTATAGCTTTTATTGAGCCATTTCAAAGAAAACTCCATTTCATACATTGGCACAGGTGCACATTAGGTACTAGTGATAGGACCTACGTGTTTCGACTTGCATCTTAATCATGACCAACAGTAAGACGCAAGTCGAAACGCGTAGGTCCTATCACTAGTACCTAATGTGCACCTGTTTCAATGTATGAATTGGAGTTTTCTTTTAAATTGCTCAATAAAAGCTATATTTTATACCAACAAGATTGATAGCCTTCATCGCTGGATCCCATTTCTCTCTTACCAATGAACTTGGTATATTGTTAAATGAATAAGATGCTGTCTTTATCTGTACATAGTGATTCAAGTATATTGTGCCAAGTACTGCTCATATAAGAGGGTGGTGGCCCACTTGAGTATTCTCTTGTTCTGTGGGCCAGTCCAAGCTTGATTACAGAGCATTCATATTAAAGAAGTTGTCCACTACTTGGACAACTCCTTGTCATCCCCCACGCTTTGCCCCGATAAAATAAAAAAGCTTATACTCACCTCCAGTGCTGACGCCGTTCCCGCAGTGTCGGCACTCGCCCTCCCCGGGGCTCCCAAGCTGTTGTGACCCTGGCTCCCAATTAGCGCTGGCATCACTGACCTCGCCTCCTGTCGCACTGAACATGAAGAGGAAGTCAGAAATCAGATGCAGCCCGGACTTCATGTTTGATTTGTCTGAAGGTGGGTACAGTGATGCCAGGGCTGATTGTGACACGTGATCTCGGCGCCCAACAACCACATGAAAGCCCGGAGACCACAAGTGCTCACACCACTGGAACGTCGCCACCACAAGAGGTGAGTATAGGCTTTTTTATTTTATCGGGGCCAGACATTTAGATCAAGAAGGGGTTGTCCAAGAAGTGGACAACCCCTTTAAACTGCGGGACTAACATATTAACCCCTTAAGCCCCGGAGCATTTTTCGTTTTTGCATTTTCGTTTTTGCTCCCCTTGTTCCCAGAGCCATAGCGTTTTTATTTTTTGGTCAATATGGCCATGTGAGGGCTTTTTTTTTGCGGGACGAGTTGTACTTTTCAACGCCATTACTAGTTTTACCATATCCTGTACGGGAAAACGGGAAAAAAATTCTAAGTGCGGTAAAATTGCAAAAAAAGTGCAATACCACAGTTGTTTTTTATTTATTTTTTTTACCACGTTCACTGAATGCTAAAACTGAACTGCCCTTCTCATTCTACAGGTCATTACAAGTTCATAGACACCAAACATGTATAGGTTCTTTTATATTTAAGTGGTGAAAAAAAATTCCAAAATTTGGTAAAAAATAAAATAAAAAAATAGCGCCATTTTCTAAGACCCGTAGCGTCTCCATTTTTTGTGATCTGGGGCTGGTTGATGGCTTATTTTTTGCGTGCCGGGCTGACGTTTTTATTGATAACATTTGGGGTAGATCCGATGTTTTGATCGCCCGTTATTGCATTTTACTGCAATTTTGTGGCGACCAAAAAACGTAATTCTGGCGTTTAGAATTTTTTTCTCGTTACGCCGTTTACCGATCGGATTAATTCTTTTTTTATATTGATAGATCGGGCGATTCTGAACGCGGCGATACCAAATATGTGTATGTGGTTTTTTTTTTTATATATATATTTTATTTTGAATGGGGCGAAAGGGGGGTGATTTAAACTTTTATATTTTTTTATTTTTTTTTATATTTTTAAAAACTTTTTTTTTTTACTTTTTGCATGCTTCTATAGTCTCCATAGGAGACTAGAAGCAGCAACTATCCGATCGCCTCTGCTACATACAGGGGACGAGCAGGTCCCCTGCATGCAGCAGAAAAGGTCCTGTGCTATGAGCGCCGACCACTAGGTGGCGCTCATAGCGACAAGATCATGACAACCACAGGCGTCTGCTGCAGACCCTGGGTTGTCATGCACGCCCATCGGCGACCCGCGATCACGTGACGGGGTCGCCGGTGGGCGGGGCTTATGACGCGCTACCCGGAGGCGCGCGTTAAATGCTGCTGTCGGAGATTGACAGCGGCATTTAACATGTTAACAGCCGCGGGTGGATCGCGATTCCACCCGCGGCTGTTGCGGGCACATGTCAGCTGTAAGAATCAGCTGACATGTGCTCCGTTCAGTGAGGGCTCAGCGCAGCAGCCCTCACTGAACGGGCAGTACGCAAATATGCGTACTAATACGTCCCCGGTAAGTAAGGGGTTAATAACTTATCTGTAGGATAGGCCATCAGTATGGCAATGGTAGGGGTCTGACACCCAGCATTACCAATGGACAGCTGATCTCTGCTGCTGCAGCAGCCGTATGTAAGCAATGTACAGAGGAACAGCACCGCTTTGTACACTTTTTAGTGGCCACTGCCAAGTACTATAGTTTATCTCCCAGTCAAGGGAATGGGACATCAACTTCCTATCTGTATGTCGCTTACATTCGAGCAGTTATCAACTGATCAAGTGGGGGTTCTTGGTATTGGGCCCCCACTGATCTCATATTGATGACCTATCCTAACTGAGTCTTGGAGAGCTGCATTCAGTCCCTCAACACTTTTTTTTGAAGTTTGTGTATTTTACTACATTCACACATCCATGTGTCAGTCCATGAAGCAGGGAATGACTGCGGATCTCCTTACTCAAACTCAACAGCTTGTATACATATATGAGACTGTTGCGTTTGGATCAGGAGACCCATGGTTGGTCTGTACTTGGACCAAAACAAACAGATGTGTGAATTTGGCCTAATTCGCAAGAAAGGCATATTGAATTACACCGAGCACAACATAAAGTGCTCAGTACTTGCACAATATTTATTTTATGCTGTAAATATATGATGGGGTGTTCAGAGATGGAGTATCGTTCACTTCAAGTGACTTCTAGTAATGCAGCCGACCAATGGGCGTGGCCAACTAGCCAAGTGTATGTAGCGAAACCACGCCCACTGGCCGGGAGTATGTATAATTCATACATTACCCTCCGGTCCCCGCTCAGAAACCGGCGAATCCCCGCAGCGCACAGTGCGTGCGCTAGTGGGATTTATAATTATTTTGCCACTGATGCACATGGCTGAGGGATGTGAGCATGGATCTCTGTACACGCAATGGCAGGTAGTGTTACTTGCTAACCTCTGCTCCTATTTCTGGCCAGCTGCACGTGGTTAATCTGGAAGGACGATGCAGTGATGGATTTAACAGGCTTTATTCACAGTACCTTGATGAGATGAGGTAGCATGCCAGGGAAGATGAAGGGATGAAGATGAGGTAGAACATGGGGGGGGGGGGGGTTGAGGGTAGAGGTTGACGTTAGAGGTAACATGAAAATCCTTTCTTCAGCCCTGATGCACATGTTGGCAAGATGGCACTGACCACAAGAAAGGATGTGGGCAAACAGGATAGGAGGAGTTTCAGAAAGGGAGGTATTATGGGAAATCACAGTCATAATACATGAACAACATATAACAGTGGCCAGTAGGTGGCAGCAAAGTACAACAAATACTGTAACCATAATACCACTAGATGCTAGAAGTAAACCATATAACATTAAGCAAATGTCCATGTAATGGCTGAAAGCCCTTGCTGACTAATAGCCAATTAGCTAACAGCACACTCCCTGAAATTCTTGGATTTCACTATATTAACTGTCTTGAAGTGGAGGTGTTTTCCTGAAGTTCGCTGAATGATATCTAAACCTGAAATACAAAACAATTAATGCAATATAACAATTAACTTATGAACGAGATAGATGAATGTCTATAAAAAGGTCCTGGAGTAATCCAATAGATAGCACATTTTCAGATTTGAGAAGGTCAAACTGTCTCCAACCCAATTGTAATCCAAAGGTTCAAGTTCCTGGTTGCAATCAAATGAGCATCTTAAGTGATCCGACAGCTCCTTCTGGTTGAATGGATAATTATCAACCAGTATGAGTAAGATAACCTCTGATATAGGCCTAATGAAATATTTGGGGTCACCTTGCTTGGTGACCGTCACTTCCACCTTGCCATCTTCACTTGGAAAGGTTTTTGATATAAGTCCCATAGGCCATGCATTTCTTTCCACCTTCTGGTCTTTCATGAGGACAAGATCTCCTACTTGTAAGCTCGGTTTAACTTGATGCCATTTTCTTTGTCCTTGGGGGAGAATAAGGTACTCCCTCGTCCATCTACTCCAGAAGAAGGTAGCCGGATGTTGCACATGTTTCTCAATACGCCTTCCACGACAGCATTGGAGGATGTCATCCACGCCCTATTGGGGGACAGGAACATAGGTTAAAAGCCCCTCCCCACCGCCAATTGCCAGTGTTTTCCTGTCCCCCTTGGGACATGGAGAGGTCCTGCAGTGCTGTCCGGCCGGCAGGGCAGCATTGTGTGAAAGTGATACTTGCCGGGCAGCGGTCGGTCGGGGTGCGTTCTCCTAACTCCATGCTGCTCCCGTTTGGGACTGTCCCGGCCTTCCTGCGTCCCATCGAGGGTAAAGCAGGCCAGATGATCTTCATGCTGTAGGCCTGTGTCAACTCTCCGGCATCTCCCCCTTCCTCCGGAGTCTGGGTGCATGCGCACACAGGAAGTGACGTCACTGCAGGTCCTAGTCACTTCCGGCGCTTTGCGTTCCACGGTGGAACGCATGAAGTTTGAGCACGTCCCAGAGCCGGCAGAGACTTGAAAGTGACCAGAAGGGGGAGGGAACAGAAGTTCCTTGCTGGTGCGCATGGTTTTCTCTATAAAACACGCCTGTAGACGTCACCAGGTAAGGCTATCTCCACCATGGAGGGTGAAAGACCTAGTATCCCTGCATCTGCAGAGCCCAGCATGCCCCTGGCTGCCGTAGGTAGTACTGGGGTTGGTCACTAAGGGGTTAACTTAGCCTTTTCCGTTTCTAAGATTATACTAGTTCCCCTTGTTCTATGTTCTTAGGAAGACAAGGTCCCGCTCCTAAAACGGATAAGCTCCAGCCCCGTAGAAGTGGCATCTACACAAAAAAGCTGCACTCATCCCATAGGAATAAGTTGTGCCAACCCTGTACGGACAGAATAGTCAAAGAAGAAAACCCCTTGTTAATTGAGGAGCTTAGGTCTCTTGTTAGACAAGAGGTTCAGGTCGTTAGGAAGTCCAGGCATCCATTTCTGCCTCACCCATCTACTCCTCCTCTAGGCCCTCTCCCCCTACGAAGAGAAAAATTCAGGAGCTCCACTCAGATGTATTTTCCATAGAGGCCAGTAGCTCCGCCTCTGATGAATTTGAAAGCAGAGAATCGTTAAGCTCTGCCAGGAAGATGGAGACGGGAAGATATTATTTGTCCTCGGACAACTTAGAGGAGTTAATTGATTCCGTTAGGGGCACTATGGGGCTAGAGGAGGTCGAGGTTCCGTATTCTGTTCAAGATGAAATGTTTAAGGGTCTTAAATCCAAAAAGCAGACTGGATTCCCGGTTCATGAGGTCATTAGAGATCTCACTAAACTGGAATGAGAAGCCCCAGAAGGCCATCTCACCACCCTTTCGAATTTAAAACATAGATTTCCACTGGAAGATGAAGAGTTTGTGTGGGACATTCCTAAAGTAGACATCCAGGTGGCAAGGGTCGTGAGAAAAACCTCTCTTCCATTTCAGGACTCCTCCCAATTGAAGGACGCCTTAGACCAGAAAATGGAAAGTGTCCTTAAAAAATCATGGGAAACTTCTTCTGCATCCCTTAAGGTCAACATCTCATCAACTTGTGTTGCCAGATCCCTGTTCAAATGGCTGACCCAACTAGAGGATCACCTGTCACGAGGCACATCTAGAGAAGATCTACTAGACTCCATTTCCCTCCTTCAGAAAGCCACGGGCTTCTTGGCGGATGCCTCGGCTGAGTCAGTCCGGATTGCGGCTAGAGCTGCAGTTCTATCCAATACCGCTCGCCGTGCACTGTGGCTTAAAACATGGAGTGGGGATGTTACCTCCAAGGTGAAACTGCTCAATTCCATTTCAGGGAAAATACAGTATTTTCCCTGAAATGGAATTGAGCAGTTTCACCTTGGAGGTAACATCCCCACTCCATGTTTTAAGCCACAGTGCACGGCGAGCGGTATTGGATAGAACTGCAGCTCTAGCCGCAATCCGGACTGACTCAGCCGAGGAGTGCCCAAACTTTTTCATATAACTGTATGCGTTCAGGCCAGCCCTGGATAATATCCTGGAAAAGGCCTTGGATAGGAAGAAAACCCTTCCTGAGCAGAAACAAACTAGGAAGCGCTCCTTTTGACCTCCTCAGAATCCACCCTCCCAGTATAGAGGGAAGGGAAAATCTGGGCGCTGGAGCTATCCTAAAGGCGGCAAAGGACGCAACATCCTCGTGCCTCAACAACAGCACCAGCAGCAGGAGAAACAATGACTTGATCCGTGTCGGGGGGGCGTCTCTCGGATTTCTTTCCCCAGTGGCAGGCAATATCTTCCTGCCAGTGGATCCTCGATACCATCAAGGAGGGTCTGCTGTTGGAATTAGAGACGCGTCCCCCTCAGGTCCTGAGGGTCACTACGCTTCCTTCTCTGGGAGCTCAGGATCTGTTATCAGTCGGTCTACAGGACCTTCTAAATTCCGGGGTAATATCCCCAGTCCCCCCTGGCTGGGAGGGGACGAGTCATTACTCAAGGATATTCCTAATACGGAAACCTTCGGGTACCCCGCACATCATAATCAATCTGAAGTCCCTGAACCATCACATCAAATACAGAAGATTCAAAATGGAATCCATAAGATCAATTATCCCATTAATAGGGAAAAATTTGTGTGATGGCAACAATAGATTTGAAGGATGCATACTACTATGTACTGATCCATCCGTTACACAGGAAGTTCTTGCGTTTCGCAATCTCCTGGGACAATATAATATTTCACTACCAGTACAACATACTACCATTCGGCATCTCCTCAGCACCCAGAGTGTTTACGAAGATTATGGCCGAAGTCATCTCATTCATTCAAAAACAGGGTGTCTGTATAATTCCATACCTGTATGACATGTTAATCATCGCCCCCTCAGTGGATACCCTCAATCTTCATGTATCCATGACCCTAGACACACTCCGCTCGCTGGGCTGGATTCTAAACCTCAAAAAATCGGAACTCCTTCCTTCGTCAAGGAGGAAATTCCTGGGTGTCATACTAGACTCCAACAAACAAACCTCCTCTCTTCCGTTAGAACATCAAAAAGTTCTAAGAGGCAACGTCTCAAATTTCAGACACCAGGAGAACCCAACTCTGAGAGTGGCAATGTCTTTGTTGGGGTCAATGACAGCATGTATTCAATCAGTATCATGGGCCCAGGCCCACTCAAGACCCCTCCAGGATCATATCCTGAAATCCTGGAACAGACAGAGAGACTCACTAAGCAAATGGACCAGAACCCCCGGTCTAGTGAAAGCCTCTATTGCTTGGTGGCTAAGCTCCTTAAATCTTCGGAAGGGGATCTCTTGGACCCAAGACCCTCTAATTACAGTTACTACCGACGCCAGCATACGAGGTTGGGGGGCCATGGTGGCCCAGACTCCGTTTTAAGGCAGATGGAGTCACGAGATAAGTGTCAGATCCTCCAACTTCAGGGAGTTGAAGGCAGTAGAGGAAACACTCAGAGCCGCAGCCAACTTGATCCAAGGGTCTCACATCAGAGTGCTCTCGGACAATGTGACTACAGTCGCCTTCCTTCGCCATCAGGGTGGCACGAAGGTAGAAAGTCTGAAACGAGTCGCGGGTCGAATATTTTTTTGGGCAGAACAACATCTCCTATCGCTTTCAGCAATTCACCTGAGGGGCTCACACAATACTCAAGCAGACTTTCTGAGCAGAAAGGACATCCAGCCCAGAGAATGGAGCCTGAATCACCAGGTGTTCCAGTCACTAGTAGCAAAGTGGGGTCCTCCCGAAGTGGACCTATTTGCCAGTCGCCTGAACGCAAAGGTTCCTCTCTTCTTTTCGCTGGACAGAAGGGACAATGCCATGGAACTGGATGCATTAGCTCATCCCTGGCATTTCAAGCTGGTTTATGCGTTTCCTCCAATACCACTACTGTCAAGAACTATCCAGAAAATCCGGTTAGAGAAAGTTACCGCAATTCTAGTGGCCACTCTATGGCCCAAAAGGCCTTGGTTCAGAGCCATCGCAGATCTTTACCTGGAAGGACCGGTGATGCTTCCACAACTCAACAACCTTCTCTCACGGGGCCCCCTATTTCATCCAAATCCTCAGTGGCTGAACCTTGCATCTTGGTTACTGAAGCCGAGATCCTAAAACCCAAAGGTCTCTCAGAAAAAGTGGTAAGGACTCTTCAACAGTAGGAAACCAGTAACCAATGCAATATACGGCAAGATATGGGAAAACATTCTATCCTGGTATGCTCCGGACACTCCTGATCCCTTGCACCCTAACATAGCTCGGATCCTCGATTTTCTTCAGAGTGGATTAGAGTTGGGTCTTAAACCTAGTACTCTTAGAGTACAGATTTCAGCTCTAAGCGCGGTGTTTGATCAAGATCTGGCCTCTCACAGATCAAGAGATTCATGACGTCAGCATTTAGACTTCACCCAAGAATTAAAATTCATTTCCCAACCTGGGATTTAAATGTGGTACTCAAGGGTATGACTCTCTCTCCATTTGAACCTCTATCCTCTAGCACCATACAGTCTCTCTCTCACAAGACGGCCTTTTTAGTAGCCATTACCTCGGCTAGGAGAGTGGGAGAACTACAGGCTCTCTCCATCAGAGAACCTTACAAGACTGTGTCCGAAGATAGAATTACACTACGACTGGACCCTTCATTTCTTCCGATGGTGGTTTCAGATTTTCATTGTTCCCAGGAAGTCATCCTTCCCTCCTTCTGCCAGAACCCTTCTAAATCAAAGGAAGCAGAGTTCCATCTTCTAGATGTCCGCAGAGTCGTTCTTCATTATCTTCAACAAACTGAATCCTGGAGACTAGATCACAACCTCTTTATCCAGCACTTAGGGCACAACAGAGGAAGGGAGGCAGCCAAATCCACTATAGCAAACTGGAACAAGAAAGCAATCAGCGGAGTCTACATCAACCAGCAGCTAGATCCTCCGATAGTCCTGAAGGCACATTCTACCAGGTCTACATCAGCTTCATGGGCCGAGAAAGCGGGCGCATCTTCAGAGCAGATTTGTAGGGCAGCTACATAGTCTTCCCTCCACACATTCTCTAAACATTATAGATTAGATCTACCATCCAATAGGGATTTAGCCTTTGGCAGGAAAGTCCTCCAAGCTATTGTCCCTCCCTAATGAAATATCGTTGGTATTCCTCCAATGCTGTCATGGAAAGCGTATTGAGAAAATAGAATTAGTCCTTACCAGTAATTTGTTTTCTAGGTGCCTTCCACGACAGCACGAATTTCCCTCCCTATGTGGTTCTTGGATTTCCATATAAACTGTCAGGTAACCATTTCCCAGGTGATCTTGGTAAACACTGGTGATTGACGGTGGGGAGGGGCTTTTAACCTCTCTATGTTCCTGTCCCCCAATAGGGCATGGACGACATCCTCCAATGCTGTCGTGGAAGGCTCCTAGAAAACTACCGGTAAGGACTAATTATATTTTCCACCATCTCTGATATTTGTTATCAGACACAGTCTTCAGGTGGGTTAAGAACAGTTCCAAGTTTCTGAGTGAGGAGAGTTGCTGGAGTAAGAATACCAGGAGATTCTTGATCCATAGATATGGGAACAAGAGCTTGTGCTTTCACAATAGCGGACACTTCAGCTAAGAAAGTGATTAAGGTTTCATGAGTGAGTCTTGCAAATTGTCTCTTCAGAGAGGAAGAGAACTAGAACTCTAGTGCCACCTAATCATTCATCGGCACACTCAGTAAATCATGCTTCCTCACAAAGTTATCAATCACCTCATACCAGACCGGACACTTGAAAGCAACAGGCACTCTAGCATCCCTCTTTCTCCCACATAATCCATACAACATCCAACCAGCTGAATAACTTGCCAGTTAGTGTGCGTTCTGGTTTGGCTGGGTGAGAGGTGTCAGACTGGTATCTAAGAAGTAACATTTCTCCTTGTGGAGAGCGACATGCTAAGCACGTCAAGGTGAGGAGACTTTTCAAGCCGCAATGCTCATCTGGAAAATATGCAAATTGTCTCTTCAGAGAGGAAGAGAACTAGAACTCTAGTGCCACCTATTGGAAGTAGCAATCCTAAAAGTCAATATTGACCCTTTAACGGGCCTTGTCAAATGACTTAGGATAAAAGCCAATACCAGAAGCTCAATTTGCAGTCACTGTGTTTCGGGGTACTGCCCCTCGTCAGTGCAAAGTGTGAGTTCTGGTTTGGCTGGGTGAGAGGCGTCAGACCGGTATGTCGCTCTCCGCAAGGAGAAACGTTACTTTTAGATACCGGTCTGACGCCTCTCATTCAGCCAAACCAGAACGAGGTGCAAAGTCTCCTGAACACCTTGAGTGCTGTGTCTTGGCCTTCCGGCATCGCCACTTCGGTGGCTTAAGCCTCTCGCTGCTTTTGGGAGATAGCTGGGAGGTAGATTCTGGATGCTGTGGATGATGGGAGTCAAGCTTCAATTCTCTGGGACTGGTGATAGCTGGGTCAAAAATGGATTCAGGATTGACATTGCTAAAGATAAGAAGTTGCATTTTTCTCTGGGATATTTGGTCAACATGGTGTTTTATGACATTCTGAAGATTCACAAGTCTGAGATAATATGCCTGCAGGAGTTCAGGAGAGAAGGCAGGTATGTGCTGGTACTATCTTCTATGGCTGTGTCACAAACCGATCGGAGCCACGTGCCCCTGATCCTTCCTCCCAACTTCCGTGAGTTCCGGGTTTAGGATAATGTGAAGCGAGCTTATAAATTTTATATATTTATTTACTCAAAAGAGCGATGCTAGGTACAATATATACCAGCGGTTACAAGATATATATATACAGTAGTCAGACAAATACAGTAAGGAAGCAGTAATACGATACAGTAAAATTAAAAGGAATAGAAGTGAATATACCACACTTTCATCAAAGGTCTCTGGACACGGCAGGAAGGGTGCTGTCATAGGTCCAGGGCGGTTCCTTGTGTCTTTCTGCCCATCTGTAGCGACATGTGACCCTCAACAGAAGACCCCTCCTCTCTCACAGAGGGACACAATTATACGTAACTTGGGCAGAGCAGAAAATTGGCGATTTACATGTAATCTCCTCTTCCCTTCTATCAGACATTTCATAATCCATTTCCCAGCAATATTCTCATTGTAAGGTGCGCATGTTAATTGATCTAACACAGGAGCTTCCCCTGACTTCAGAGGTAATTCAATTAGCTATTCCTCATTGCCATGATTCAATTAGCTCCCCCATACTCTTGTCAGGAATAGGCATTTGCACTACAAAGGTATATATCCTAGCTGACCTGTATTCAATTCTCTCCTGGGCAATAGCATCCTTTTGGTAATTGCCTTTTGGAGCCGGCATAGAAACGTAATGGTAATTAAGTCATATCCTGACTGTGAGGAATACACCATTTCCCCTGGGGTCCTTTGAAGTCAGACAGACTAGCATTCCTGCTGAGACCTTCATAACTGGGAATATGAATTTCCAGTCTCTGGCCTCACCACACCTCCCCCTTTTAGAGTGCGTTCGGAGGAAGACCTCGTCGGTCATCATCCGCAAGCACTTCAGCTGCCTCCCCTTGCCTGGATAAATCATCTGCGTTACCGTGGGCCCGGCCGGACTTATACCGAACATCAAAGTTGTAGTGTTGGAGAGCTAGGCTCCAACGCAACAACCTTCCGTTCTCACCGGCTACTCGAGATAGCCAAGTGAGGGGGTTGTGGTCTGTCACCACGGTGAAAAGGCGCACATACACGTATGGCTGCAGATGCTGCAGAGCCCACATGATCGCCAGGCATTCCTTCTCCACCGTAGAGTAGGCCACTTCCCTCGGCAGAAGTTTCCGACTGAGGTATTGAACAGGGTGCTCTTGACCTGCTGAGTCAGGTTGGCTCAGCACCGCACCGAGTCCGTAGGTGCTGGCATCAGTCTGTACTACAAGCGGCCGGGAGTCGTCGTACGACTGGAGTACAGGGGCTGCCGCCAGGGCAGCTTTCAAGGCCTGGAAGGAGCGCTCGCAGTCCGCTGTCCAGTTGACAGCTTGCGGCAGCTTCTTCTTGGTGAGGTCTGTCAGGGACTTGGCCAGGGTACTATAGTCCTGTACGAACTTCCTATAGTACCCGGCCGTACCCAAGAAAAACATCACCTGTTTCAACGTGCCATTGAACCGTTCACACAGGCCATTAGTCTGGGGGTGATACGGGCTGGACACCAGATGTTGCACCCCTGTTTGCTTACACAGGCTCTGCATCAAGTCAGACATGAACTGGGTCCCTCGGTCCGTGAGCATCTCCTGGGGGAAACCAACACGGGTGAAGATTTCCAGCAGGGCTTTGGCCACTACGTCTGCCCGGATGGAGGACAGCACAACAGCTTCTGGGTACCTAGTAGCGTAGTCTACTACCGTTAGTATGTAGCGTTTCCCGGAGCTGCTGGGAATGGGCAGCGGCCCAATGAGGTCCACAGCAATCCGCTGGAAAGGCTCACCTATTATGGGCAGAGGTATCAATGGGGCTTTAGGGCCTAGCCCCGCTTTCCCCATCCTCTGACAGGTGACACACGAACAGCAGTAGGCAGCTACTGCTGTCCCCATCTTAGGCCAATAAAACAAGTGGGCTAGCCGAGCCTTGGTCTTAGCGACCCCTAGGTGACCAGCCAACGGAATCTCATGCGCGAGCCGTAACAACTCAGCCTGGTACGGCTGAGGTACCACTAGGTGCCTCTCGCTGCGCCAACCTTCTTGTCCATCTGTGGGCAGTGTTTCACTATACAGCCTCCCTTGGTCCCAGAACAAGCGGTCCTTGTCTGTCTCCAAGGGGGGCTTTCCTGCGCGTTCCTTCAAGGCTTCCAGGCTGCTGTCGGCTTGGACAGCCGCCTGGAACTCCTGGCTGGAGCCCGCTAACAGGGACCTGAAGGCCGCACTCTCGCCGGAACCCTCAGGGAACGGCGCTGGGGGGTTAACACCAGTGGGCCCAGTCCCAGACCCAGGTGATGGGGTGGAGCAGTCAGGGTGCAAAGTGGCCTCTGCCTCCTGAGCCCTCCTGCTGCGGGTGACCACAGCAATGCCCGGGGTCTCCTCAGGGAGTCCCGGTCCCCTTCCCTCACCTGGATGGGTTGTGGGGTCACTGTGGGTTGCCCCAACATGTGATACACACTTGACAACTTCACTAGGTTTTGAGCTGCTGTAGGGATCATGTGCAAGCTGACAGTTGGGAGGGGCAGGCCCCACCAGCTCCTCAGCCAAGCCAGAGAGTTCATTAGCACGACAATGAATTACATTAGCATTCTCACTGAAAAGTTCAGAGCTGGGCATGTCAGCTGAGAGAGCAGGAAGGGGGGCTAAATCCCCCCCAGCTGCACTCCTGTCAGCTGGCACGTCACTACAAGGATCAGCATGTATGGTACCACAAAGTATAATATCACTTACAGATACATTACCACGGGGCAGTGGGGTTGCTCTCTTCCCATACTGAGAGGTGAGAGGCCCCAAGTCTGTCCCCAACAAGACATTAGCAGGGAGACGAGATGTAACCCCGACCTCTACCAGCCCCTTGTCCACACCCCAATCCAGATGCACACAAGCCATGGGTAGAGTTATCTTCTCCGTACCAACCCCGCTGACGGTCAGCGTCTTTCCAGGGATGATACTCTCCGGGGTACCAGTTCAGGCTGTACTAGGGTCACATCGGCCCCCGTGTCCCTTAGTCCCATAACCACTTTATTCCCCACAGTCACTTGCTGGAGATTGTCATTGGGCCTGGCCCCACCACATAAACCGTTGGACCCGCTGCTGGGGTTTGGGAAGTAGGGGGGTTCGTCTTCCGGCTAGGGTAGTTCGTCCTGTAATGTCCCGGCTGATTGCAGGCGTGACATCGAGGGGGTCCTCCCTGGGGCTTGGAAGGGGGAACAATGGGGCCCATAGGTTTTCGGGCGGGGGTAGTCTCAGGGGAAACTGCAGGGTTACCCGCAACAGGATTGGTCTTACCCCCCCCTCCAGCCGGTGCTGACGGGTCTCCGCGACGTCCGGTTGGCGATATACTCATCCGCTAGCTCCGCAGCAGTTCTGGCATCTTGGGGTTTCCGGTCCAGGACATATTGTTGCACTTCCTCCGAGCAAATGTTTAAGAATTGCTCCTTGAGGAACAGGTCCAAGGTTGCTTCGTCAGGATTGTCTATCTCTCCCTCTGCCCATCTGTGAAGCTGGACATTCATCTGGAGCAGAGTCTCTAGGTGGCTCTCGGTTGGTCATTTCCTCAGGCTGCGGAATGTCACTCTGTACACCTCAGGCGTGAGACGGTACCTCAGGATCAGCGCAGCTTTAATGAGGTCATAGTCCTGGTGCTGGGCTGCAGGGAGAGACGAGAAAGCGTCCAGGGCTCTCCCTCTTAGCCTGGTGGACAGGGTGCATGCCCAATCTGCCTTGGGTACCTGGTACTGGAGACACACCTGTTCAAACCCTTTCAGGAAAAGGTGCAGGTCTCCGTCCGATTCCAGGACAGGCAGACCCTCTGAGCGCAGCTTAGCTTTTGGGGCTGCTGGAGTCTGTGCTGTTTGAGCCGGTGGGTCCTGCCGGCTCCGCAGCTGGGCTAACTGTAACTGGTACTGCCTCTCCTCCTTTCTTTCCTGGGCATCTCGCTTAGCTTGCCACGCATCTCGCTCAGCTTGCTCCTTTCTTTCCTGGGCATCTCGCTCAGCTTGCCACTTTCTTTCCTGGGCATCTCGCTCAGCTTGCCACATGTGGAGCACGGCCTGGCTCTGCTCCTGCTGTCCATCTCTCAGAGCCTGGAGGTAGGCCTGCATAAGAGCGTCCAGGGCCGGGTTACTGGCCCCTCCAGCTGGAGCTGTGGATTGCATAACAGAATGTCCAGGATTTTCGTGGGTGTCGGGGGCACTTCCACCCCCCTCTGACACCTCAGTCTGGTCAGCGGCTGGCACCACACTGCCACCTTCCATCTGCTCAGCGTCCCCTCTGGTAGCACTCATCTGGGAACCTTTTGCTTCTGAGGCAGTATGCCATCCACCAGAGACCGTAGCCAAATAAAAGATAGGACAGAAAACTAAGAGGGGGAAGGGTACAGTACACGCTTTCACTGTATACTATGTCTGATCTACTAACTAGCACCGAGCTCAGTTCACAGATATCCAAATCCCGCCGCTGCCACCAATTGTCACAAACCGATCAGAGACACGTGCCCCTGATCCTTCCTCACAACTTCCATGTGTTCCGGGTTTAGGATAATGTGAAGCGAACTTATAAATTATATATATTTATTTACTCAAAAGAGCGATGCTAGGTACAATATATACCAGCGGTTACAAGATATATATATACAGTAGTCAGACAAATACAGTAAGGAAGCAGTAATACGATACAATTTTTTTGTGAGATTTGGGATAGTTCTCCAAAGCCCCGGAGGCATCTATTACCCCCCCCCCCCTTAATTTTTCAATTGGGAAGAATAGTGTTTTTTTTTTTTTTTCCCGGCAGCCACGATGTATTGCAGGAGGTGTAAGAATTTTGGGCATACCCAGGATAGTTGTGGGGAGATGCCAACTTGCAGGAATTGCAATGGTTCTGACCATATGGCAAAAGACTGCACAAATCATGTCATCTGCAATGCTTGTGGTGAGGAGGGCCATAAGTATCGGGACTAAGGCCAGGACCACTCCTAGGTCTTATGCTGAACTATCAGGGTAGGCAGCTGTGCCCCCTGCTGCTGTTGTTAATATTCCACAGGTTACAGGCCCGGATCTTAATGAGGAACCTGAAATCATGCATGCACATGAGGAGGCGCTGCCCCAAACTGAGTCTCCCAGCCCAGAGGCGGTGAGTTCGGAACTTGCTAAAGTTGAGTTTGAACTCCCTCATCATTCTGATGTCTGCGGGGATGGGGAGTTGGAAGGTTCTCTTGGTAAGTCCCCCAGTATATCTTGGATAGCCACTGAGGAGGAGTTGGCCTGTTGTGGAGGTCAAGGTGACTTCACTCTTGTAAGGTCCTCTGAAGACGAGGAGCCTGGAACTTCCTGTAAGAAGCCCAGAACGGATTGGGCAGACGCCGGTGAAGATGTTTTAAGTCCAGTGAGTGGACGTAGCTACCCTCAGAATGGCCTTACGGACAGCATGTATGGTCCGGGTCATGTGTTAATAGGAGTGATGGTGTAAGGATATTAATGGGTAACAGGGAGATTAGTTTAGATAGCTACACAGTGGTAGAGGTGGGTAGATGTATAATTGCACATGTTAGCTATAGGGGGTGGCGAGTTAGAATTATTGATGTTTACTGTCCATCAGGAGAGGACGAAAAAAAGGTGCGGCAGGCTCTTTTGTAAAAATTAAGTTTGTTTCTACCGGGCAAAATGCCTACAGTTTTAGTTGGTGACTTTAATTGCATCACAGAAGGGAATTGAGACATAACTGGCAAAAAGTTATCCAATCTTATTTCTGATTTCTCCCTTCTAGATGCTGCTGTTCTTGAATTTGGCATCCCACCACCGCCAACATACCATGCTGATAGGGGTGGTATTGTATCCAGAATAGATAAAATTTGGTTTTCCAAAAATATGTTGTGTATGAATTTTGGACAAAATGTTGTACCTTTTTCTGATCATGAGTGTTTGAGAGGTGTGTTTAGTGCAATTGATGATGGGGGTGGGGTATGGAAGTTGATTATAAGATTGTTAGAAGATGAGGATGTGATGAATGAATTAAAAATAAAGTATAAAGAGTGGAGAGTATATAAGAGGAATTTTGCGTGTGTGCTAAGGTGTGTGGGTTAAGGTGTGTTGCAAAAAATTCTTCAAAAAATGGGGCTATAAAAAAGCTGCTGCTTATCGGAGCAGATTTAATGATTTAAACAGGCAGATAGACTGGTTAAGAAAGTGTGGAGCAAGTGGGATGGATGTGTCTGATCTGCTGGTTGAGACAAAGTGAATTAAAGCGTGTTATAGATGAAAAAGGGAAAGAAATCATTTATCGTACCAAAATAGAACATCTTGAGAAAGATGAAAAGTGCACGAGGTTCTTTTTTAAGAAAATGAATGGGAGAAAGGTTGATATGGATAAAGTCTTGGATAGGAACGGTTTGTGTGTGTGTGGTGAGAATGTGATAAAGGAGGTGAATATGTTCTATAGCAAGTTACCGTATTTTTCGGACCATAAGACGCACTTTTTTTCCCCAATATTTGGGAGGAAAATGGGGGATGCGTATTATGGTCCGAACGTTACCTGCGGTGGTGGTAAAGTGAGATCGCAGGGCCCTCCAAGAATGCGGTGGTGGTAGTGGCGGCGTCAGCGGCAGCAGAGGTGAGGCAGAGCGACTGGCACCTGTGCCTGGCCGGGTACTGGGGCCGGTGTCGGGTTGTGAGCGGTGTCGGGCGGCGAAGCAGTGCGGCCTGTGCAAGTTTCCGGTGTGCGTGGCCATCTTCCTAGAGCTGTGATCTACAGGAAAATGGCCGCCCGAGCCAGGGAGACTGATGTTTATTAACTCCCTGCGAATCATGTATCTTGCAAAGTCAGACTTGTCTGATCTCCCGGTCATAGTTACAGGATTAACTTGTGGTATCCTTGGGGAATGTAAGTGCTCTGGCTTATATAACTATGACGAATCAGGACAAAATGGTGTGGCATGAGGGTTAAGTTGCGGTTTAGTCTCTAGAGGGTCTGCAGGCTGTGGGCCTAGATTGTTGGTTAGTGCTGGAAGTTACCTTGTGAGTAATAGGCAGCGACATCTCTTGCCTTGCGGGTGCATTGGTGTGGTAGATTGGAGGGGGCGCTGGTACAGATGGTAAATGTCTTAGCACGTAGTCAGTAGTTCGATCAGCTGGGTCTTCCATTCCTCTTGGAATAAGGCAGTACATATCAGCATCTTGACCTAGTGCTTGTTCAAGGACTTTCAGTTTAGCAAGGGCTTTTGTTTCTTCTCTTTCTGCTTGGAGTATTTTTAATTGGGCTTCCATCTCTGCTTCCTGCCTTTTTAATTTGGCTTCCATCTTGCTTCTTTGGGCTTCTATCCTAGCAAAGGAGCTTCAAACTCTAGCTTCCTCTGCAGTGGCATGGATTTCCAGTAGCTTGTCAGGAAATGTTGACTTCCTAGACTGAGATGGTCTGGAAGCTCGAGATGTGATTTTGGTTGACGTTGTACGATGTGATCTAACCTCTTGGAGGTGTGCGATGCTTAGTTCTGCATTATCCTTGGCATCTCGCACTAATGCGGTCTTTTCTAGAGTATCCCTTTCAGCTAGCTCTGCTGGGGCATCATCCATGTCACAGTTACTCAGGAATGTGATGTATTTTGCAGACAATGTCTGATAGCGATCTTATGCAGCAGATAAACGATTCAATGTGGCGGTTAAATCTACGTCACTGTTTGAGTGTGGAAGAGATGCTAAACAGTGATCAACTCTGACACATAAATTATCTAGGTTGTCATGGAACTCATCTGTACTTGTCTCAAAGTTCTCTCTGACCTTTGGTGTCGGCTTCGTTACACATTTGGGACAGAAGTCACGTTCTGCGGTAAGTGTGAACTCTGCTCCCGGTGCATCTGTGGTGTCAGGAACATGATGCGCTTCTCTCACAGAGGGATCCACGGAGCTTTTTGTGAACATGCCTTAGCTAAGACGGTGGACGGTTAAAGACCTGCCAGCAGACAATGCATATGCACCCAGACACTGTAGACTTAGGTCTCCTGTTACTATTCTGCCACCAATGCACGTGGGTGAGATGTGTCTGAGGGATGTGAGCACGGATCTCTGTACACGCAATGGCAGGTAGTGTTACTTGCTAACCTCTGCTCCTATTCTTGAACAACTGCACATGGTTAATCCGGAAGGATGATGCAGTGATGGATTTAACAGGTTTTATTCACAGTATCTTGATGAGATTAGGTAAGATGTCAGGGAACATAAAGGGATGGAGATGAGGTAGAACATGGAGGGTAGAGGTTGAGGTTAGAGGTAACAGGAGAATCCTTTGTTCAGTCCTGATGCATGTATTGGCAAGATTGCACTAACCACAAGAAAGGATGTTTGCAAACAGGATAGGAGGAGATAGCAGTCATAATACATGAACAACATATTATAACAATGGCCAGTAGATGGCAGAAAAGTAGAACAAATACTGTAATCATAATATCTCTATATAATATATGATAGAAGTAAACAATATAACATTAAGCAAATGTCCCTGTAATAGCTGAAAGCCCTTGCAGACTATTAGCTAACAGCACAATAAGTCTGCAGTCACACAGAGTGACTGCAGACTTATCGGTTTTGACCGGACAACCTCTTTAATGTAAATTTTGCTTTGGGATGGATGAGTTTTGCAATGTTACAGTGCTAATCCGCTGTGTCACTAGGCTGCCATATTCCTCTTCATGATGTGGGAAAGCAAGACCATGGCATAGAAGATCTGAGAAGTGCTATGTTTGCTGGGTTATTCCTATCCTAAGAAGTGATCACCTAGCCACACTATCGGTGATAACTTACTGATTGCTATGGATCCCAAGAAGTCCCCTAGACAACGAACAGTGCGATATTGATCATGTGCTACTCCATTTCAATGTGCCATTTCACAGACCCATCCATAGTTATTTCAAGGTATATAATTTGCTCTTTCTGTATAAAGTCAAATGCTATAAAGACAAGCCTAAAACTGTCCGTTCTACAGAGAGAACTGTCAGCACAGCACTCGTTTGCCCTACAGCATTTCCTCATGATGGTACAATCATTAGTATATCATTGATGGCACCAATATGCCCACAGCTGTCACGTGGTGAACGTACCCGCACTTAGCTGCCAATGGATGCACAGTTTTGCAGTATGAGGCTGTGTGCCCACGAAGCATTTTCCAATCGTTTATGCTGCGGAATTTACGCAGCGTAAACGCTTGGGAAACGCTTGGTAAACCGTCCCCCATGGTCTCCAATGACAAGCCGCAATGTCAATGCCCATGCTGCGGATTTTTCCACAGCATGTCCATTAATTTTGCGGACACGCAGCGTAATCGCCGCCATTGACTTGCATTGGACCGCGTGACATCTGCATCACTACATGTGCACAAGCGGATATCACACGGTTCAATGTGCGGATGGTACCCAGGTCTGGAGGAGAGGAGACTCTCATCCAGACCTGGGTACCATAGAAACTGTAAAAAAAAGAATAAAATAAAAAATAAAGATTATACTTACCTTCCGATGTCCCCCGGCCTCCTCAGCGATGTGAGCGATGTGTTAGGCGGCTCGCGGTGGTGTAAGGACCTGACATGACATCATTGAGTCATGTGACCTGTCACATGACATCATTGAGTCATGTGACCTGTCACATGACTCAATGACGTCACCGCAGGTCCTTCACACCACCGCGAGCAGTGCAAGAGACCGGACGCAGCAGAGAAAACTCTGGGAGGACATCGGAAGGTAAGTATAATCTTTTTCTTTAATTTTTTACCATTCTTATTCTTTTTTTTTTAACTAACTTGGTCACACTACTATAAATCCATGCCGGTTGCATGGATTTATATAGTGTGAACAAGTAGTCAAGCACTTTCCCAAGTGATGCTAAAATCGCTTGGAAAAGTGCTTGATAACCCGCATGCAGAAATGCATGCAAAAATGATTGACAAACGCTTCTACCTGGCGGGAAAAACGCATGTAAAATCTGCATGCGTTTTTCCTGCCAGGGAGAAGCGCAAAAAATCTGCAGCATTTCTGCATCGTGGGCACATAGCCTGAGGGTACGCTCACACTAGTGTGTAGCATCCGATGATTCTCTCATAGGAGCGAATCGGATGATATATGCAAATAACCCTCAGCTCAAACTCTGCTGTGAGCGTGAGCCGAGTATCATTTTACCGTGATCCAATTCTATCGTATGCAAGAATCAGATCACAGTTGTGGAGAAGATGGAGAACTTAATTTCTCCATCTTCAGCATTCTGTGAGTCGGTGTGTATCGGACTGCATTCGGATGACACAAACATCAGTTTTATGCATTTAAATTGATGACACCTTTTTTAATAGATGACACCTTTTTTCCTCTTATTTCCCCATTTACCGTTACCATTTTTTAATGTAACATAACAATACAGTGTGAATAAAAGCTTCTTTTTTTTTGCCTTTGGCTTATTCTGTCCAAATTCCACTTAATGATGAGCTGATTTTTGGGGACCTCAGTAACTGGACCACCCACAATACATCATCGAGCTCCACCATTCATTTTCCCTCCAGTATTAAATTACATTGCATCTACAGAGGTCAATGTGCATTGAAATAATGCACGAAACAGAGCAAGGGACCCGAATGACAAATTGGAGGTTTACAGAGCTGAGTGACCCTATCTATTAACACCGTATAGCCAGGCCCTTTAAAGCTGCTGGGATTTTTGGGGATCTTCAGTTATGCAGAAATTTAGACGTAACAGCAAGAAACGCAGTCAAGAGGCGAGCCGGCCGGCCCGTTGTTCGGAAAGCCGCACGACTCTAGACACCTTTCTTCCAGACATGCACCACCGAAGGGATTCTTAAACATGCAGCACCAAGGGGATTCAGGAGCGTGTTCAGTCACGCCTGTTTGGTGGGTAAGTTAACAAATTGGGAAGTTTTTATACCTCTCAGAACTTCTTATTTTTTAATGGGAAAAGTAGGGGTTTCAAAAATTCACTATAATTTATGACAAAAATCTAATTGGGGTAAAATATAGTGGTAATATGCACATGTCCATAGCTGGCAAACATTTGCTTTTCTGGTGCACAGGAAACTCAAGATGCAACAAATTTATTGAGGTCGCTGTTATTGATATGTATGAAATGCCGATTTAACAATGGTTCGACTGGCATCTATCTTTCCCAGTAACACAGGAGCTTGTGTCCTCTATCTGAGAGTTGCTGCCAGACATCTGTTGGTGGCATGTCTTTTAGGCTTTATTCACACACAAGTATTTTTGATAAGTATTTGTATGCCAAAACCAGGAGTGTCTCTAAAACACAGAACAGTTGTCAATCTTTCAATTATAGTATTCTCTGCAAGTTCCCCTCCTGGTTTTTGGCATACAAACACCAATGCAAAACTACTGATCAAATACTGACGTGTGAATAAGGCCTTAGATAGCAAAAGGTTCAGCAGTCTGAATGTATAGACATTAGACTATTGACTGAGCTCTTCAATATTGGAATTTTCGACTAATATTGGTGGAAGGCTAGATTCATACACTCGTGTAAGTGTTACTATCCAAGAGAAATGGGCCAATTTCCCCCCACACCCTGGTTTCATCCAAGATGCTTCTGTATTTTTTTTCTTTTTTCACTGTAAAATGTGGCTTGCTTCCAAGCAAATAAAAAAACCTTTAGAAAATCACATGTTTTTATTGACGTTTATCTTCTAAACGTCAGACACAGATGCAAATCGGTAGCCTTCTTATTTGTATTTGTGTTTTATGGATCTAATCAGAAAATTGCTTATCACAATAGGACCGGCTCTGAGTCCTGCGAATCTCACGCTCAGATCCGTGATTTTAACAGATGTGTGAGTAGATCCATGCTACTCTATGGATCAGACAGTACTCTGACATGTCACATGGATGTGTGAATGTAGCTTAATGTGTAGGGGTGCCTGTAATGTTACCCAAAATATTTATCTGCAGATGATTGACCGATCCAGCTAAGTTTGGTGAAATAAGCTTCTACTAATAATACCTGCATCTGTAAACGTTCTGCAGATAAATATGAGGGGAATTCATTAAAGTTTTCTTCGGACCCACTTCAATTTATCACAGGACGCTGAAACTACACATGTGTTATGATTTACAGTGCATCACCTGGCCTTTCCTAATGATGATAAAGAACAAGTCATAACCCTAACAGGCTAATTAAGGTCTGAAACCTTGGTCAAAGTTATCTGAGCTCACAAATCTCCAAGAGTGCCCAAACTTTTGCATTAGCCCATTTTCCTTTTTGTAATTTTTAAAATGTAAAAGATGGAAATATATATATAATGTTTGCCTAAAATACTAAGAAAATGTGTCATCTTTAACTTTAGGCATTTTAGAGATCATTTCATCTTCAACTTGCTTAACTGTTCACAATAAAAATAGAATTAGTCCTTACCGGTAATTCGGTTTCTAGAAGCCTTCCACGACAGCATTGGAGGATGTTGTCCACGCCCTATTGGGGGACAGGAACATAGAGAGATTAAAAGCCCCTCCCCACCGTCAATCCCCAGTGGTTACCAAGATCACCTGGAAAAATGGTTACCTGACAGTTATATGGAATCCAAAGGGAGGGAAATTCGTGCTGTCGTGGAAGGCTTCTAGAAACTGAATTACCGGTAAGGACTAATTCTATTTTCTCAATACGCCTTCCACGACAGCATTGGAGGAATACCAACGATATTTTATTAGGGAGGGACAATATCTTTTAGGACTTTCCTACCAAAGGCTAAATCCCTAGTGGATGATAAGTCTAATCTATAATGTTTAGAAAACGTATGAAGGGAAGATCATGTAGCTGCCCTGCAAATCTGCTTAGTAGAAGCGCCCGCTCTTTCGGCCCATGAAGTTGATATGGATCTGGTAGAATGAGCCTTTAAGGCAATCGGTGGATTCATTTGTTGATTGCTATAAGCTTCCCCAATTGCCTTTTTGATCCAGTTTGCTATAGTGGACTTAGCTGTCTTCCTTCCTCTGTTCTGCCCTGAGTGCTGTATAAATAGGTTCCCATCCAATCTCCAAGACTCAGTTTGTTGAAGATAATAAAGGACAGTTCTGCGGACATCTAGGAGGTGGAACTCTGCTTTCTTTGGATTGGAAGGATTCTGGCAGAAGGAGGGAAGGATGATTTCCTGGGAACGATGGAAGTCCGTAACTACCTTTGGAAGAAAGGAAGAGTCCAGGCGAAGCGTAATTCTATCTTCGGTCACTTTCATGTAAGGTTCTCTGATAGAAAGGGCCTGAAGTTCTCCTACTCTTCGTGCTGAAGTGATGGCTACTAAGAAGGCAGTCTTATGAGAGAGTCTGTATTGAGCTAGAGGATAGAGGCTCAAAGGGAGAGAGGGTTAAACCCTTGAGTACCACATTTGGATCCCAGGATGGGACCTGAGACTGAATTTTTGGGTGAAGTCTGAGTGCTGAAGTTATGAATCTCTTTATCCACCTATGAGAGGCCAAATCTTGGTCGAATATGGAACTTAGGGCTGAAATCTGCACCTTAAGAGTGCTGGGTTTGAGACCCAACTCCAATCCACTCTGTAGAAAATCAAGGATCCGAGCAATGTTGGGATGTGAGGTATCAGGAATATCCGGGGCGTACCATGATAGGAATTTTTTCCATATTTTGCCGTATATCGCGTTGGTTACTGGCTTCCTACTCTGTTGAAGAGTTTTTATAACTTCTTCCGAGAGACCTTTAGATCTTCAGTAACCAGGCTGCTTGGTTTAGCCACTGAGGATTGGGATGGAACAGGGGCCCTTGAGAGAGAAGGTTGTTGACCTGTGGTAGTATTACCGGACCCTCTAGGCAGAGTTCTGTGATGGCCCCGAACCAAGGCCTTTTGGGCCACAGGGGGGCCACCAGAATTGTTGCCACTCTCTCTAGCCTGACTTTCTGGATGGTTCTTGCTATCAGCGGTAACGGAGGGAACGCATAGACCAGCTTGAAATGCCAGGGATGGGCTATTGCTTCCAAATTCATGGCATTGTCTCATCTGTCCAATGAAAAGAAGAGGAGAAGTTTTGCGTTTGACCGACTGGCAAAAAGATCTACCTCGGGGAGACCCCATTTTGCTGCCAGCGACTGGAAAATCTGAGGATTCAGGCTCCATTCTCCTGGCTGGATATCTTTCCCGCTTAGAAAGTCTGCTTGGAAGTTGTTTGAGCCTTTCAGGTGGATTGCTGAAAGTGATAGGAGATGTTGTTCTGCCCAAAAAAATATTCAGCCTGCAATTTGTTTTAGGCTGTGTACCTTCTTACCTCCTTGATGACGAAGGAAGGCAACTGTAGTCACGTTATCCGAGAGAATCTTGATGTGAGAACCCTGGATTAAGTTGACTGCCACTCTGAGCGTTTTTTCTACCTCCATTAGCTCCCTGAAGTTGGAAGATCTGGCACTGATCTTGGGACTCCATCTGCCTTGAAAGAGAATCTGGGCCACCATAGCTCCCCTGCCTCGTAGACTGGCGTCGGTAGTCACTGTAATCAGAGGGTCCTGGGTCCAAGAAATCCCCCTCTGAAGATTTTGGTATCTTAGCCACCAAGAAAGAGAAGCTTTTATCGGACCGGGGGTCCTGAGCCGTTTGTTTAGTGAGTCCCTTTGTCTGTTCCAGGATCTTAGGATGTGATCCTGGAGAGGCCTTGATTGGGCCTGGGCCCACAACACCCGACTGGATACAGGCTGTCATAGACCCCAATACAGACATTGTTGCTCTCAATGTTGGATTCTCTTGGCGTCTGAAATTTGAGATTTTGGAATTGAGAGCTGTCTGATGCTCCAATGGTAGAAAGGACATCTGTTTGTTGGAGTCCAGCAATACACCAAGGAACTTCCTCCTTGATGAAGGGAGGAGTTCCGATTTTTTTAGGTTTTGGACCCAACCTAAAGACCTAAGGGTTCTTAAGGTTATAGAGACGTGAAGATTGAGAGTTGCTACTGAAGGAGCGACAATCAACATGTCGTCCAAGTATGGAATTATGCATACGCCCTGTTTCTGGATGAGTGCAATGACTTCTGCCATAATCTTCGTAAACACCTGGGGTGCTGAAGAGATGCCGAAGGGCAGTACGTTGTACTGGTAGTGAACTGTTATATTGTCCCTGAGTACTGCAAACCGCAGGAACTTCCTGTGGGACGGATGAATCGGCACATGGTAGTACGCATCCTTTAAATCTATGGTCGCCATGACGAAGTCTTTCCCTATTAGGGGAATAGTTGATTTTATAGACTCCATCTTGAAACGTCTGTATTTAATGTGATGGTTTAGGGACTTCAGGTTGATTATGATGCGTGGGGTCCCTAATGGTTTCCGTATTAGGAATATTTTTGAGTAGTGACCCGTCCCCTCCTGGCCAGGGGGAACCAGAGACACCACTCCCAAATTCAGAAGGTCTTTTAGGGCGACCGATAGGAGATCCTGAGCCCCCCGAGAGGGAAGGGACATGACCCTCAGGACCTGAGGGGGGCGACTCTCGAATTCCAATAGAAGACCCTCCTCGATGGTATTGAGGATCCACTGGCAGGAAGATATTGCCTGCCACTGGGAAAAGAAATTCGAGAGACGCCCCCCTACACGGATCAAGTCATTGCCTGTCCTGCTGCTGGTGTTGTTGCTGGGGTACAAAGATGTTGCGACCTTTGCCGCCTTTGGGATAGCTCCAGCGCCCAGATTTTCCCTTTCCTCTATGCTGTGAGGGGTGACTTTGGGAAGGCCGAAAGGAACGTTTCTTAGCCTGTTTCTGTTCAGGAAGGGTTTTCTTCCTGTCCGAGGCCTTTTCCTGGATTTCATCCAGGGCTGGGCCAAATACATGTTTTCCTTGGAATGGAATGGAGCAGAGCTTGACTTTAGAGGTGACGTCCCCACTCCATGTTTTGAGCCATAGTGCACGGCGAGCAGTATTGGACAGGACAGCTGCCCTGGCTGCGATACTGACTGACTCAGCCGAGGCGTCCGCTAAGAAACCTGTGGCTTTTTGAAGGAGAGGGATGGAGTCAAGCTGGTCTGCCCTGGACGTGCCCTGAGACAGATGTTCCTCCAGTTGGGTCAGCCATTTGAAGAGGGATCTGGCCACACAAGTCGAGGAAATATTGACTTTGAGAGAGGCAGAGGAGGTTTCCCATGATTTTTTAAGGACGCTTTCCATTTTGCAGTCCAAAGGATCCTTTAATTGGGATGAGTCCTCAAAGGGAAGTGGGGTTTTTCTCACTACCCTAGCCATCTGTATGTCCACCTTAGGGACTTCCCACTCAAAACCTTCACCCTCTAATGGAAACCTATGTTTTAATTCCGAAGGGGTGGTGAGACGATTTTCCGGGGACTCCCATTCCTGTCGGATGAGATGCTTAATTACCTCATGGACTGGAAAACCAGTCTGTTTCTTGGTTTTAAGACCTCCTAAACATCTCGTCCTGAACAGAACAGGGAACCTCCACTTCTTCCAGCCCCATAGTGCCTCTAACAGCGTCCAGTAGTTCCTCTAAGTTGTCCGAGGAAAAATAATATCTACCGGTTTCTACTGTTTTGGCAGGCCCTACGGATGCCAATTCCTCAAAATCATCAGAGGCTGAGCTACTAGCGTCCATAGAGACCACATCTGAGTCTAATTCTTGGATCTTCCTCTTCTTAGGGGGAGAGGGCCTGGAGGAGGAATAGACAGGTAGGGCAGCAAAGGAGGCTTGGACCTCCTGTCTAACCACCTGGACCTCCTGTTTAACGAGTGATCTAAGCTCCTCGATCAGTGAGGGGTTTTCTTCTCTAATTATTTTATCTGTACAGGGCTGACACAACTTCTTCTTATAGGATGAGGACAGCTTTTTTGTACAGATGCCACATCTACGGGGCTGGTCTTTATCCTTCTTAGAAGCGGGGACCTTGTCTTCCTAAGAAAGGGGAAGAGAAGGGAACCCATGTGAATAGAAGGAGGGGAGATCTAGTGTCATCTAAAAAAGGAGGCCGAGATAACCCCATAGTGACCACCCAGGTACTACTCACTGTAGCCGAGGGCATGCTGGGCTCTGCAGATGCAGGGGTACAGGACCTATCACCTTCCATATTGGGAATATGGTGGGAATAGCCTTACCTTTTGGTGTCTTCAGGCAGGTTTTAAATAAAACCGTGCCTCCCAGCAAGGGACCTCAGTCCCCTCCCCTTTCCGGTCACTTTAAGGGCCAATCCAGGGTTGGTATGGGCCTTGATGGTCCTGCCATTCAGCGTCCCACGTGGAACGCCCCGACCGGAGCTATGGGACCGCAGTGACGTCAACCGGCGCACGCGCGCCCAAACTGCCCGTCGGCTCAGGAGCGTGGAACTCACGTCAGTGTGGAACGCTCAGGCCGGAGCGGCAGGGCCCGCGGCAACGCCACTTCTGGTGCGTGCGCGCGTTGACGTCACATCCGGCGTGCGCGCGTCGACGCCACATCCGGCAACATCCGCGCTCCAGGAAAGAGGAGATGCCGGAGAGCAGGAGCGGACTCCGGCATGAACGATCCCCTGGCTTGCTTTACCCTCAGTGGGGCGCAGGAAGCTAGGGTGGTCCCCAAAGGGGAGCAGCAAGGAGGGAGCACCCCGACCAACCACTGCCCGGCAACACAGGTAAAAAATACAACGCTGCCCTGCCGGCCCGACAGCACTGCAGGATCTCTCCATGCCCCAAGGGGGACAGGAAAACACTGGGGATTGACGGTGGGGAGGGGCTTTTAATCTCTCTATGTTCCTGTCCCCCAGTAGGGTGTGGACAACATCCTCCAATGCTGTCGTGGAAGGCATATTGAGAAAGTAATATTGACCAGGGATGCCCAAACTTTTACATGTCACTGTAAGTCTTTATAGGTTACTTGCCAATTTGCAACTCTGAACTGATAACAATATTACTTTTACAGGTGTTGAAATGGTGTGAGGCATGATAATGGGCCCAGTGGAATACAGAGCAGTCATCAAGTTCCTTTACTTAAAAGGCCACACACCAAGGGAGACCGTTCGAGGGGATGAAAGAGGTTTATGGTAACGATTCCCCATCATATGATGTAGTCAAGAACTGGCATCATCAATTCAACTTGGTCGACCTTTGGTGTAAACGGCTCCAATTCCAGGGTGACCCAACTCCGCTCTCGATGAACACACCATCCAGCAGGAGGTTATTTTGGAAAATTGCCGCTTACCCATTCGCCATCTAGCCCAAAGTGTCAAGATTAGTGTGGGTTCCATGGAAAAAATCATCCAAAACCATCTCTATATGCATAAGGCATCCGCTCGTTGGGTTCCCCCGCTGCTCACAAAATCACTGACTGAGGTGGACTAACAATAAAAATTTACTTTTAAGAATATTCCTTTAAAATAATTTATCTTCCAAATCCAACATGCTTGTGCAGTCTATCCAATATAACCCCAGTTAAAATTTTATGGTCATATCTTGGATACTAATAAATTATAAAAACACCTTTGTCCACTGATATCCTCTGTTTTTGATTGTTTTCTATTATCAGACTGTCCTATTATTGTTATTACCCCTATTAATGTTGTACAATAAAATTATATTCTTTCCATATTAGAGAGTTTTTTTCCTTCAAGTATGTCCCATTCCAGTCTATCTCTAATAATATAACACCTACAGTACAGACCAAAAGTTTGGACACACCTTTTCATTTAAAGATTTTTCTGTATTTTCATGACTTTGAAAACTGTACATTCACACTGAAGGCATCAAAACTATGAATTAACACATGTGGAATTATATACTTAACAAAAAAGTGTGAAACAACTGAAAATACTGTATGTCTTATATTCTAGGTTCTTCAAAGTAGCCACCTTTTGCTTTGATGACTGCTTTGCACACTCTTGGCATTCTCTTGATGAGCTTCAAGAAGTAGTCACCGGAAATGGTTTTCACTTCACAGGTGTGCCCTGTCAGGTTTAATAAGTGGGATTTCTTGCCTTATAAATGGGGTTGGGACCATCAGTTGTGTTGTGCAGAAGTCAGGTGGATACACACCTGATAGTTCTACTGAATAGACTGTTAGAATTTGTATTATGGCAAGAAAAAAGCAGCTAAGTAAAGAAAAACGAGTGGCCATCATTACTTTAAGAAATGAAGGTCAGTCAATCCGAAAAATTGGGCAAACTTTGAAAGTGTCCCCAAGTGCAGTTGCAAAAACCATCAAGCGCTACAAAGAAACTGGCTCACATGAGGACCGCCCCAGGAAAAGAAGACCAAGAGTCACCTCTGCTTCTGAGGATAAGTTTATCCGAGTCACCAGCCTCAGAAATCGCAGGTTAACAGCAGCTCAGATTAGAGACCAGGTCAATGCCACACAGAGTTCTAGCAGCAGACTCATCTCTACAACAACTGTTAAGAGGAGACTTTGTGCAGCAGGCCTTCATGATAAAATAGCTGCTAGGAAACCACTGCTAAGGACAGGCAACAAGCAGAAGAGACTTGTTTGGGCTAAAGAACACAAGGAATGGACATTAGACGAGTGGAAATCTGTGCTTTGGTCTGATGAGTCCAAATTTGAGATCTTTGGTTCCAACCACCGTGTCTTTGTGCGACGCAGAAAAGGTGAACGGATGGACTCTACATGCCTGGTTCCCACCGTGAAGCATGGAGGAGGAGGTGTGATGGTGTGGGGGTGCTTTGCTGGTGACACTGTTGGAGATTTATTCAAAATTGAAGGCATACTGAACCAGCATGGCTACCACAGCATCTTGCAGCGGCATGCTATTCCATCTGGTTTGCGTTTAGTTGGACCATCATTTATTTTTCAACAGGACAATGACCCCAAACACACCTCCAGGCTGTGTAAGGACTATTTGACCAAGAAGGAGAGTGATGGGGTGCTACGCCAGATGACCTGGCCTCCACAGTCACCAGACCTGAACCCAATTGAGATGGTTTGGGGTGAGCTGGACCGCAGAGTGAAGGCAAAAGGGCCAACAAGTGCTAAGCATCTCTGGGAACTCCTTCAAGATTGTTGGAAGACCATTTCCGGTGACTACCTCTTGAAGCTCATCAAGAGAATGCCAAGAGTGTGCAAAGCAGTCATCAAAGCAAAAGGTGGCTACTTTGAAGAACCTAGAATATAAGACATATTTTCAGTTGTTTCACACTTTTTTGTTAAGTATATAATTCCACATGTGTTAATTCATAGTTTTGATGCCTTCAGTGTGAATGTGCAATTTTCATAGTCATGAAAATACAGAAAAATCTTTAAATGAGAAGGTGTGTCCAAACTTTTGGTCTGTACTGTATGTCCTCTGAGGTATTTTTGTAGGAGTATGGAACTTTGCCCTTTCATTCCTGAGCATAGTCAGATATTATGCATTATTAATCCAATCCCCCACTGAGGTTTATGGTCCTACTAGTAATTGGCATAATCACACAGAGTACTCCAATTATCCTATTAATATGTTCCCTACCCGCCCAAACAATATTGCTCACATAGCAACTATTATTCCCATACCAGGGAGTTTATCTCAATTCTATAGCACTCGGGATTAAGTCTGATAGTATTACACTTTTGCCCTCCAAGGTATTTTATTAGGAATATTGCACTATGCCCTTTTTTGTTTTTTGGAGCATAAGCAGATATTGCACATTCCTAGTGTTATAAATCCCCTATAGAGGTTTGGAGTCACAGTCATAGCGTCTCATATCAAAACCGAGGTTACTGTGAAAGTGTATGTCTATAAAACTGCCCTATAATAACACTCATTTTTTGTTAACAGAGTACCATTTTTAGCTTCAGGGTTTCCAGTCCAACTAATCCCTGTGCTAACTAGATAATTAACTCTTATAACCTGCCTCAACACGTTTTACCCCCCATAATACATTTGGTGGGCTCATAAGGAGGCTAACTCTCTATTGTACTGGTGCTAAACATATTATTTGTCAGCACAGGAGCCTTATTGTATTAACTCCCGGCCACGGAGTCAGTCAGTGATTTTGTTTAAGTAAGTGAACTATTGAGTTTTCTAGGTTCTCATTCAGTTATTCCCCGGCTGCTCATACCTTTCCAGAAGCAGGAATGAGTCGAATGCTCTCAGGCTCTATTGATGATGTGCCACGGAAACCTGGAGGACTTTTTCAACAGACTGATCACACAGGATAAAAGCTGGGTCCATCACTATGATCCAGAGACTAAAGTCCAGTCTATGCAATGGAAGCATCATGACTCACCGCCTCCAAAGAAAGCACGTGCCCAGCCCTCGGCAGGCAAAGTCATGCTCACAGTTTTTTAAGACCAGCACGGAGTAGTCTTGATGGATTTTCTAGCAAAGGGTACCACGATTACTGGGGCATACTATGCTTCACTGCTGCAGAAATTGCGGGAGACCATCAAAACCAAGAGACGTGGCATTCTCATCAAAAGGTATTTGCCTTCTGCAAGACAATGCCCCAGTTCACAACTTACATGTTGCCCAAATTGGAGCATGCTCCTGAGGCTTTGAAATTCTACCGCATCCGCCTTATTCACGCAACCTCGCACCATCGGACTTCCACCTCTTTCCAACAATGAAGTTATTTTTGAAGGGCAAGCATTTTCCAGATGATAAGACTCTGATTTACAAAGTCACAATGTGGCTTTTGGAGCAACCTGTGGACTTCTACAAGCGAGGTGTTTACAGTTGCATAAATAGATGGGAGAAGTGTGTGTCCCTAAGTGGCACCTAAGTAGAGAAGGACTAATAACTGTGCCAAGTGTAGTTGCTCTCAGTCCACAGGAAGTGGGTCAGTGGAAATCTTAAGCCCCTTCACGACCCATGACATATACTGTAGGTAACGTCATAGGTCATGTCCCTCCCTTTAAAGCGGGCTCCAGCTCTGAGTCCGCATCCTTCCAGGCACATGACAACTAATTTGATCAGCTGACATGTGCCCCTAACAGCCGCGGGTGGAATCACGATCCACCCACGGCTGTTAACATGTTAAACACTGATAGTAGCATTAAACTTGCGTTTATAGGAACCCTATAACCCTAACCCTAACGCATCACAAACCCCACCCATCATCACTCCTGTCACATGATCGTGGAGTGCTGATGGGTTGGCATGACAACCGGGGGTTTGCAGAAGACCCCCGTGCTTGTCATTGCAGATCTGCTATGAATACAGGCCCATGATTAGTTTTGCTACACATAGCAGCAGTCTCCTAAAGGGACTAACTATTGAAGCAAGTAAAAGTAGAAAAAAAATGTTAAAAAGATAAAAAAAATAAAAGTTCAAATCACCCCCCTTTTGCCTCATTCAAAATAAAACAATAAAAATACACATATTTGGTATCACTGCGTTCAGAAATGTTCGATCTATCAAAATATAAACTGAATTATTCCGATCGGTAAACGACGTAACAAGAAAAAAATCAGAACGCCACAATTAAGTTTTTTTGGTCATTGCAACATTGCAATAAAATGCAATAACAGGCGATCAAAACATCGTATCTAACCCAAAATGGTATCAATAAAAACGTCAGCTCGGTGTGCAAAAGATAAGCCCTCACCCAGGCTCAGATACTGAAAAATGGAGACGCTATGGGTCTCGGAAAGTTGCACTTTTTTTTTTTAACAAAGCTTGGATTTTTTTCACCACTTAAATAACAAAGAACCTATACAAGTTTGGTATCTACAAACTCGCAATGACCTGGAGAATCATAGTGGCAGGACAGTTTTAGCATTTAGTGAACAAGAAAAAAAAAAATGTGGAATTGCACTTTTTTTGCAATTTCACCGCACTTGGAATTTTTTTCCCGTTTTCCAATACACTATATGGTAAATTCAATGGTGTCATTCAAGAGTACAACTTGTTCCGCAAAAAAAACAAGCCCTCATACAGCCATATTGACGTAAGAATAAACAAGTTATGGCTCTGGGAAGAAGGGGAGCAAAAAGCGGAAAATCACAAGGTGGTGAAAGGGGTTAATGAATGCTCCTCATATGTTCAGCTTTACTTCCATTTCAATTTTGGGGGACATCTTGGCTAGTGGGTGACACACTCTTGCTAGTGGGGCGTTCCTACTGTGATATATTGCCAATTGAACACAATGTGGCCAGCATGATGTCTCCCTATTTTTGTAATACATGGCATGTACTATAAGTGTTGGCTGTTTACCTGGTGTATATGACGCGCCCCTGGGCCTGCTGTGTCGCGCAGCGTCTCGCGCACGGGGGCTTACCCGGAACCGGATCAGATGAGGGTTGTAGTCTCCGAGTGGCGGGGACCCGGTCCGTGCCCAGGGAGTCAAACTCAGTGTGTGGCAGTCTTGATAGGTGTTATTTGAGTGTCGACTACGCCACCCGTTGATTTGCAGCTATGGAGCTGCCGCTGCAGGGCAGACCGCTGAGGCCGGTGTAGAATTGTGCAGCGTGATAGTATAACCCCCAACGGGAGGGGTATGGCCTCAGGGCAGCCGACGTGGAAGATGGGGGTAGCAGGAACCACTCAGAGACGGTGCGGTGTAATTCAGGGTCTTTACTGGTAACAACGATAGACCCTCCCGGAGTACTTGCTAGCGAACGGGGCCTGGTCAGTCCTTGAGCAGATGGGATCTCCCCTGGCCAGGCGGAGTTGTAGGCCTCCCAAACTGACTGTACTCTTCTGGCTACCTTGCTAGAAGCGGATATAAGTAGCCCACGTCCCTGAGTGTGCCGTGTGGTGCTCACCCGTATGGCCGGTGACTCGGGGCCTTCTAATGGCTTCCGCTCCACGATGGCGGTGCTGGTCCCACGCGTGTGACCTTGCCTTCGGGTTTCTGGGCCTGAGGACCTGAAATCCCCTGCCGGTCGGCTTCTGCTGCTGGGTAAGAGTTAGTCCCCACAGCCTCGGACGCCGGGTCCGGTAAGAAAGCTTCTCAGTCAGGGCGAGCTCTGCAGCTGCCAGCCCCTGACTCGTAGTAGTATTGCTCCCACTGAGCTTCTGCTGTTTCTTCCTATGACTGTTTCTCGTCTCTACTCTCCTTGACTCCTAACCCTGCCTCAGCCCCGGGTTTATATAGGGGAAGTTCTTCCCCTCCCAAGACTGGGCAGGAGGTGTGGCATGCACAGGATCCCTGACCAAAGGACCTCCCACCTGCTCTCAGACATAACATTACATTACTGTGGGAAACCAGACCCCTGGGGTGCCACATTCCCCCCTAGTGAAATTTAGTACTCCGGGACTAAACATATTTTAGAAAAACATAACAAGATATAACAACAATAACAGTACAATAAGAAGAAATACATAAAGGTGGTCACGGCATGTCCGTAACCGGGTGCAGCCTTTGAAGAAAAGCAAGGTGTCCATTTCACCAAAACAGGGAGACGTAACCAGGTAGGGGTTTGTCCTGCCCCGAGTCCTTAACAGTCTTTAGTCCATCCTGGGTTACGCTCCAACTATGTACAAGGGATTCCCGGTAAATCCACCAAGGACTCCTACAAATAACTAGAAACACAAAATTATACACAAGCAACAATACACAGGTAAACATAAATAAAACAATTTATACACTTCAAATCCTCCAACGTGCGGGTAACTGGCCTCTAGTGGCCCTAGTGGACCTACGGAGCTGACTGTCTAGCCCTGAACTACAGGGTGTAGGAGCTGTCAAGGGTAAACTGGGCAGCTGTCTACCGGCTCTTTGGCTCACTAGGGATATGGCAGGCTCACTGCAAGCAGAGGGTTGATCCTCCTGGTCTGCTGGTGTGGGGTCTTCTGCCTCCTGGACCGGCTGTTCTTCCAGCTCTACCTGTTGCTCCGTAGGTGCTTGGGATGCTGGTTGGAGGAAGGTGAGTACGGGTACCACAACTGCACCATTGACTTGAGTCCAAGACCGAGGGAAGTCCCCGAGCACAGTACTAACCATATCTTCCCTTTCCTCTACGGGTCGATGGTCTTCTTGTTCCTCTTCAGGGTTCCTCAGTTGTTCGGGACACTTTTTCAGGTGGTCCCGGGATACAATGGCTGTGGTTTCCCCTCCGTCTTTACTGATGGTACAAACCTTCGGGTTCTCGTGGCTTGAGGGCAGTACGGTGTACGGGTCCTTCTCCCACTGGTCGTCCAACTTGTGGAGCCGTCTCTTCCTCTTCAAGACCTGCTCTCCGGGTACCAGGGGAACAGAAGGAGCATACTGGTTGTAAGTTTTCTCTTGTCTTTCCCTAGCCTGACAGAGACTTCGCTCCACGCTCTCCTGTACTCTCCGGTACTGCTGCTGCCTCTCTGTGTCCCAGTCTGCTTCTGGTGAAGTGTCCTCGGGTGTCAGGACTCCCATTTCCAGGTCAACAGGTAACTTACCAGGTCTTGCCCTCATTAGGTAAGCCGGGGTACAGTTGGTGGAACCTACCGGGATGTGGTTGTATAGGTCCACCAGATCGGGCAGCTTCTCAGGCCACAGACTGCGTTCTTCCAGGGGCAACGTTTTCAGAAGATCCATTACCACCTGGTTCATTTTCTCACAAAGTCCATTAGTTTGCGGATGATAGGGTGTCGTCCTTATCTTCCGGCAGCCATACAGAGTGCAGAATTCTTGGAAGACCTCCGCTTCAAAGGCAGGTCCCTGGTCTGTCAACACTTGGTCCGGGTACCCGTGTGGACGGCAGAAATGCTGCTGGAAGGCTCTCGCTGCTGTTCGAGCTGTTAAGTCCTTGACGGGGACGACAACCAAGAACCGGGAGTAGTGATCCATGATGGTTAGTGCGTAGACGCAGCCACTTCTGCTTGGGGTCAGTTTTACATGATCCAAGGCTACCAGTTCCAACGGCTGCCGGGTGACGATGGACTGCAGGGGAGTCTTCTGGCTGGCACGGTCCTTCCTTCTTAGGTTGCACGGGCCACAGTCTCTGCACCACTTCTCAATGGTTCCCCTCATGCCTACCCAGTGGAATCGCTCGCGCAGCAGGAACTCCAGCTTCTTCCACCCGAAGTGTCCAGCTCCGTCGTGGTATGCCTCCATCACCATGGCTGCGTCTCTTCGTGGCACCACTACTTGCCAGAGTAGTTCATGCGTCCGGGAGTTAACCATTCTGCGGCACAACTTCCCCTTGTAAAGGAACAGTCGACTCCTCTCTGCCCATAGTTGTTTGGCTTCCTCCGGAGCGTCTGGTTCAAGGCAAGCCTCCGGGCGAGTCAGCATCTCCTTCACCAGTCGGACGGCAGGGTCGCTGTCTTGCGTTTCCGCCCAGTTGTAGTGAGGTAAGGGGTTCAACGTAGCAGCTTGCTTACTCCTTACCCGGTGGGAATACTGGATAGTCCCATGACGGTGGAACGCAGGGAGTTCAACTTCTTCCAGTCCCTCCGGATCTTCTCCTTCGTCCGGCAGGTTGGGCATCCTGAACAGGGCGTCCGCGTTGGTATTGGAGCGTCCGGCCCGGTATTTGATTGTGAACTCGTAGTTGGACAGACGGGCCATCCACCTCTGCTCCAGGGCACCGAGTCTTGCCGTGTCCAGGTGTGTCAACGGGTTGTTATCCGTGTACACGGTGAACCGGGAAGAAGCGAGGTAATGCTTAAAGCGCTCGGTGACTGCCCATACTACGGCCAGGAACTCTAGCTTAAATGAGCTGTAATTCTCGGGGTTCCTTTCGGTGGGTCGCAGCTTTCGGCTGGCGTAGGCGATTACTCGTTCCTTCCCTTGCTGGATCTGGGACAGTACGGCTCCTAGCCCGATGTTACTGGCGTCGGTGTAGAGGATAAAGGGCTGGCTATAATCCGGGTACGCCAGGATTTCGTCCCCCGTGAGGGCCATCTTCAGCTGGCGGAAGGACTCTTCTTCCAGCTCCTCCCATTTGAAGGGCGGCTTCTGGTTCTTGGCCTTCCGGGACTGGCCTATCAGGAGGTCCTGCATAGGTGCTGCCTTTTTGGTGAAACCGGGAATAAACCTTCGGTAGTAGCCTACCAACCCGAGGAACTGCCGCACTTCTTTTACGCTGGAGGGGCTTGGCCATTCCTTAATTGCGGTGATCTTATCAGGGTCGGGAGCCACTCCGTCAGCGCTCACCACGTGTCCCAGGTACTGCACCTTTGGTTTCAGGAGGTGACACTTGGAGGGTTTCACCTTTAGGCCGTAACTCGCCAGAGCTTCGAACACTTCCGCCAGGTGTTTCAGGTGGTCCTCATACGTCTTGGAATATACGATGACATCGTCCAGGTACAACAGGACCGTCTCGAAGTTTCTGTGGCCCAGACAACACTCCATTAGTCGTTGGAAGGTTCCTGGTGCGTTGCAGAGTCCGAACGGCATGCAGGTGAACTCGCTAAGTCCCATCGGGGTGGTGAATGCGGTCTTCTCCCGGTCCGCCTCTGCTACAGGAACCTGCCAGTACCCGCTAGTGAGATCCAAGGTAGAGAAGAAGTTAGCAGATCTTAAAGCAGCCAATGACTCCTCTATCCTTGGTAAGGGGTACGCATCCTTGTGTGTGATACGGTTGATTTTCCGGTAATCTACACACATCCTCATGGTGTTGTCTTTTTTTCTGACTAAGACTAGTGGAGCTGCCCAGGGGCTACAGCTATCCCTGATCACCCCAGCCTCCTTCATGTCTCTAAGCATCCCCTTGGCGTGTTGGTAGTGTGCAGGGGGTACGGGTCGATACCTCTCTTTTATGGGAGGATGGTCTCCCGTGGGGATGTGGTGTTCTACCCCCTTGACTCGCCCGAAGTCTAACGGGTGTTTACTAAACACTCTCTCGTACTCTTGAACCACCCGATAGACTCCCTGTTTCTGATGTGAGGGAGTGGAGTCAGTACCCAAATGTAGTTGCTGACACCAGTCCTCCATTGTTTTCTTAGAGCCGTTACCTTCCTCCAGGTGAGATGGAGGCAAGGGTTCCACAGATTGTATAGCATTTTGGTTAATGGTATATAATTTGGCTAGCGTGGCATACCGGGGCAGGTACACTTCCCTCTTCCCGATATTGATTATGCGAACGGGCACCCTCCCATGGCGTACATTAACCACCCCCCGTGCTGTCAAGATGGTGGGCCTACTGTCTGAGTAAACTGGTTCTACCATTGCCTGGTAATCTCTACCTCTCAGACCAATAGCTGCCCGGCACCAAATCATCATTTCACTTTTTGGGGGCATGGCAATAGGAAAAGGGTCACACATTCTTACGCTACCAATCTCACCGCCGGAGAGTTCCACCTGTTGCCGTCGCATCAGTGCCCGGATCTCTTTCTGGAGCACCCGCTGCTCGCCGGAGCTGGCGTTCTTGGCAACCTGCTGTAAAAGGAAAATCACCTCTGCAAGACAATTTTCAATTACATTAGTTCCTAGTGTTATCTTTGGGTGACTCTTGTGTTTGTCAATGTCTACAATAATCAGTCCCTGTGCTGCTAGTTCGACTCTACCAATTTTAATGGTCGCCTCTTTAAATCCGATCTGTGGCACGGGCTGACCATTGCTGGCGATGATACTCAAGTCGTCGTCAGGGTAGCGGGTTATATCCGAGTCATTCCAGTACTGCTTGAAGAGCACGTACGGGATGGTGGTGACCTGTGACCCGGTGTCCAGTAGGGCACTCATAGGGATGCCATCCAGTACCACAGGCAAGACTGGACGTCCTCCGACATATTTGTCGCGCCAGTTCGATGGGCCTGGTGATCTTTTTCCTGGGGGTTGGCCCTCTACCCCCAGGTTGTGCCAGTTTAAAGGACAGTACCTTGCCATATGTCCGGGTTGATTGCAGCGGCGGCAGATGGGTCGTCCGTCCTCGTTGTACCGGTCACTGGGTCTTCCTCTGGCCGGTGGGGTCCTCCTTGGTCGACGCCACGGGATGTTCTCCGGTCCAGATGCCAGCTGGATCTTCCCTGGAGTGGAAGCCTGTAAAGACTGCACAGTTCGGGTTAACGCAGCAACGCTTTTAGCTAGCTCTTGGACCTGATGGTGCAGGTCTGGAGCCGGGTCATTGTTCAAAGCCTGCGCATCAGCCCCTACAGGCCCTGCCGACAAGGGCGCCGCCTCCTGGTGGTAAGTGATAGCTGGGCGCCTGTGGGTCACAACGCCATCCGGTGCCGGTTCTCGGAGCACCCGGATGGCTCTGTCCTTGAACTGTGCAAATCCCAGATGAGGGTCCTGTAGGGCCATTGCCCGCAACTGGGTTCGGTGGGCATTGCAATATAAACCCTCTATAAATTGTTCAGTCAACAGCCTGTCCTCGTCTCCCACGCCGTCAGGGTCGGTCTGCTTAACGGCTCTCAGGGCCTCTTGTAGGTTCAGGGCATAGTCCCTTATACTCTCATGGGCCCGCTGTTTGCACCCGTAGAATCTAAGCTTGATCTCGGCTGAGGTGCGGGTATCAAAGGTGTCCCTCAGCCAGGTTAGTATCCCTGCGACAGTCCTCCCCCCAGGTGGCCAGGACTTTACCTCCCTTCGGGCTGCTCCGGTTAATTGGGCCACCAGGATGCTCACTTTTTGCTCCTCTGTGAGGGGGTACACCTGGAAGAGGCTATCCAGCCTTTCTCTAAAGTCCTGCAGGGTATGTGACTCCCCTGAGTACTGGGGTAGCCAGGCTGCCCCCGGGATATAGGGCATGGTGAAAGGCATGACCGCGACAGCGGTGGCGCTGGCGGGGGTTGAAGCGGTGAAGCTCTCCTCCGTATCCGACATCCTTCTCCCCCCTAGTGGACCGTGGCCTACCTTGCGATGATCCTCTTCCGTAGGCCGCGGCTCCGCAGTGGATCGTCAGGGTTGAGGACCTTCCGTCGCGCTCCGGTGACGTCGGCGTCTGCTGGGCTCCTTCCAGGACCTTACGCAACGTCCGGACGTGAGGCGGGGCTTCAGTTCTCACGGGCTTTTCGGAGTCCACGCCCCTCTTCTTCCCGCGCGGCGTCCTCAAGATGGCGTCCAACGGCGGGAAAACTCCACGGATGGCGGGAAGAAGGCTGAAGATGGCGCCGGATGGCGGGAATCTTCACAGATGGCGGGAAGAAGGCTGAAAATGGCGCCGGATGGCGGGAATCTTCACCGATGGCGGGAAAACTTCACGAATGGTAAGTTTTAAAAGTCTCTTTTTCAGGCACACAGTACCCGGTGGTTGCGGGCACGAAATCCTGCTGACTACGCCAAAGTTGACGCGCCCCTGGGCCTGCTGTGTCGCGCAGCGTCTCGCGCACGGGGGCTTACCCGGAACCGGATCAGATGAGGGTTGTAGTCTCCGAGTGGCGGGGACCCGGTCCGTGCCCAGGGAGTCAAACTCAGTGTGTGGCAGTCTTGATAGGTGTTATTTGAGTGTCGACTACGCCACCCGTTGATTTGCAGCTATGGAGCTGCCGCTGCAGGGCAGACCGCTGAGGCCGGTGTAGAATTGTGCAGCGTAATAGTATAACCCCCAACGGGAGGGGTATGGCCTCAGGGCAGCCGACGTGGAAGATGGGGGTAGCAGGAACCACTCAGAGACGGTGCGGTGTAATTCAGGGTCTTTACTGGTAACAACGATAGACCCTCCCGGAGTACTTGCTAGCGAACGGGGCCTGGTCAGTCCTTGAGCAGATGGGATCTCCCCTGGCCAGGCGGAGTTGTAGGCCTCCCAAACTGACTGTACTCTTCTGGCTACCTTGCTAGAAGCGGATATAAGTAGCCCACGTCCCTGAGTGTGCCGTGTGGTGCTCACCCGTATGGCCGGTGACTCGGGGCCTTCTAATGGCTTCCGCTCCACGATGGCGGTGCTGGTCCCACACGTGTGACCTTGCCTTCGGGTTTCTGGGCCTGAGGACCTGAAATCCCCTGCCGGTCGGCTTCTGCTGCTGGGTAAGAGTTAGTCCCCACAGCCTCGGACGCCGGGTCCGGTAAGAAAGCTTCTCAGTCAGGGCGAGCTCTGCAGCTGCCAGCCCCTGACTCGTAGTAGTATTGCTCCCACTGAGCTTCTGCTGTTTCTTCCTATGACTGTTTCTCGTCTCTACTCTCCTTGACTCCTAACCCTGCCTCAGCCCCGGGTTTATATAGGGGAAGTTCTTCCCCTCCCAAGACTGGGCAGGAGGTGTGGCATGCACAGGATCCCTGACCAAAGGACCTCCCACCTGCTCTCAGACATAACATTACATTACTGTGGGAAACCAGACCCCTGGGGTGCCACATATATGTACAAAACATGAGCTACATTTCATTATGCATATATTATTGAAGTGGGAATGTCTGTGTCCTGCTCCTGTGTTGTTCTGGACTAGTCTCCTTTGTTTCATTTGTTCTGTGCTCTACTCCACCCAGATACTTATTATTATGTTAAACTTCCCTTGAATAGGATTGTCTTTATTTTTGATTCAGAGAAAAAAAAGAACAAGACCATTGATCAAATTGAGGAGTTAAGACCATTTATTTCTTAGTGGTAGTAATCTACATTATCAGGTCCTGAAGACTTGCCTGCATATAATTAACTCTATTTGTCACTTCTTCGTTACCAGTATTCCACAGTCAGGTTATTGCTCATAGAACTGATGAAGGAGTTGCTGTATTTGCCTATGATAACTGGGCTGGCCTTATTCAATTTGTATTTTAATGTATGTCTGGAAACTGGAGCTCTGACGTGAGTCCGTTTTAACTAGTTTATTTGGGAATTGCATTGTGAGCAATCCCATCATGTGTGCGACCAAGACAGGAGCCTATATGCTGCCTCATGGTGTCTCCACGGCTGCACTTGGTGTCTGTAGGCGCTCTGTGTCTGTCTCACCATCCTTACAACATAGATCCATAATACAGCACAGGAAGCACTTTGGTTAATACGGGATACATCAATCTAGTAAATTCCCCAGTAATACCATGCTTTCTTGCAATGCAATTCCCACATTTAATAGTTAAAACGTCCCCAGTACATTATACCGATCACATGTGTATATATGTCAAATGTTTTTTTTTTATTTTACAACTTAAGTTTTCCAGCTCAACTGATATCAGACGTACACAATGGACACCACTGAGACTTCTACAGGGACAACATGCTGGCTGCAGATTTTATGCAATGCTATATAAAATAGTGATGTTTTTCTTCCAGATCCAGTCCGCAATAAATATAGATCATCTACATTGGCATCTACTTTGAATGTTATCATTTCCTTTGCCTGTTTTAGAAAATTAGTTAAAGAGGTTGTTTGGCAAAAAACTATTTATGAATCTGACATTTGTGGGGGTCTGACACCCATCCTTCCGCCCCCACGATCAGCCGATATATGCTAAGTAATTAGGAGATGAGACACAGTACCTTGTAGCGACCACAAAACAATATACGGGGTTGCTCTTTCTTCCCCCTGGAAGAAGCTACATGCAAAACGCTCGTCGGGGTCTCTCTACTGCCACTCAGATTGCTTATCCAGCTCTACCTCATCCTTTTAGCTGCTCAGGTTTTATTATGTACCTTGTGTGTGTTAAAATTAGTCTTAGATCTGAAAGTTTTCTCTTTGCAGTAAGGAGGATACACAAAGTACTCATGCTTTTTGTGTGAATGGGACAGCTGGGATAGGACTCATCAGTGGAGCCAAAAAGGTTGGCCAACGAGAAGATCTTTGCAGACACCCCCATTACTAATCCCGTAGTTAAAAGAAAGAAACACACAAAAAAGTCCTTTTTTTGTAAAATCAGTGAATATGAATAGCGGTACCAGAACGCCAATAACAGGGCAAAAATATTAAAAGGACTGATTTATTAATACACACAACGCGTTTCGGTGGACACAGCCACCTTCATTAGGTGACACCTGAAGAAGGTGGCTGTGTCCACCGAAACGCGTTGTGTGTATTAATAAATCAGTCCTTTTAATATTTTTGCCCTGTTATTGGCGCTCTGGTACCGCTATTCATATTCACTGATTGTCCCTTTCCCCCTGTTGGGGTGCGGTAGAGCTGCCTTTAATCTATTGTTCTTTCACCTGTGGGAGCAATTTAATTAGAATTACTGCCCTGGTTTTCCAAGCTGCGCTGCCCTAACCCCTCCGGAACGCTGCCGGGGGTGTTGGTGAAGCAGGGCGTCCATCTCGGCGTTACATGCTACTAACCTGACCACGTGATCCACCACCGAGAGATCAGGATCTGTGAACGCCGCTGGAAATAGATGAGAGCCACCAACAGAGCGGAGCTTGTGGAGCTTTACACTGGGGTTGTGCAGAGGAGCACAACTTCACAAGGTTAGTAGCCATCCCCACACCCCTCTAACAATTGCAATACTGAGTCACCCATTGCGCCTTGTTCTCTCCTCTCTTTACACTTTTTTTGTAAAAAGCACTCCTGATAATTCCCATCTTTTACCCATTTATTACCATGAAAAAATAATCCACAGGGTCTGCCGCAATCCAAATAGAGGTCCCTCAACGATCCCCATCTTCTTCATCCAGTCTACGGAGCCCCGTTCAGAGAACACAACTCCATAGACTGGAGCTGCTGTCACTGCCGGTTCTCACGGTGCACCTGCTACTGTGACGAGCAGGTGACATCAGTAAGGTTATCGCAGTTCACAGTACCGTCATCGCTCGCAGCGTGAGAATTTACTGCGCAGCGTGAGAGAGGAATTGTCGGGGAGTGCTTTTTACAAATAAATTACTTTTATGTGTGTGTGTTTCCTTCTTTTAACTACGGGATTAGTAATAGGGGTGTCTGATAGACACCTCTCCGTTACTAACCCTCTGGGCTTAATGTCAGTGGACACTACACAGCTGACATCAACCCCAAAACCGTTACCAATGCACCAGGGCAACTGGGAAGAGCCGAGGCTAAGCGACAGAATTGGCACATGTAATGGATGCGCCATTTCTGGGGTGAGTGAAAGGTGGTCTGATTAGATTGGAAAGGAGCCAATATCCATGGACCTTCCCAGCCTATTAATATCAGCCTGCAGCTGTCTGCTTAGCCTTTGCTGGTTATTAAAAATATGTGGAGCCCCGTGTAATTTTTTTAGGGTTCCCCCTTTTTAATAACCAGTAAAAGCTAAGCAGACCGCTGTGAGCTCATGTTAATGTCACGCACTGTGTGGGAAAGACTAAGTGCAAGAAGAAGGGATGAGGGGAGAGTAGCCCAAACTCTAGGGAAAGGGTGAGTGGCGACCCCTAGGCAGATCTAATATCACCCTACCTGTCCTACCATCCCTATATAGGTTCTGCACCTATCACCGAACAGGAAACCTAATCCCTGTATATCCCTAGAGCTAGACCCTAGATAGGGAGGGGGGTGAGCACTGGCTAGTCCTCATTATATACTAAAGACAACAAAGGAGACAAACAAAGGGGGAAAAACTTAGCTTGAGCAGACACCAGAGAGATAACGGCAAACGTCCTCCAAGGGCACCAGAGAGGAAGCTAGCTGACTGCTATTTCTCCAAGCCTTCACAAGGGAAAATGAGAATATCACCAGCAACTCCCTGAAGCAGACTGAGAGTTTATAAACACCGAGACCAGGGTGTGTCAATCAGAGCAGGAGGGAGGTTGCTGCTGGGTCCAAAAGTGAGAAGGATTAAGAAGGCATCTGCAATGCCAAACGCAGTGACCTTCTACAGCCAGATCCAGAGCGACTGTCTGTTACATCTGACACACCCGTGACTTAATAGGCTGGGAAGCTCCATGGTTGGCTCTTTCCCAGACTATTAAGACCAGCTCACAGCTGTCTGCTTTCCCTTAGCTGGTTATTAAAAATAGGGGGGACCTCACGCCATTTTTTTTAAATTTATTTCTAAAAAGCTGCCTGATAAGCTCCATAGAGCTTAGTAAAGCACCACTCCAGCGTTTTGTTTTGTTTTCAGCACTGGAGGGATGCTTTAAGTGTAATCCCCCAGCCCCTAGTGATATACTCACCCTCCGGCATCTTCCCCGGTTATCAGCACAGCTCCAGTCCCACGGAACCATCTTGAGAGCGAAGCTTCTGACAGCCAGAAGTGAAAAGTTTTGCTAGCAAGCTCTCAATACAAGTCTGTGAGATCCAGAACGAGACCCTAATAGACTTGTATTGAAAAGTGACCTCCGTCGCGCTCCATGAAACACTGGTGCATGCTGACAGGTCACTTTTCACAGGAGACGGACCGGAGCAGCGGGGAAACCGATGAAGGAGGTGGAAGGTGAGTATATGAGAGGGGGCAGGGGACTTATATTTAAAGTACCACTCCAGCGGTACAATGAAAATAAACGCTGGAGTGATGCTTTAAATTTCTGACGGCTATCTATTGCTGTCTCTGTCTTTCTAATGATCTATCTATATCTGCATATAAGATTTCTTTATTACTTAGAAGACTAGCTTTAAATTACATAGAGATTACTGTATGTAAAAGATGATAAAAACGCATTGCATACGAATTGTATATGCATGTCATACGGATGCTAGTTGAGAAAAATCGCATTGTACTCACATGACACTAGTCCTACTTTTCTGGATTAACATCAGACCGATTTTTTATATTCTAGTGTGACTCCAGCCTAAGAGAAACGGTATCAAGAGAAGCTTTGAAGAGAAAAAGAAAAGGTGCAAGAATTAATTTCCAATAAAGCTGCAGAATGAATGTTTGAATGTTCAATACATTTTTATATATAATATTGTGTACATTTTTGGCTTCAATAAAGATTTTTCTTGTTCATCTTGCTTGCACGTAATTTCACACGCGTTTTGTGCAAAATCCATACATGATGGATAAAAATAGAAGTTTTTTTTTTAAATCAGGGCATAAGAATACATAGTTATCAGTCATTGGATTTGAAATTTTTTTTCATAAACCAAAAATTTGCATACCTGTGTTATTATTGCTTTTATTCCTGTGCAGTTGTGCTGGAGTGTGAATGATCTACTTTTATATGGGCTGTAACAATGCTACTCACTTTGGAGTGAGATGAGGTATCACAGGAACCGTTTCTATTTAAAAGTCCAGCTGGTTTATTTCAGTCCTCATAACCCGCATCACAGGAAAACTCAAATACAGCCCTTATCTGGCACAAACTGAAACAAAGTAAAAAGTCCATACAATAGAGTACTGTATGTTCGCCCGCTTGAGTTAGAGTCCAGCTTCTTAGTTCTTTAGCAAAAGCACAAAATCTTAGAGGTCTGCACACCTCCACACACACACACATGTGTGAGACAAACAGGCCTCACTTTGCAATTTGAACCACACCCAGGGGCAGAGATATGGTGAGCAGCCATCTCGCCCAACTCTTCAGCTGCTCACAATCATCCTGTCATGGCCAATTAACCCATCTTAGTACTATGTGTACTAGAGCATTACTCCAGGTTTATATCACAGAAGACAACAACCTCTGTGCTACATATTTTCCATCCACTATGTGTCCGACAGCCACCTTACATACCTCTCCCCTCTGCCTAAAGCCGTGGGGTTAGGTACCTTCTACCACTAGACACAGGATTTCCTTGAGGGCATTGGCATTACCATGTAACTTCCCATCTCTTTGTTCCACATGGAAGCGGAAATTCTGCAGGGCTAGAAACCAATTTACAAAAATCGATAAATAACGTGGGTAGCCTAGAAACCTTTTTACAATAAATACCCATTAAAAAATAACCTTTAATATTGGCGTTTAAAACTATTAAGAGTCTCACAACAAATACTAAGTAACAAGAAAAAGACCTAAAATATAGGCATGTGATCCGAACCTGTTTATATAAATCACCCCAATCTAATATTCACTCTGTGAGGGTGTCTTAAAAATCCATTAATACAACCCAGGAACACCTAATAACAGAAGATTGGACGTATCCAGACAGGATCACCATAGCACAATACATAAAGGGAATAGTACACTTTTGTCCACAGAGCATAGAAAAAGACACTCTATAATAACAACGGGGCACCACAGATCCCCTAATTAAGTTGATACATCCACCTCACTGAGAGGAATTAATAATCCTAATTGGTATTTTAAAGGATATATCTCCAGGACACAGCATATAGGGCCCCACATGTCTCCCCAATTTGGGGGCCAGACAATATAAAGTGCATTGCAAATTCCCTTATAACAGCATTTTATCAGGGATAACTAACCCCCTGCAGTAATATCAGGGGGGAATACCTATGTAGCCTTCACAATGAGCCAAGCCTTATTAAAAAATAAGACATATATAGACCTCTCCGGTATTTAAATCACTATTCATTAGTTCATGACATGATTTAAATCCAAAAACAATAGATAAGGAAACAACTTATCTTAATGACGTGGATCTCTGTTTCCCCATCAGGTAAAGGCTTCCAAGTGTTTAGTCAGATCAGGGATGTTTAATTCTCTCTATATTTTCTCAACGCGTTTCCCCGTTCAGTCAAAGGTTCATCAGGAGAAAAGTGTTTGCTTCAGCATGATAAGCACTGATACGATGTCCTGCTGATAAAATGCAGGTAACATGAGCATTTTTCCCCTTTTTCTCCCACATCCACCTGGGGCATGGTCTGACACTAATTTAAATTTTCGCCCTAACATAGTATCGCAATGTGTCCACCGCCCACTTTATGGGCAAGCATTCCTTTTCTATGATGGAGTAATGTTTTTCACAAGCCAACAGTTTCTTACTCAGGTAGAGAACAGAGTGCTCCTCTCTGTGTATCTCCTGAGAAAAGACCACTCCTAGTAAGTCTTCTGAGGTGTCCGACTGGAGGACAAACTCTTTCTTAAAGTCGAGGGCTACCAGGACCTGCTGCTTACACAGAGCTACTTTCAGTTCTTGAAAAGCCGTCTCCGCCTCTGACATCCATTTGGCCATAACTGATTTTGTCCCCTTAAGGAGGTTGTGGCCACCATGGCAAAGTTTGGAATGAACCTCATGTAGTACCCCACGATCCCCAGAAAGGCCCTAACTTCCTTTTTTGAAAGTGGTGTCGGCCAGTTCTGGATTTCTTCCACTTTATTGATCTGGGGTTTCATTTTGCCTCTACCTACTACATATCCAAGGTATTTGGACTCCTTTTTCCCCATGGCATTTTTTTTTTTTTATTCATAGAGAACTCCACTTTAGTGAGAGCAGCAAACACTACCTGGACCTTTCCTTGATGAATTCCCAAGTCCGGGCTGAAGATTATGAAATCGCCCAGGTATGCCGCAGCATAATTCTTATGGGGTGCGAAGATCCAGTCCAAGGCCCTCTGGAAGGTGGCAGAAGCTCCCTGCAGTCCGAACGACATCCGTATGTATTGGAAGCACCCATTGGGCGAGGAGAAAGCCGTCTTCTCCTTGGCTTCTTGTGATATGGGGATTTGCCAATATCCCTTCCTTAGATCCAAGGTGGTAATGTACCTTGCTGGCCTAAGTCTCTAGATCAGCTCATCGACACGCGGCATCAGATATGCGTCGAACTTGGAGACTTTGTTCAGCTTCTGATAATCATTACAGAATCTCCATTCACCATCAGACCAGATGGGCTAGACCACCCGCTCTTAGATTCCTCAATGACTCCGAGATTCAGCATACGCTTCACTTCTTTGGAGATCAGTTCTCGCTGGGGCTCGGGAATTCAGTAGGGCTTCAAGTTCACCCGCACATTGGGTTCCATTGGAATCTCTTGTTCTATGACATCTGTACTCCCCGGCAAATCTAAGAACAGGTCCCGGTTCTGCTGCAGCAATTCCCGACACTGCTGTTTTCTGGCTTAACCAGCAGACATGGAGTTTCAGTGGGGTCACTGTCTTTCCTTGCCTTGATAAGATTGACGTGGTAGACCTGGTACGACTTAGGCCTACCGTTTGATGAACCTTGTAGTTCACTTCACCCAGCTTCTCTACCACCTCATAGGTGCCTTGCCATTTGGCCAAAAATGTACTCTCTACTGTGGGAATAAGCACGAGGCCTTGGTCCCCAGGGCTAAACTGCTTCACCCTAGCTGACCGGTTGTAGACCCGGGATGGAGCCTCTTGTGCCTGGAGGAGATGTTCCTTTAAGATAGGCACTACCTTCGCATCTCTCTCCTGCATCTGGGTGACATGCTCGATGATGCTCTGGTGGGCCAGGACTTCGGCTTCCCAGGTTTCCTTGGCTATACCAAGGAGACTCCGCGGATGTCGGCCATAGAGGAGTTCAAACGGAGAAAATCCAGTAGACTCTTGTGGAACGTCCCGGATAGAGAATAACAGATGTGGGAGGAGTCAGTCCCAGTCTCGTCCGTCCTTTTTTATGACTTTCTTTAAGGTATTATTAAACCTTTCCACAAGGCCATCCGTTTGTGGATGGTAAACTGACATCTTCATTTGTGTAATTTGCAAGGCCTTACACAGTTACCTCATCACTTTGCTCATAAAGGGTGTTCGTTGGGAAGTTAGGATCTCCAGCTGTAGTGTTGTCTGGGCAAAGATCTGGACCAACTTGTGAGCTAAACTTTTTACATAGTAGTTTCTCAGGGGAACCGCTTCTGGGTACTGCGTAGCATAGTCGAGGACAGCCAATATACACTGCTCAAAAAAATAAAGGGAACACTCAAATAATGCATCCTAGATTTGAATGAATGAAATATTCTCATTAAATACTTTGTTCGGTACAAAGTTGAATGTGCTGACAACAAAATCACACAAAAATCATCAATGGAAATCAAATTTATTAACCAATGGAGGCCTGGATTTGGAGTCAACCCCAAAATTAAAGTGGAAAAACACACTACAAGCTGATCCAACTTTGATGTAATGTCTTTAAAACAAGTCAAAATGAGGCTCAGTATTGTGTGTGGCCTCCACCTGACTGTATGACCTCCTTATAACGCCTGGGCATGCTCCTGATGAGGTTGCGAATGGTCTCCTGTGGGATCTCCTCCCAGACATGGACTAAAGCAAATTCCTGGACAGTCTGTGGTGTAACGTGACGTTGGTGGATGGAGCCAGATGTGCTCAATCGGATTCAGGTCTGGGAAACGGGCAGGCCAGTCCATAGCTTCAATGCCTTCATCTTGCAGGAACTGCTGACACACTCCAGCCACATGAGGTCTGGCATTGTCCTGCATTAGGAGGAACCCAGGGCCAACCGCACCAGCATATGGTCTCACAAGGGGTCTGAGGATCTCATCTCGGTACCTAATGGCAGTCAGGCTACCTCTGGCGAGCACATGGAGGGCTGTGCGGCCCTCCAAAGAAATGCCACCCACACCATTTCTGACCCACTGCCAAACCGGTCACGCTGAAGGATGTTGCAGGCAGCAGATCGCTCTCCACGGTGTCTCCAGACTCTGTCATATATGCTCAGTGTGAAACTGCTTTCATTTGTGAAGAGCACAGGGCGCCAGTGGCGACTTTGCCAATCCTGGTGTTCTGTGGCAAATGCCAAGAGTCCTGCACGGTGTTGGGCTGTGAGCACAACCCCCATCTGTGGACGTCGGGCCCTCATACTAACCTCATGGAGTCTGTTTCTAACCGTATGTGCAGACACATGCACATTTGTGGCCTGCTGGAGGTCATTTTGCAGGGCTCTGGCAGTGCTCCTCCTGTTCCTCCTTGCTCAAAGGCGGAGGTAGCAGTCCTGCTGCTGTGTTGTTGCCCTCCTACGGCCCCCTCCACGTCTCCTGGTGTACTGGCCCGTCTCCTGGTAGCGCCTCCAGCCTCTGTACACTACGCTGACTGACTCAGCAAACCTTCTTGAAACAGCTTGCATTGATGTGCCATCCTGGATGAGTTGCACTACCTGAGCAACTTCTGTGGGTTGTAGAGTCCGTCTCATGCTACCACGAGTGTGAAAGCACAACCAACATTCAAAATTGACCACAAAATCAGCCAGAATACATTGGTACTGAGATGTGGTCTGTGGTCCCCACCTGCAGAACCACTCCTTTATTGAGTGTGTCTTGATAATTGCCAATAATTTCCATTTATTGTCTATTCCATTTGCACAACAGCATGTGAAATTGATTGTCAATCAGTGTTGCTTCCTAAGTGGACAGTTTGATTTCACAGAAGTTTGATTTACGTAGAGTTATATTCTGTTGTTTAAGTGTTTCCTTTATTTTTTTGAGCATTGTATATTGATGCCCCCGATCAGACTTAACCAGGGGGCCGACTAGGTCCTTGGTAATTCACTCAAACGGCATCTCTAAGATGGGCAGTGGCACAAGGGATTTCGAACATGAGAGGTGGGAGCAGTTAACTGGCAGGTGGGACAGGACTTGCAATACCTTAGGATCTGAGTTTTGTCCACACTGAGATGGCCACCCAGGACATGGAAATGAGCCATGTCCAACACCCTCTATCTATAGTGTCTTGGAACCAACAATTGCTCCTCTATTTCCTCTATAACCTATGTAACCCAGTACAATAAGTCCCCACTCATCATAAAATAGGGAAATCTGGTGTCAGCCTTTGGCTCCTGCATAATGCTGTTTATAACAGGTAGATATTAAACGCCTCTTTTAGAGTTAGGTTCCTATGTTGAGCAGACCCCAAATTTTCTCCAGTTACCCCTATCTCAGGAATTTTGGCCTCAGGGGATACTACCTCCTCATCCCCCACCATTACATAACCTCCGCCGACCCCTTGGTCTTTGGACGCCCCACCCCCTTTTGAGCATCCGCCCCCTAATGGGACCCCCAGTATGGAGTGGGTTGCCTCCCCAAGGAACCGTCGACCCTCTGATACCTCTCGACCAGTCCGAACAGGCGTTCCGGAGATCTCCCTTGGCAACCAAAGTCTGCATCGGCCTCGGAAGGGGGTGCATGAACCAGTTCATTATACCTTGCTCTACCATCTGCGCTGGGCTAGAGGACTCCAGCTGCAACCATTTTTGGACGAGGTGCAGTAGATCAAACATTTGAGAGTGAGTGGGTTTGTCCTGGTGATAAGCCCAACGGTGGACCCGTTGTGCCCTAACAGCCATTGTTACCCCCAAACGCACCAAAATTTCCATTTTTAATTTTGCATATTCTTTGGTGTCCTGTAAGGCTAATTTATAGTAGGCCGTTTGTGGCTCTCCCGTTAAGTATGGCACCAGGACTTCCACCCACCGCTTTGGCAGGAGTTCCTCCCTATCGGCGACCCTTTCAAAAACGGTTAAAAAGGCCTTTATGTCATCATATGGTTCTATTTTCTGCAAGGCTCTGCTCACCGACTTCCAGACAGTGAAATCATCAGCTGACCTTGGAGTCAGAGCCACCGCCGTGCCACGAACCACCTCTGCGAGTAATTCAATCTGCTGCTGTTGTTGTGGCTGCTGTTGCGGGAGCTGTTGCATAACCAGCTTATTTGTTTCCTGTTGTGCCAGCTGTTGTCGTTGCTGCTGCAGCTGTGGCTGGTGCTGCTGCTGGAGCTGCTGCTGTTAATGGGCTTACACCAGGTATTTAATCAGGTCCTTAATACGGTCTGACGTTGCTTATTTCAGTCCTCATCATAAACTGCATCACAGGAAAACTCAAATACAGCCCTTTTCCGGCACAAAGTGAAACAAAGTAAAAATACAATAGTGCGGATTTGCCAGCTTGAGATAGTGACCAGCTTCTTAATCCTTAGGCAAAGGCCCACAATCTTGGAGGTCTGCACACCTCCACACACAGACATGTGTGAGACAAACAGGCCTCATTTTACAATGTGAACCACACCCAGGGGTGGAGATTTGGTGGGCAGCTGTCCCACCCAACTCTTCAGCTGCTCACAATCAACCTGTCATGTCCAATTAACCCCTCTTAGTACTATGTGTACCAGAGCATTACTCCAGGTTTATATCACAGAGGACAACCACCTCTGTAAGACATATCTCTCATCCACTATGTGTCCGGCAGCCAACTTACAGGCCACATAACATCCAGACCTCTAATATAACTACTACCACCATCTGCCATAACACCATTTTGTAACAGTATTTGCCACTACTTACTTGATTGCTTAGCCTTTCTTTGATTTTGGCATGCATGTGACATTTGTCTTGATTATATGCTGAGGTACTTGAGTGACATAGTATCTCTGTACACATTCTCCACTTTTTATATGTTTTTTTTTCCTTTTGTAATATAATAAAAATTATTTGATTTTACTTTTGAGCGTTATATTTCCTTTTTCTTGTAGGTTTCTGTATTTATTAAAAGTGCCCTTTACTCTTGGCCACATATAGGAATGTAATGTATGGGGCTCCAGTGTTGCACTGTATATGGCTTCCACCAGAGCATATATCAGATCAGTGGGAGAGCCAGGTGTCGGACTCCCACCAATCTCATGTTGATGACATATCCTACGGAAAGGCAATCAGTAAGTTAGTCGTCCTTGTGATGACACAGCATTTAATCTTAATTATTTAGACGTAATTTCAGTAGGCTAGGAGACATACGCTATAATCTTTATGTAGACTTTTGAATTTATGTGTTTTTATTTGGTTGGTCAAGAAACACAAACTATTATTTGTATAAGCCTGAATGGTGATACTTGAGTTGATATTTACTACAACTTATTGTCTGCTAACTTTGCAAGACAGTGACGCAGGTTCATTGAACAATGGATGTTTGCTAAATATGTTAATTGACTATTGTGTGGGCCCTGTGGCTTGTTGACCTGCAAAACAGAGAAGGACGAACTATGCAGATCGATTAAATGCTCAAACATTGAGAGTTAAACTCATCCCACCTCCTCTCTGACCTGTGGATGATGACATGAGCCACAGATATGGATATAAAAGGGATTTCTATAATTCTGCAAGAAGAATCAGAATGAATTGCCAGAGCAACAGCTAGGACAGCATGGCTCCATCAAGAGGGACACAGATTTGACTCTACACAGATGTCAGCTTAGGGGACCATAGCGCCAGATGGAAGAACACAGATCTGTTCCATTGAATATTACTGAAACGTATGGAGAAGCTAGGATTGTGACCATCTGGTCACCTGACCCCCGCCGATACATTTGGGTAAAGCAGGTTGGGACCCTCCGGTCACCTGGTCCCATAAATATGTTTGGGGTAGCAAGGTTGGGACCCTCCGGTCACCTGGAACCCATGGATACATTCAGTGAAGCCAGGTTGTGACCCTCTGGTTACCTTGCCCAAAGGAGACATTTGGAGAAGCCAGATTGGGACCCTCCGGTCACCTGGTCACGTACCTCAATGGACTGTCAGCTTCCTGTCAGCTTCCTAGGCTTCTCGTTACCTCCTTTCTGTGGGTGCCCGCCAAAAACGGGGTGCCACTGTTGGCGGTAGTTGTCCCTGGAAGCCCCGAAGTCACAGCTGCTCTAATCCCAGCGAGTCAGTAGAAGAGTGAGACTCTGTAATTTTGAACCATCTTGGGTATTTGCTGGGACTGTTTTATATGTTATTGTCTGTTTGGTGGTTCAATAAAGTATTGCCACACTGTTTTACCCTAGCCCTGTGTTGTCTAATTAGTATTTTGCCCACGGGAGACCGCTGTGTCCCCACATTTGGTAGCAGCGGTGGGACACTACTCAGCCCGGCCGAACCGGGGGAACTGCAGGGGACTGGTGTTTGTAGACACCGTCCAAGGGTGCCACAACCAGGGAGGCATATACCCAGCAGACCAGGCCTGGGCAAACTGCGGCCCGCGGGCCACATCCGGCCCTCTGACTGTTTTTGTCCAGCCCTCTGACACAGCCAGCCAGAGGGCCAGAGAAAGCCTGAGCTATGATTCTGATTTTACTCAATCTCGTCATTCTGATTGATGGTGCAGTCTTCTCATTGGTGAATGCGGGGATGCACAGGGCCTTGTTTGCAGAGCTGCTCAAACTTCTGCAGGAGCATTCAGGAGGAGGAAAGCTGGGACTACTATACCCATCTGTTGCACATAATGGGCAAGTAGCTTCTAAGTGGAGCCCCAAAGTATAAAATAACACCTAGGAGCTGACATTGTGTCTGCTGTGCTGATTATCTCGCAGCACAATCACTGCATCCCTTCTCAGACTGCAGTTTACACTCAGTGAGAGCAGCTAATTATCAGCATCTACATCTCTGAGTCTTCTCCTGGCAGCTCAGGCTGATAGGAGATAACACTTGTATTCCTAGTGAATGACTCAGTGAACAGTGAAGTTCCCCCTCACCTGGGATATTCTATGTGCTCCCCAAACTGCTCTTCTACTGCCCCACCACATACTCTGCTGCCTCCCCACCTTTGTGTGAGGGTTAACCCTTACCTCACCCTTTGCACTGAGCTTTTGAGTTATTGCGCTGTGTTGTATGTCCTGTGCAGGAGAGGTAAGGGTTAAGCCCCTCACAGTGCTCCCTTGTGTGATCTGTGACTTAACACAGACATAGACTGCAATAAAGATCCCCCCACTTTCCTGCCTGTCACCCAGGGCCGGCTCCAGGGTTTTCTGGGCCCCGGGCGAAAGAGTCTCAGTGGGCCCCTTTAACACATACCACGATTCATGATGCAGAGATACCGCAGAGAAATATATATATATATATAGTACAATGCAAAGATTTCACTTCTTACATTACATGAGTGATATCTACTGTAAATTCCACAATAGCTCAGAAACCGGTGAATCGCTCCACACAGAATAGTGGCCCCCATATAAGGCTCCATACGGAATACTGGCCCCCATATAACACTTCATACGGAATACTGGCCCCCATATAAGGCCCCATAAGGAATACTGGCCCCCATATAAGGCCCCATACGGAATACTGGCCCCCATATAAGGCTCCATGCGGAATACTGACCCCCATATAAGGTTCCATGCGGAATACTGACCCCCATATAAGGCTCCATACGGAATACTGGCCCCCATATAAGGCTCCATACGGAATACTGGCCCCCATATAAGGCTCCATATGGAATACTGGCCCCCATATAAGGCTCCATGCGGAATACTGGCCCCCATATAAGGTTCCATGCGGAATACTGGCCCCCATATAAGGCTCCATGCGGAATACTGGCCCCCATATAAGGCTCCATACGGAATACTGGCCCCCATATAAGGCTCCATACGGAATACTGGCCCCCATACGGAATACTGGCCCCCATATAAGGCTCCATACGGAATACTGGCCCCCATATAAGGCTCCATACGGAATACTGGCCCCCATATAAGGCTCCATACGGAATACTGGCCCCCATACGGAATACTGGCCCCCATACGGAATACTGGCCCCCATATAATGCTCCATACAGGATACCAGTCCCCATATAATGCCCCATACAGGCTGTCCCCCCCTTATAATGCTCCATGCAGGCTGTTACCCCCCACATAATGCCCCATACAGGCTGTTACCCCCCACATAATGCCCCATATAAAGGGGGGGGGCAGCCTGTATGGGGCATTATAAGGTGGGGAACAGCCTGCATGGGGCATTATAAAGGGGGGGGGCAGCCTGTAATGCCCCATGCAGGCTGTTCCCCACCTTATAATGCCCCATGCAGGCTGTCACCCCTCATCTTTATAATGCCCCATGCAGGATGTCACCCCTCCTCTTTATAATGCCCCATGCAGGATGTCCCCCCCCTCTTTATAATGACCCATGCAGGCTGTTCCCCACCTTATAATGCCCCATGCAGGCTGTCACCCCTCCTCTTTATAATGCCCCATGCAGGATGTCCCCCCCTCTCTTTATAATGCCCCATGCAGGATGTCCCCCCCTCTCTTTATAATGCCCCATGCAGGATGCCCCCCGCCCTTCTCTTTATACTGCCCCATGCCTCCATACATTAAAAAAAAAAAATCAAATACTCACCTCCCTTCTCCTCACCTGCTACCTGCTGCCCGCTGCCTGCTGCCTGCTGCCCGCTGCTCGGGTCTGAACTCCAGCGATGTCGGCGTCTTCCCGCTCAGCGCTCCCTGTGACGGCTCAGGGGAGGGCGCGGTGTAAAGACGTCACCGCGCCCTCTGACCTGAGACGTCACAGGGAGCGCAGAGCAGGAAGACAGCTGATCTGCGGAGGCACGGGGAGAGGTAAGTATCCGCCTGCCGGGGCCCTGAGCAAGAGGCGGAGAAGGGCGGGCGCTGAACCGCTCTCCTCCGCCCATAGCCCAGCGGGGTGCGCGACCGCCAGTGGGCCCCTCTGCCTGCTCAGGGCCCCGGAATTTGCCCGGGTGCGCCGGGTGCTGACGGCGGCCCTGCTGTCACCTCCTGCACCACATGTGATGTGGATCTATTCATGTGGAACAGTGGTGGGCAAACAACTTTTTTCCTAATGCTCCCAATTTATTTATTGCTTGATCAATTGCTAATACTTGTTACGATAAACTTTATTGCAGCAAGTATTATCAGGCTATGTTCACACGACTGTATTTTCGGTCCTAGTGCTTTTCGTGAAAAAATATAAACCTGACTTCACACGGACAGAACTAGCAGCAATGCTATGCAATTGAGCTATTCAGATTACAGTTTTAAGGCCACGGCCCCACAATAAGTATTTGGTCAGTATTCGGTCAGTATTTTTTCGCAGGAGAGGGAGCCAAAACCAGGTGAGGAACAATCAGAGAGAAGATATAATAGAAACAAGTCAGCAATTCTGCATTTATCACCCACTCCTGGTTTTGGCTCCCACTCCTGAGAAAAAATACTGACCGAATACTGACCAAATACTGATAGTGGGGCTGTGACCTAACACAGACCAAATATCCGTGTGAAAAAGATTACAGTACGCACTGGTCTCTTCTGTGTGTCAGATAACACTCACCTATTGAAGTCTATGAGTGTGCAAAAAAAAAATTGTATCGCATATGAATCATCTGTATGACATATAATTTTTACAGATAAATTTCCATTACAAACATAGGAGACTGTATTTGTTCTTGTAAATTTTATTCACTTCTGATATATAAAAATGGATGATAATACAGATGATAAAAATAGTTGTTTTTCTGCATGACATGATTATATGATTCTTTTTATATGCTCTTGTAAACATAACCATATAATCACCTGCTTTTTATAAAGCGATAACATTAGTATTGTGCAGAATTAAAGGGGCGGTCCAAAACCAAAGGTGAATTTCATACAAAATGTCTATTTAATTCAATCTAATCACTTTTCTAGTAGAGTTCAATTGAAAATTCCCTACTGTTTCCTCTCTACTCTAACTTCCTGTCTGCTTGTTTCATTGAGAATTCCAGTCCATTTTGGGATACTCACATGGGACGTCATCAGGGGACAGAGGTTGCGATCACTGTAAGCTGCTTTCCCCACCTTTAAACGAAGCGTCATCAGTGACCTCGGTTTCAGAGGCTGGGTTAGTCCCTGCTTGCTGTGTTGTTTCCTTACAATTTCCACTGACAGTGCACTCTATTGCTGGCTCGTCACTTCTCTTTAGAGCTGGCAAGGGAGCGCACTGTCACTGTGCATTCAAAGGAAGATAGCGAAGTGAGCTCATACTATGCATACGTCAGAATTTACAACTGACGCATTATCAGTTGGGCAGGGACTAGCCCAGCCCCTGAAACAGACGTAATTGATGCCAATTCGTTTCAGGGAGGGGGCAGAAGCTGCGGCAGTGACCGCAGCCTCTGCCACCTGATGACATCCTGTGTGAGTATACCAAACAAAATGCCATTGGAGGTTAAAAAAAAGACAGGAAGTCAGACTGGAGAGGCTACATTAGGGAATTTTCAATTGAAGTATATTAGAAAAGTTACATTAATTAGATAGACCTTTGGTTTTGAACAGGCCCTTTAAGTTCAGCCGACTGGTTCGACCCTCCAGAACAGTACCAGTTTGTGATGTGGCCCCTTGGGAAAATGAATTGCCCACCCGTGCAGCAGACCATAGGTAAGGCATGCACAGCAGGTTTCGGACACCACTATATCCAACCACGCCAGCTCTGCCTTTGAAAGAAGACCAGAGTGGATGTATAACAGCAACAAGAAAGGCAGCTACAGGAGCTCTGCCAGCTTAGACGGATTGAATACCAGGCTACCGACACTCGATCGGATTTAGTCCAGGAACCACAAGATGCGGAGGACGCCACGTGTGGACGCAATGGATACAAGTCGGTTCTCGTCAATTACGTATGGAGTTTATTAGCAAGGAAGATATGGAATATGCTCTGAGGAAACTGGATGATACAATATTTTGCTCTCATGATGTGAGACCTCTTACATTCATGTCTGTGCATAAAGACATGCTAATGGACTGTCCCCAATAAGTGGAGAAGGATCATTGGAAGCCTATCACATCTGGCTAATTAAGATGGGGGAGCAATATGACGACACAGCATTTAATCTTAATTATCCAGACTTAAATTCAGTAGGCCAGGAGACACGCTATTATCTTTATGTTGACTTTTGAATTTATGTGTTTTTCTTTGGTTGGTCAAGAAATTCAAACTATTATTTGAATAAGCTTGAATGGTGACAACTAGAGTTGATATTTACTGCAACTTATTGTCTGCTAACTTTGCAAGACAAGGACGCAGGGTCATTGAACAATGGATGTTTGCTAAATATGTTAATTGACTATTGTGTGGACCCTGTGGCTTGTTGACCTGGAAAACACAGAAGGAAGAACTATGCATAGTAACATAGTAACTTAGGTTGAATAAAGACCTAGGTCCATCAATTTCAACCTTACTCCCCCTATTGTACATTTTGTCTAATTTAACTGTAACCCACAATGTTATGTGTATCGAGGAAATCATCAAGCCCTTTTTTGAAAGCTGTTATAGTGTCAGGCATTACTACCTCTTGTAGTAGGGCATTCCACAATCTGTCTGCTCTTACTGTAAAGAACCCTTTCCTGTTTAGCAGCTGGAATCGCCTTTCTTCCACCCGTAATGAGTGCCCCCTGGTGCTGTGACGTGCAGGGGAGGGGGAATGTGATAATTAAGCAGACAGGCGGGGATTTGGGGGAATAATAAGCACATAGGCGGGGATTGCTTGGCGTCCCCCGGATGCCAAGCTTGTACAAAATAGAGTTGATTAAAGCGCTTTTCTCTGCAATCAAACCTCTACTATGGGCCATACAGGTATGTATAGATTTACTTTTCTATACCCTCTATGGCCATAGTAGAGGTCTGATAACTCCAAAGTGGTGACAGATTCCCTTTAATAACCTTGGGGATGGAATTAAGAGTAAAGTGTCAGTCTTTGCTGACGACACACAGATCCATGCGGCACCCTACTGATGACTATATCTCATTTAGAGAACATACCATTTATGACAACTCTTTGTTTCCTATCATTTAGCCAATTCCTTTACATCTGCATATAGTTCCCCCAAGTCCTTACTTCTGTAGCTTCAGTATAAGGCTGCTATGTGGTACAGTATCAAATGCCTTTGCAAAGTCCAGATAAATCACATCAGCAGCATTACCAACATTCAGATTTGCACTTACCTCCTCATAGAACCCCAACATGCTGGTTAAACACGACCTATTTTTCATGAATAAGTTCTGATTATCATTTATTATATTATTCTCTGCGATATAACTCTGCAGGTCATGTCTCATGATGCCCTCAAAAACTTTGCACTCTACCGATTTCAGACTTACTGGACGGTAATTACCTGGATCCACCTTCTTACATTTCTTAAATATCAGTACCACATTGGTTATCCTCCAATTCTGTGGCACTACCCCTGTTACAAGAGAGTCTAAGAATATCAGATACAGCGGTCTGTCAATTACTGAGCTCAATTTCCTCAGTATCTGTGGATGAATGCCATCTGGGCTGGGGGATTTGTCAATGTTTAATTTGCTCAGACACATGCGAACCTCTTTTTGTGTTAAACTAGTTATATCAGGTGATGAACTTTGATTTTTGCCTTGTTGAAAGATCTCTGGAACAGACAGTTCGTTGATGAAAATGGATGAAAAGTGCCTGTTTAATATCTCAGTCTTTTCTTTCTCCTCTATAATTATCTTATTATTTTCTTTTAAGAGCCAGATACCTTCTGGTTTTTTTTTGTTTGTTTTTTGGCATTGATGTATTTATAATTTTTTGGGGGAATTATTTTAATGTCGCTGGCGATTTGTTTCTCAGTAGCTAACTTTGCTAGCTTGATTTCTTTTTTACATTTCTTATTTAGGTCTTTATACTCCTGAAGTGCTATTTCTGTATTCTTGGCCTTCAAGATTTTGAATGCCCTTTGTTTTTGTCTTATTAAACTTTGTACTGTCTTATTTATCCATAATGGTTTCTTTTTATTCTTTGACATTTTATTACCAGAGGGTGTAAATTTTCTACAGGGTTCTAGTAGTATTTCATTAAACATGCCCCATTTATGTTCGGTATCCCGTTACCATGACATGGTCCCAGTCTACACGATTAAAGGGGTATTCCCATCTCCAAGATCCTATCCCAATATGTAGTAGGTATAATAATAATAATATTAGCAAATACCTCCAATTAGAAATGTAGTATAGTATTTTTGATTCGCTATGTCTCTTACCTCATGTGCAGGCATCACAGGACCTTAGGTATCCATTGCTACGTCCACTGATAAAGTCACAGTTAGTTAGCTAGCTGCTAGTGGTTGTAACCGTGGATACCTAAGGTCCTGCGATGCCTCCACATGAGGTAAGAGAGACAGCAAAAATATATATATATATATATATATATATATATTGTACCCATAAATAAATAATCTTCTGGAAAAAAAAAATAAACCAATAAAAGTACACAATTTAGTATTGCCTCATCCGGAACGACCTGACCTATATAACTGTCCTACTAGTTAACGCCTTTAGTGAACACTGTAAAAAAACAAACAAAAAAAAATGAAACATAAAACGATGCTTTGTCATCATACTGCCAAACAAAAAATGGAATAAAACGCGATCAAAAAGACGAATGGAAATAAAAATGGTACCGCTGAAAATCTCATCTTGTCCCGCAAAAACAAGCCGCCATATAGCTTCAACGGCTGAAAAATAAAAAAGTTATAGCTCTCAGAATAAAGCGATGCAAAAACTCTTTTTTCTATAAAATAGTTTTTATTGTGTAAAAGCGCCAAAGCATAAAAAAAATATAAATGTGGTACCGCTGTAAACGTAATAAAGCTACCTTATCAATTTTACCACACGCAGAACGGGATAAAAAAAAAACAATTCCTGAATTGTTGTTTTTTGTTTATTCTGCCTCCCAAAAATCGGAATAGAAAGCGATCAAAAAATGTCAGGTGCCCGAAAATGGTACCAATAAAAACGTCAACTTGTCCCGCAAAAAACAAGCCATCACGTGACTCTGTCAGCCGAAATATGGAAAAATTATAGCTCTCAAAATATGGCGATGCAAAAACTAGTCTTTGCAAAAAAAAGTTTTTTTTAGTGTGTGACAGCTGTCAATCATAAAAACCCGATATGAATCTAGTATCGCTGTAATTGCACCGACCTGAAAGAATAAAGTCGTCTAATCACTTATACCACACGAGGAACGGCATAAAAAATAAACTCTAGGGTTAGGGTTGTGCTAGGGTTAGGTTTGAGCTAGGGTTAGGGTTGAGCTAGGGGTAGGGTTAGGCTAGGGGTAGGGTTTGGCTAGGGGTAGGGTTGTGCTAGAGTTAGGGTTGTGCTAGTGCTAGGGTTGTGCTAGGGTTAGGGTTGTGCTAGAGTTAGGGTTAGGCTAGGGTTAGGTTGGGCTTGGGTTGGGTTAGGGTAGGGCTAGGGTTGGGTTAGGGTTGGGCTAGGGTTGGGTTAGGGTTGGGGTTGTATTAGGGTTGGGGTTAGGCTTGTGTTGGGGTTGGGATTTTGTTCAGAAGTAAAGAAAAAAAAATGCGTCGGGTGCTCAGTTATGCATGCTCGAGACTTCACCCCAAATGTTTTGCAGCTGTTATACAGCCAAAAAAAACTTGCGGGGATTGCCTGCCATGCACGAGCGATCCCTGCATGTTTTTTTTTGCGTGTCTAATAACCGTGAAACATGCGGGGCGGGGACTCGAGCATGTCACTTGAGCACCTGCAATACTTGGTGCATACCCGAGTACCCGATGCAAACTCAAGTACCGAGCACTTGCACTCAAGACTAATGACAACTTACTCAAAATGGTGACCTAATGTTATCAAATTCTGTGTCGTACCTCTGGGTTTAAAATGTTCACTATACCACTTGATAAAATCCTTGAGGGGTGTAGTTTCCAAAATGGAGTCAATTGAGGGGAATTTCCACTATTTAGGCACATCAGGGACTCCCCAAATGCAACATGGTGTCCGCTAATTATTCAAGCAAATTTTACATTCAAAAAGTCAAATGGTGCTCCTTCCCTTCTGAACCCTGCTGTGCGCAAATGCAAAATTGGGGGCTGAAAAACATTTTTGTTGGAAAAATGTGAAAATTTTATTTTTACGGCTCAATGTTATAAACTTCTGTGAAGCACCTGGGGGTTCAGGTTGCTCACCACACATCTAGATAAGCTCCCTGTCGGGTCTAGTTTTCAAAATAGGGTCACTTGTGAGGGGTTTCCACTGTTTAGGCACATCAGGGGCTCTCCAAACGCAACATGGCGTCCACTAATTATTCAAGCAAATTTTACATTCAAAAAGTCAAATGGCGCTCCTTCCCTTCCGAACCCTGCCATGCGCACAAACAGTGGTTTTCCCCCACATATGGGGTATCGGCTTACTCAGGAGAAATTGCACAACAAATTGCATGGTGCAATTTCTCCTGTTACCCTTATGAAAATGCAAAATTGGGGGCTGAAAAACATTTTTGTTGGAAAAATGTGAACGTTTTATTTTAATGGCTCAATGTTATAAACTTCTGTGAAGCACCTGGGGGTTCAGGGTGCTCACCACTCAGTCAAATGGCGCTCCTTCCCTTCCGAAACCCTGCCATGCGCCCAAACAGTGGTTTTCTCCCACATTTGGGGTATCAGCGTGCTCGGGAGAAATTGCACAACAAATTTTGGGGTTCATTTTTTAATGATACCCTTGCAAAAATAAAAAAATTGGGGTCTAAAATAACATTTTTGTGAAAAAAAATAAATGTTCATTTTTTTCTTCCACATTCCAAAAATTCCTGTGAAGCACCTGAAGGGTTAATAAACTTCTTGAATGTGGTTTTGAGCACCTTGAGGGGTGCAGTTTTTAGAATGGTGTCACTTTTGGGTATTTTCTGTCATAAAGGCCCCTCAAAGTCACTTCAAATGTGATGTGGTCCCTAATAAAATGGTTTTGTAAATTTTGTTGTAAAAATGAGAAATCGCTGGTCAATTTTTAACCCTTCTAGCTCCCTAACAAAAAAACATTTGGTTCCAAAATTGTGCTGATGTAAAGTAGACATGTGGGAAATGTTATTTATTGACTATTTTATGTGACATATCTCTCTGATTTAAGGGCATGGAAATTAAAAGATTGCAAAATTTTCAAAATTTTCGCCAAATTTCCGTTTTTTTCACAAATAAATGCAAGTGATGTTGAAGAAATTTTACCACTATAATGAAGTACAATATCTCACAAAAAAACATTCTCAGAATCAGTGGGATCCGTTGAAGCGTTCCAGAGCAATTACCTCATAAAGTGACAGTGGTCAGAATTGTAAAAATTGGCCTGGTGATTAACGTGCAAACTACCATCGGGGGTAAAGGGGTTAATCCTGCTGATAGCAGTAGTTAGGCAGAGTTTGTGGAGACCTAGTATAGTACAGAATAGAGTTCATTGCGCGTTCTTTCTGCTGCTGAAACTCCTATAAATAGCCCTAGATATCGGGGCTATTAATATTCTTTTTGCTCTTAATCCTGATAATTTTGGTGAAAAGAAATATAATACACCATTTTTACTGCTCCATTTGCTTGTTAACAGCATCCAGCCAGATTTGGTTGATTTGAATAGCATTGCTGTATTGTGCAAGCAGAGAAACTTGTCCATCATCTCAGGTGGTCAAATATTACTTCCATAATAATCCTGAATTTTTTTGGAAGCTAACAAATATTATATTCCATTTAAAGTGTGGCAGTTGTGCGTTGAAAATATATCCGCACTTGGTCGTTAACCAATAGCATTGCTATACCGGCACTGCATAAAAACGTGGTCATCAAACGTGATCAAATATTACTGTGGTTATAAACCGGTAAATTTTTGCACGCTGCAAAATATTATATTCCACTTAAAGTCTGCCAGTTGTGTGTCCAAAACATAACCACACTTGGTCGATGACCAATAGCATCTTTATACCGGCACTGCATAAAAAAATTGGTCATCAAACGAGATCAAATATTACTGTGGTTATAAACCGGACATGTTTTGCAAGCTGCAAAATATTATACCCCATTTAAAATCTGTCAGTTGTGTGGTCAAAACATATCCACACTTGGTCGCTGACTAATAGCATCGCTATACCGCCATTGCATCTCTATATGGTCATCAGACGTGATAAAATATTACTGTGGTAATAATCCTGACATTTTTTGCAAGCTGAAAAATATTATACTCAATTAAAAGTCTGCCTGTTGTGTGTTCAAAACATATCCAGACTTTATCACTGACCAATAGCATCGCTATACCAGCACTGCATAAAAAAATTGGTCATCAGACGTGATCAAATATTACTGCAGTAATAATCCTGACATTTTTTGCAAGCTGCAAAATATTAAACTCCTTTTAAAATGGGCAACGCGCGTGGTAAGGGATGGGGAACTGGATGTGATGCTGATGGTGCACGCAGAGGCCGAAACAGTGGGCAAGATGAAACTGTGCCTGCTGAGGGAGCACAACAAGCACCCATCTCATGTCGACCTAGCTTCCTGTCCCACTTTCTAGGGGGCCGGGGAATGCCACTCTTGAAGCCAGACTAGTGTGAAAAGGTTGTTGGTTGGATAGCTGATAATGCTATCAGCTTGCAAACCACCACCACCCTTTCTTCCACAGTCTCAGTAGCCGTGAGATGGAGCAAGGAAATATACAGGGTGGTGCTACACAGCCCAGCCTCATTACGTCTCAATGCGAATTAGGTGATAATGAGGAGGAGCAGGATGAGGAGGAACAGGAGCTAGTATCCTGTGCTACAGATGGTGCTACCCACACCACATTCATACTGTCTGTTCAGCGTGGATGGCCTGAAGAGGGGGAGGACGAGGAGGAGGACCAAGATGAGGATGAGGAAAAGAACATGGACAGTTGTCCTCTTGGTGGGGATAGGGAAGTTTTGGCTGTTGGCAGTCTGGCACACATGGCTGAGTTTATGTTCCGCTGCATTACCTGTGACCCTCACATTATATGCATTTTGGGCAACAGTAATTACTGGTTGGTCTTACTTCTAGACCCACGTTACAAGAAGAACTTCCTAATTCTCCTTCCCGTGGCGGACAGGTCTAATAAAATGGTGCAGTACCAGAAGGTCGTTGATGAAGAATTATTAAAAAAATTCCCATCTGATAACGCTTGCGGCAGAAGTCACAGTTCCTTGGACAACCAAGGAGAACAGACAAGGGAGACACAAACCAGATGCAGCAGAGGCAGGGGAATACTATCAAAGGTCTGGGACAGTTTTCTCAAACCATCTCAGTGTAGCACCCTGAGGATTCGGCTGCTACAGGAGTATTGCACCTCAAGCCAGAGGTGTGATATTCCACTCCCGGGCAAGGATGGAGTGTGGAACTGAGCTCAGATAGACTGCATGCACTACATACATCCCATTTCAGAGGAGCAGGCCGACGGTACTCCCACTTAGAAATGTGCAGGTACAACCGAGCCTGTTCCTGGCTGGAGTGGGAGGGGGGTGGTACATCCCATGTAGTGTAGGGGCAGATAGGGGGAGCAGTCTGGGTAGTGATAGGAGCTCATTGGGTGCTGGTCACCTGAGCTCACACATAGAGGGATATATAAGGAGGGCACCAACTTAGATCAGGGTCAGTCAGCTGCAGAGGACAAGTTCAGACGCAGAAAGTGAGTTGGAGAGGAGAGAGAAGGAAACAGCAGCCCTGGAGAGAGAGAGAGTGGAGCAGAGAAAGACCCAGAGGGGGGAGACTGAAGGGACCCAAGAACCCAAATTAGAACACCGGGTGAGGAGTCAGCATCAGGGTACCGGAACCCAAGCTGGTGGGGGCAAAAACAATCCCCAGCCAGAGACCGGAGATCGTGGGCAGCGTTTGCCACGGTCACCCACCACATTCACCCCGAAGGCAAACCACATGAAGGGTCAGGGAACCCAGGGCCAAGGGTGTCCCAAAAGAAGGCCCGAGGGAGCTGGACCTAGGTGAATCACTGGTGGGGACGGCTGAAGAAAGGACAGAGGGAGAGCTCAGGGCCACGCTCCGGACTTGTTTGGGGGTTGGCTGGATCCAGGACCTGGTGGACGCAGCACGGCTCGGGTGGTCACTAGCAGCTGGAGTGACCGGAACATCAGCAGTAAGTAAACACCCTTAACTGCACAACCCGAGTCTGTCTTCATTGCCGGCTGCACCGCACCACCACAACCCCCATCCTCTGCGCCTGTCCCCTCTGAGGCTATACCCCTCCCGTTGGGGGTTATCCCACCAAGCTGCGCACCCACCATCAGCCTCAGCGGACCCTGCAGCAGCGGCGGCCACAGTGACCGCATCACAACGGGTGGCGTAGTCGACACAAAAGAACTTTAGTAACATCTGTAAAGCTGCCACCACACACTGAGTTTGACGCCCTGGGCACGGGACCGGGTCACAGCCGCTCGGAGACTACAACCCCCCATCTGATCCGGTGCCGGGTATTCCCCTCAAAAAGGAATATGTCCCAGGGGGCGCGTCAACTTTGGCGTAGTCGGCAGGATTACGTGCCCGCAACACCCGGGTACTGCGTGCCTGAAGAAAAGTGCAAGTTTACCTCAGAAAGAAGTCTCCCGCCGGTTCCGGAGGGTCCACGCCATCGGACTCCATCACCAGTCGTTTCCCGCCGATTGTCCGCCATTTCCAACTTGTTCCCGCCATCTGCAGAGTTTCCCGCCACTGGGCGACGCTTCCCGCCAAAACCGCAGATTTCCCGCCTTGGAAGAGCAGCGGACGCCATTATGGGCGTGCCAAAGGAGGGCAAGAGGCCACCTCCCATCGTGGGCCAGGACAGAAAATGGCGCCAAAAGTGGAAACCGCCCCCACCAACAGAGACTGTGATGCTGGAGGTGTCTGTCAGCGTGAAAGAACTCCCCCTGGAGCTGACAGTCACCGAGTTGCCCCGGGACTGCCCTCGAAGTGGGAGGAGACGAAAGAGAAGAGAAAAGATGGGTGTCGCTTGGAGCAGTCTGGAGCGAGCGCACCCGGAGGCAAGAGGTCTAACGAGGAGTAGCGGAGGAGCTCACCCGGAGATGGAGAGAAAGCAGAACAGCACCGGCCCGCTGGCCAGGAGTCTGCTAGAGACCGAGGAAGGAGGGCAGAGCAGCACCGGCCCGCTGGCCAGGAGCCTGCCGGAAGCAGGGCAGAGCAGCACCGGCCCGCTGGCCAGGAGCCTGCCGGAAGCAGAGCAGAGCAGCACCGACCCGATGGTCAGGAGCCTGCTAGAGTCCACAACCCCGCTAGGTCTAGCGGAGATCTTAGCGCAGCTCCCCCGAGACCGGGAGTGTGCACAAACTGCCTTGGAGGGCCTCGCAAGGAGGATGGCCCGGGTACAGCGTGAGATACTGGCGGAGTGGAGCCGGGAGATGGCCCAGCAAGCAGAGACCAGTCAACGGAGCACGCTACCCTGGAAGAGGAAGGAGACCGCCTCTGAGGATGGCGCGGGAGGACCCAAGGCCGGAGACGGCGCCGAGAAGGGAGCCGAACGCATGGAGGCAGGTAAAGGGGACGCCTATACCCCAAGCCGTGACACCGCTTACCTGCCCCAGCTCCCCGTCGCAGAGCCCGAAAGTCCCCCTGCTGTGCCCGAAAACGCCATGTCACCGACGCAGACTAGGCCCCAACCGGAAGCCGCCGCCGCGACCCCTGTGACGTCACACGCCTCGACCCCGAGCGTGACCAAGCAGGAAGTACCACCAGCCTGGTCGCAGGGCCTAGAATTCCCGGGCGCCGCAACACCAACAGCGCCCCCTACCTCTGCGGAGCCTCCGGCCTGGTCGCAAGGCCAGGTAGCCCAGGGTGCCGCCGTATTAACGGTGCCCTTCACCTTCCAGGTGCCCCAGGCCTGGCCGCAAGGCCCGGGCAACCCGGGCGCCACCACCACCGCGCCCATAAGACCAAGAGTGCCGCATCTGGGAGAAGACCTGTTCGCCCAGCATACGGACCAGGACGGGTCTGAAGCAACACCATATCAAGAAAGAGCAGGAGGAAGACGCCGTTGAGTGCGGCCGAGAAGTGATGTAAATAGTTACCCAATCGGGGTATAAAGGAACTGAAACTGAAACTGGAACTGTTGCTGTTGCTAATATAGTCCCCGTTGGGACCAGCATGTGTGAACTGTTACCCGTTAACCCCTTAATCCCACAGGCTGAGGACTGTGAGCAGCCATTCCCTTCCCTCTACCTGGCCGAGGACTGAGAGCGGCCAACTTTCCCTGTATATAGTTGCGCTTCCTAAAGCGCCCCCTACCGGTTTTATAGAAAACCAGTTTTTCTAAGAGACTGTCGCACTTTTCCCGGACATACGTTGCACAGTGTCCGGAGGAGGAACCAGAGACAAGAGAAGTCTACGAGAATGTTTATATAAAAAAGTTTTATATATATAATGTTTTATATGTTTTATATGTTGATATGAAAAAAAAAAATTGTATGTTTTGGTGTTTTATGTCTTTACAGCCCGAGGACGTGCTGTGATTTACCAGGGGGGAATGTAGCACCCTGAGGATTCGGCTGCTACAGGAGTATTGCACCTCAAGCCAGAGGTGTGATATTCCACTCCCGGGCAAGGATGGAGTGTGGAACTGAGCTCAGATAGACTGCATGCACTACATACATCCCATTTCAGAGGAGCAGGCCGACGGTACTCCCACTTAGAAATGTGCAGGTACAACCGAGCCTGTTCCTGGCTGGAGTGGGAGGGGGGTGGTACATCCCATGTAGTGTAGGGGCAGATAGGGGGAGCAGTCTGGGTAGTGATAGGAGCTCATTGGGTGCTGGTCACCTGAGCTCACACATAGAGGGATATATAAGGAGGGCACCAACTTAGATCAGGGTCAGTCAGCTGCAGAGGACAAGTTCAGACGCAGAAAGTGAGTTGGAGAGGAGAGAGAAGGAAACAGCAGCCCTGGAGAGAGAGAGAGTGGAGCAGAGAAAGACCCAGAGGGGGAAGACTGAAGGGACCCAAGAACCCAAATTAGAACACCGGGTGAGGAGTCAGCATCAGGGTACCGGAACCCAAGCTGGTGGGGGCAAAAACAATCCCCAGCCAGAGACCGGAGATCGTGGGCAGCGTTTGCCACGGTCACCCACCACATTCACCCCGAAGGCAAACCACATGAAGGGTCAGGGAACCCAGGGCCAAGGGTGTCCCAAAAGAAGGCCCGAGGGAGCTGGACCTAGGTGAATCACTGGTGGGGACGGCTGAAGAAAGGACAGAGGGAGAGCTCAGGGCCACGCTCCGGACTTGTTTGGGGGTTGGCTGGATCCAGGACCTGGTGGACGCAGCACGGCTCGGGTGGTCACTAGCAGCTGGAGTGACCGGAACATCAGCAGTAAGTAAACACCCTTAACTGCACAACCCGAGTCTGTCTTCATTGCCGGCTGCACCGCACCACCACAACCCCCATCCTCTGCGCCTGTCCCCTCTGAGGCTATACCCCTCCCGTTGGGGGTTATCCCACCAAGCTGCGCACCCACCATCAGCCTCAGCGGACCCTGCAGCAGCGGCGGCCACAGTGACCGCATCACAACGGGTGGCGTAGTCGACACAAAAGAACTTTAGTAACATCTGTAAAGCTGCCACCACACACTGAGTTTGACGCCCTGGGCACGGGACCGGGTCACAGCCGCTCGGAGACTACAACCCCCCATCTGATCCGGTGCCGGGTATTCCCCTCAAAAAAGGAATATGTCCCAGGGGGCGCGTCATCAGCACCCAGGCCCTGATGCGCCGGATACTCTCAGAAGGAGGGAAAAGTTTTCCCCCACTCCATGCTGGGGGTGCCTACAGGGGGCAGAGGCCCAAAAGGGGGTGGGGCGTCCAAGGTCCAAAGGGGCAGTTGAGGTAATGCCGAAAGTCCCTGCTGGCGATATTATATGCTTTTTATTTAAAACCGAAACTGTGTGTGTCCATCTTTCAAGTTGGGAAGTATGTAAACTTACCCTAATATGAAGATTAGCTTTTCCCAATTTCATGTATTATATCTAGTGATGGGTGAGCACTAAAATGCTCGGGTGCTCGTTGCTTGGGTCGAGCAAATTGGAATGCTCGGGTGCTTGACCCGAGCAACGAGCCCAATGTAAGTCTATGGGAAACTCGAGCATTTTTCAGGCAGCTCCCCCCAGCGGTCTGCAGAGGACTTAAAAATTGCCCATATCGATGGGAACAGTTCTCAAATGACATGGGAACAGCATGAGGAAGACCCCTGGAAGCATTTATGACTCCCAGGTCACTGCTGTGAACAATGTTGTCAGAGGTATTACGCCACTTTTACAGACTCACAATAAAACATACAAAAACGAAACCAAAATGGATTTTCCTGGGAAATATGTTAAGGAACATCCTTTCCAGGGTAATGACTTGTATATAAGGCAAAATAAATAACCAAAAACAAAAATACTCCTCCACACCTTGGCAATGATCACACGTAGCGTTTTTGATGTGTTTTTGCACTTTTGCATTGCTTTCAACCGTGACAAATGCATTCACCGGGAAATGTCATTTTAACATTTTACAACCTTATCTGGCCATGTGGTGTATGAGACATGATCAGACACATCCTGTTTCATTTATGAAGGAGGGACTCTGAAAGTCACAAAGCCTATTTTTATAGGGCCATCAGGCGGCTTTTACTATTCTTAAAGGGCAAACAGTTTCCCCTCGCTATTCTTAGAGAGCCATCAGCCGGCTATGTTTTGTCGTTCCCATTACTAAAGAGTGGGTCTCCTATACTGTTATTGCATATGCAGTGAGTGGCAGGTCTGCCCCAATACCCCTTTGAAGAGACTAAGAGGAGGGCCTCCTGAAAACAATGTTCCCATTATTAGGAAGTGGGTCTCCCATTGTGTTTGCCTATGCAGTGAATGCAAGGGTTGGCAAAAATTTGGTGGCACTCCAATGCCCCTTGGAAGAGACGTGGAGTTCAGAGGGCCTCCTGAAAACAATGTTCCCATTATTAGGAAGTTGGTCTCCCATAGTGTTGGCCTATGCAGTGAATGCAAGGGCTGCCAAAACTTGGGAGGCACTCCAATGCCCCTTGGAAGAGACGTAGAGGGCTTCATGAAATTTTTTTCCCATTATTAGGAAGTGGGTCTCCCATAGTGTTGGCCTATGCAGTGAATGCAAGGGCTGCCAAAAATTGGGAGGCACTCCAATGCACCTTGGAAAAGACATGGAGGAGGGCCTCATAAAAAAATATTCCCATTAGAAAGGAGTGGGTCTCCTTTACTTGTTATGCCCATGCACTAAGTGTATGGGCTGACAAACATTTAAAGCTGGGGGGTATACATGAACATACTGTATAAGAAATTGTTTTTATGGCATCATAAACACCCTTTAAAAAAATTATGTGGGTGTTGCATCCCGGACCACGGTCACCCTGGTGATATGGTGGAGGAGGATGAGGATGAGGAGAAGGAGGGGGACAAGAGCAAATAGCCAAAATCAGGAAGCATATACCCATATGTGGGTGCGAAAAGGTGCATGGGAATACACCTCCCAAAAAAAGACACTGGATTTGACTTTATGTTACCCTGCTATCATTCGGTGGTGTTGAGAAGTCTGGGCCAATCCAGCACTTGTTCATTTTTATAAGAGTCAGCCTGTCCGCATTTTTAGTTGACAGGTGGATGCGTTTATCAGTTATAATTCCACCAGCGGCACTAAAAACTTGCTCTGATAAAACGCTAGCGGCAGGGCAGGCCAGGACCTCCAAGGCGTAGAGAGCCCGTTCATTCCACATGTCCAGCTTGGATACCCAATAATTATAAGGCAAGAAGGAATCACGGAGGACATTGGTACGGTCGGCAAGGTACTCACTCAGCATCTTCCCAAACTTTGCACTCCTTGTGAGAGTACCCCGCGCCTCAGGGCCTGTGTGATGGAGGGACTGAGAAAACTCTCCCAGAACTTTGACAGTGTTCCCTTGCCTCACCTGGATTGGAGTTGTGTCGCTCTCGCCTGTACTCCTTGGTTGTCCAACAAACTGTGACGTCTGCCATCAGCGTTTTCAGATGGGAATTTTTTTAATAGTTCCGCAACAAGGGCCTTCTGGTACTGCCCCATTTTTGTAGACCTATCTGCCTCAGGAATAAGAGATATAAAATTCTCCTTGTAGCGTGGGTCTATAAGTGTCACCAACCAGTAATGACTGTCACACAAAATTTTGAGAACGCGAGGGTCACGGGAAAGGCAGCGTAACATAAACTCAGCCATGAGGACGACTGATCATGCTCTCCTCCTCCTCCTCCCTGTCCTCAGGTCATCCACTCTGAACAGACGGTATGACAGTTGTGCAGGTAGTACCGTCTATAGCGCATGAAAATAGCTCCTGTACTTCCTCTTACTCCTCTTCCTCATTGTCACCCAATCCACGTTGGGATGAAATGAGGCTGAGGCTGGGCTGTGTGTAATCACCCTGTATGGTTCCTTGCTCCATCTCATCGTGCTCCGCCTGCAATGCATCCTCTTTGATTGTGAGCAGAGAGCATTTCTGAAGACAGAGAAGCGGGATGGTGATGCTAATTATGGCGTCATCGCCACTCACCATCTTGGTGGAGTCCTCAAAGTTTTGGAGGATGGTACAGATGTCTGACATCCATGTCCACTCCTGAGGTCTTATGTGTGGAGTCTGAACTGAATACCGACAGCCTTGTTGATGCTGGTAGTCAACAACTGCCCCCTTATGCTCACAAATCCTTCCCAACATCTGCAGTGTAGGGTTCCAATGCGTGGGGACATCACACACCAGTCGGTGAGCCGGAAGCTGCAAACGCTGCTGAAGCATGGCAAGGGCGGCAGAAGCTGTAGCTGACTTTCTAAAATGGGCACTCAGGCAGCGTACTTTGACAAGCAGATCCGTCAGATCCGGGTAGGTTTTGGGAAACCTCTGAACCACGAGGTTAAGCACATGGGCCAGGCATGGTACATGTGTGAGTTCGCCTCGCCTCAGACCGCCACCAGGTTCCAGCCATTGTCACACACGACCATGCCTGGCTGTAGGTTCAGCTGTGTCAGCCACAGATCTGCCTGCTCTTTCAGAGCTGTCCACAACTCTTCAGCATTGTGCGGTTTGTCACCTAAGCATATTAGCTTCAGCACAGCCTGTTGCCGCTTGGCTTAGACAGTGCTGCAGTGCTTCCAGCTTGTGACTGATGTGGTCATTTTGGAGATGGAGGCTGAAGAGGAGGCGGAGGCTGAGGAGGATGAGGTGCAGGAGCTGTAGACTGTGGGGGCAACCCTGATTGACCTAGGGCCCGCAATCCTCGGCGTAGGGAGGATGTGTTCCGTCCCAAGGTCCGACTGGGTCCCGGCTTCCACTATGTTAACCCAGTGTGCCATCAGCGACATGTACTGTCCCTGCCCACAAGCACTTGTCCACGTGTCCGTGGTTAGGTGGACTTTCCCAGTAACTGCATTGTTGAGGGCACGACTAATGTTGTGGGACACGAGCTTGTGTAATGCGGGGACGGCACACCGGGAGAAATAGTGGCAGCTGGGGACCGAGTACCGCCATCAGGTTGCGGAAAGCTTCCGTCTCCACGAGCCTAAAAGGCATCATTTCGAGCACAAGCAGTCGTGAAAAGTGGGAATTTTAGAGTGTGGCCTGTGGGGCGTTGGCTGCGTATTTGCCCTTGCGTTCCAAGGACTGGGGTATGGACACACCCTGTGTGCTGCTGTCCTTGCTCTGCATGTTCTCCTGCTAGGTTGGGTCAGTTACTATATCATCCACAACCTCGTCTTCCACTTCCGCACCCTGGTCCTCCTCCTGACTTTCTGGCAATTGTGTCTCATCATCGTCCACCTCTTGTGACACTTTCCCGCCTTCGTATGACCGTGGCTGCTCAAATATTTTGGCATCTCTACATGCAATCTCCTCTTGCCCCGCTTCAAGTGGACCAGGCGAGAGGCCCGAATCTATAAATGGAAAAGTGAAGAGCTCTTCGGAGTGTCCAAGTGTGGGATCAGTTGTCTCTGGGTACTCAGCATGGTGGGAGGAAGGAGGATCAGGGTGAGGAATATGCAGTCGAGACTCACGGCTACTGAGACTTGACCGTGTGGAAGACAGGGTGGTGGTGGTGGCTAACTGACTGGAAGCATTATCTGCTATCCAACCAATACCTTTTCACACTGTTCTGTGTTCAATAGTGGTGTTCTGCGGTCCCCTATTAATTGGGACAGGAAGGTCGAGCGAGAATATATGGGTGTTTGTTGTGGCACAATTTCAGCTTGCCCACGGCCTCGGCCTCTGCATCACGTCCAGTTCCCCGTACCTTGCCCATTTGAAATGGAGGACAATATCTTCCACACTCACTACAAATGGCTGAATTTGGAGCGAACTTATATTTGATCCGTGTGATGGACAAACCACAGTTTTAAATAGCTGGCCTGTAGGTAACTATTTTTAACAGCAAACTGGTGTCAATAACTTCACTGACACACTGAAACAAAATTTTAATGGAGGCCAGAAATGGCAGAATTTTCAGCGCAATTATATGTGATCCGTATGACGGACAAACCACAGTTTTAAATAGCTGGCCTGTAGGTAACTATTTTTAACTGCGCCGACCTCGTGTCAATAAGTTCGCTGACACACTGCAACAAAATTTCAATGGAGGCCAGAAATGGCAATATTTTCAGCGAAATTATATGTGATCCGTGTGACGGACAAACCACAGTTTTAAATAGCTGGATTTTTAGCGCTGTAATATGGAAAGGACCTGGCTGTATTCTGCAGTGCCAACAAGCAAATGGCGCAGAAAAACGGTGTTCTCTGGATTGCTTTTAAGCAAATAATCAGGATTAAGATAAAAAAAAACAATATTCCTGGCCCCTGATACCTGGGGCTATTTCTACAAATATCTGTAAAAGCACCAGCAGACAGAACTGGAATGGACCCTCTTGCTATATGCACTGCAGTCTGATATATACCCTGCATGCCTGCCTAGCACTGATATCTCTGCAGCTGGATTAGTCCTCAGAAGGAGATGGATATGTGTAGAATATGTAGAATATGTTGTGGAATACCTACACTAACTAATAAACAAAGAAATCTCTCCCTAGCTCAGCAGCACCTCTCCCTACACTGCCTGATTGCGGAGTAGACTGTGACGAGCACGGCGGCGCCAGGTCTGATATACACCTGATGATGCTGTGCGGCCAGCCAATCACTGTAATGCCACAACCAACATGGCTGCGGCATTACAGTGTGTGGCAGACAATCCCTGCATGTTGATTGGTGCTCTAAAGAGAGCCAAACATGTAGGGAGGGGACCCGAGCTCCCGCCGAGTAACCCCGGAAATACTCTGTGAGTGCCGAGCATCTCCAGCAGTGAGATGCTCGGGCAAGTACCGAGCAGTAGCGAGCATGCTCGCTCATCACTAATTATATTTCATAAATACATTCAAATTCTCAATAAAATAAAATCATACTAGCCTGATGAAGAGACCTGAGTAGTCTCGAAAACTTGCAATCTGTTACCATCTTTTCAGTTAGCCATTAAAAGGTATCAACCACTGAGGACTCTCAAATCTAAATATTTTTCAGTAAAATAAGGACATGATTAATTTAGAAAGAGCCTCTATGATAATTATTACCCAAAAGGATTGTCTGCATCGCCATCTAGTGGTAAAAATACAAAATAAATTGCAAATACCTTTAAACTGCACATGAAAAGAGCTTATATAATGTGTCAGTCTCTCCTTTCTTCTCAAGATATAAAGACAATCATTAGCAACTTGGCCAGGTCCTGCGTGTCTGTGAAATTTAGTTAAACATCTTAAAATATGTGTTGAGAATTGGGCATCAAGAAAGATCATTAATGTAATATGGTAAAAGAAACTGCTTTTCACAAAATTAAAAAATAACAGCATTCTACAGCAATACAATTCCAAACCAATAACTACCAAAACAGCTTTATATCAAATGACAACAATGCTTTTTTCATTTTATTACTGTGCTGACTGCTGCTGTAAACTGTAAGGATCTTCATATGTGAAATGTCTGACCAAATGCAGGTGTCAGTAGAGAGGTTAACATTTAGGACAGAAGCGTGCATTGTAATAATTTAATGGGGCACCGCAGCAACATTCCACCCCACCGTTTCCCCTTTAAAAAAAAATATTTGGTGGAGTACAACGCATAGGCGCAGTTATATGATATACCTTCCAACTTTTAAAGATAGAGTGAGAGACATACTGAAGCCCTTTAGTGTTTTCACCCCGTACTATACCCCTTTCATGGCCTCTATACAGTATGATGTCCCCAAAATGCTAGTCCACACAGCACAGTATTAAACCACCACAAGTGAATTCTCCTACACAGTTAGCCATCACAGTATCACCAAAACACATAGTACAAGGCCCACACAGAACAAGGCCCCCCACACAGTGCAAGGCCCCACACTTCCCACCTTTTCCACATACACACAATATGAGGCCCCAAACTGTCCTCCAATCAATACTGACTGACAAAAAACACCATAAAACTACTCTAAGCACCATTCACCTGATACTGTGCTCTGGTCTATGCAGTGTGTGGTCTGAGGTGCCTGCTGCACTGAGACTGCTGAGCGGAGGATGGGGACGTTAAGGGTAGTGGTCCACCAACTCACAAGCCCCACCGTATCACCGTATATATAAAAGATAACGGTGCAGCACAGGTAAGCTATATATTTCAATGGGTGCAAAGCCCAACAGGCACAACCAAACCTCAGTAATAGTCCATGTAGATAAAGGCAGCAACTCCAATCTTCATTAAATAAGCTGCGGTTTATTGACAAATAGTCATAGTAGCAGTGACAGCGTTTCGTTCCTATTGAGGAACTTTCTCAAGCAGTGCTCAATACATCAAGTGAACAATATACACTGCTCAAAAAATAAAGGGAACACTTAAACAACAGAATATAACTCTACGTAAATCAAACTTCTGTAAAATCAAACTGTCCACTTTGGAAGCAACACTGATTGACAATCAATTTCACATGCTGTTGTGCAAATGGAATAGACAATAGATGGAAATTATTGGCAATTATCAAGACACTCTTAATAAAGGAGTGGTTCTGCAGATGTGGACCACAGACAACATCTCAGTACCAATGCTTTCTGGCTGATGTTTTGGTCACTTTTGAATGTTGGTTGTGCTTTCACACTCGTGGTATCATTAGACGGACTCTACAACCCACAGAAGTTGCTCAGGTAGTTCAGCTCATCCAAGATGGCACATCAATGCGAGCTGTGGCAAGAAGGTTTGCTGTGTCTGTCAGCGTAGTGTCCAGAGTCTGGAGGCGCTACCAGGAGATGGGCCAGTACACCAGGAGACATGGAGGGGGCCGTAGGAGGGCAACAACCCAGCAGCAGGACCGCTGCCTTCACCTTTGTGCAAGGAGAAGCAGGAGGAGCACTGCCAGAGCCCTATAAAATGACTTCCAGCAGGCCACAAATGTGCATGTGTCTGCACAAATGGTTAGAAACCGACTCCATGAGGGTGGTATGAGGGCCCGACGTCCACAGATGGGGGTTGTGCTCACAGCCCAACTCCGTGCAGGACGCTTGGCATTTGCCACAGAACACCAGGATTGGCAAAGTCGCCACTGGCGCCCTGTGCTCTTCACAGATGAAAGCAGGGTCATACTGAGCACATGTGACAGACGTGACAGAGACTGGAGACGCCATGGAGAGCAATCTGCTGCCTTCAACATCCTTCAGCATGACCGGTTTGGCAGTGGGTCAGTAATGGTGTAAGGTGGCATTTCTTTGGAGGGCCGCACAGCCCTCCATGTGCTCGCCAGAGGTAGCCTGACTGCCATTAGGTACCGAGATGAGATCCTCAGACCCCTTGTGAGACCATATGCTGGTGCGGTTGGCCCTGGGTTCCTCCTAATGCAGGACAATGCCAGACCTCATGTGGCTGGAGTGTGTCAGCAGTTCCTGCAAGATGAAAGCATTGAAGCTATGGACTGGCCTGCCCATTCCCCAGACCTGAATCAAGCACATCTGGGACATCATGTCTCGCTCCTTCCACCAACGTCACGTTGCACTACAGACTGTCCAGGAGTTGGCGGATGCTTTAGTCCAGGTCTAGGAGGAGATCCCACAGGAGACCATCTGCAACCTCATCAGGAGCATGCCCAGGCGTTGTAGGGAGGTCATACAGGCACGTGGAGGCCACACACAACACTGAGCCTCATTTTGACTTGTTTTAAGGACATTACATCAAAGTTGGATCAGCCTGTAGTGTGTTTTCCACTTTAATTTTGGGGGTGACTCCAAATCCAGGCCTCCATTGGTTAATAAATTTGATTTCCATTGATGACTTTTGTGTGATTTTGTTGTCAGCACATTCAACTTTGTACAGAACAAAGTATTCAATGAGAATATTTCATTCATTCAGATCTAGGATGTGTTATTTGAGTGTTCCCTTTATTTTTTTGAGCAGTGTATATACTTTACAATTAGGATTATTTCAATTACAATTATCATAAAAGATTAAAAAAAAAGTGCTTTCCTTTAGTGCATACAGTGTTAAAGTGCATCATAGTACTAGCATATTTCATAAGGCAGCTCATTACATTATTCATTTTATGTGACGTAGTTTACAGTTTAGGCTCACTTACGTAATGTGACTTTCTAATATTTTTGTAATCATTCTTTTTATTATATTTTTCATCCAAGTAGAAATTCGGTGACTTCGCTATTGGGCTACAGATGTAGTTCACTTCTCTAAAGATTTGGTCCCAAACAAGCAATATGCAGCAAATTCGTAGCAAAACATGCATGTCTAAGGCTGTGCTCACACATGTTGGGTTTTTCAGCTTCACAAATCTGCATCAAAACGTAATCTCTGTCAGGAAATCAGCTGCATCAAAAACGCAGGTTTTGCTGCATTTTTTTATGCTTTTTTTGTGCGTTTTTTCAGTGTTTTTTTTCACTGTCCTTCTGCCTCTATTTATGCATGTACATAAAGTTCTGTGAAAAAAAGAACCCCATTCTATTTTTCCATCAAAAACGCTGAAAAAACGCTGATACAAATTTTGGTGCGTTTTTGATGCGTTTTTTTCAGCCTTTTTTTCAACACACATTACTTCCTATGGATGAAAAAATGCTGAAAAAACACAGAAAAAGCACTGAAAGAAGTGACATGCTCTATTTTCCAAAAAACCCAACCAAGCCACAAAATACGCAACAACAAAAAAAACATGATGTGTGAACAGAGAATACTGGTTTCTCATAGACTTTGATGGTACTGCAAAACGCAGCTGAAAATTTGCATAAAAATCTGCAGAATGTGTGAACATAGCCTTATATGCCAATTTTATCATGGTTTTGGCTGCAGATTTCACCTTACTCTATTACAAAAGTATCATATCAGATGAAATCCGAGCTGAAAAGCCACACAATAATGAGCATATTGCAAATATGAAAATCTACAGCATGCTCTCATTTTCATGCTGATTTTATCTGCGATGTGTGAATGGGGTTTTGAAACCCCATCTGCTTGTATTGTACTGTAAATTGCTTATGGGTTATGGTATGGATTCTGCCTCACAAATGTCTAATACATGGATGCACTGTGTACTCTTGATCAGTGTTTTTCATTCCTCAACTACCTATAACTGATCATGATTGGAAGGATTTCCAATAGAGAAAACATTGAAGAAAGTCATGTCCAAAATTTATGGACACGACTTGCCGAATTTTAAAGATTTTTAAAACATTACCTACTGTATTAAAAGTACTTAAACAGGACTGCCTTAAACACTAATTTTTGATGCCCTATTATACAGTCACGCAGTGTTGGACAGGATACACAATAGATGTAGCAATCACTAAAGCAACTGCAGCACCTTAGGCCATATTCCTTTGTAGTATAAAAGCTGCATTTTTTTCCTCAGCATTTTTTGTGCAGGAAATATGCTTCACTTTACAGCTCAAGCTAAGTAGATGTGATTTAGTGTAAACTCATGCCCACTTTTTGTTTAAAGGTGTTGTAAAACTGTGCCTTTTTTTTGATAGGCTTCTTTGGTGAGCACAAAAACAAGGCATGTGTCACATGACTGTTATTTGATATCCCGTGGCTAGGGGCTCTTTCCCTATCACTAAAGCTAGGGATGCCCTAGCTATCCATGCTGCCCGGATTACTTCTAATGGCGAAGATGCCGGGGCCACGTACCTTGCTGAGCTCCTGAATCAGCCCTTATCTGTCTCCTCACCCACCCAGGGAAGTGGGGAGTAGTTGTATATAAGAATACACAAACCAGACTAACAAGGGAAGACGTACAGGGATAAATGAAAATATCAATTATACAAATATGCACTCACAAACAACAGAGTGGAACACTGGGAAGTAAAAGGAAGTAAAAACCAAATGAGCACACAGACAAATCACAAGCAACAGTCTTTTGAACAACACTCCAAACGCTTCCTCAACAAACACCTCTAACTCTACACCAGGCAGTATAAAACTAACACTGGCAATCCTGATTGCCAGAGGCGAGTATAAATAGCAGAGGGGAGTGGCCAACAGCGGAGATTATCAAAACAGGAAAGTTTCAGAGAATCTCAACTGAACTGATGTAACCCCTGCTAGCAGCAACCTGCACCATTTAATATGATGGTGAAGTGCTTCTAATCAGTGAAGGAGTGTGTGAAATCAGACACTGTTGTCTTCTGGCCCCTCTCAGGAAAACCTGTCACAATTCCCCCGCTTCTAAGAGGGAGCTCCAGAACCTCAGGGGCGGGTCTATCCGGGTGTACCGCGTGAATAGACCAGATCAACTGCATGGACATCAGATTCTGGTACTCACATTCTCTCTTCAGGACAGTAACAGTACCAGTGTATCAGGTACTGAAGAGACCGATGAACCAAGTGAAAATCAACAATCTTAGCTATCTGAAATTCCAAATTTCCATCAACAATGACCGGGATGGAGGTGGTGGTGATGATTCAGAGGACGCAATGTATTTTTTGAGTAGAGACCGGTGAAACACATTATGAATCCTAAAAGTGGGTGGCAAAGCAAGGCGGAATGCTACAGGAGTGACGATGGCCACGGTCTTATAAGGACCGATGAACCTGGGTCCCAGTTTCCTAGAAGGAACCTTCAGCTTAATGTTCCTCGAGTATAACCACACCAAATCAACACACAGGTCCGGACCAAACATCTCCGATCAGCCATACTCTTATATTTGGACCCCATCTTCTTCAAATTAATAAGAACCCCTTGCCACAGAGATGTAATAGATGATAAAAACCGTTCCTTTCCAGGTATTCCTGAGGAACAATTCCTATTAAACAAGCTGAATTTAGGATGAAACCCGTATGCCTCGAAGGAAGGGGACTTACCAGTAGACTCATAACAATGGTTATAAACCGCGAATTCAGCTAGAGGTAAGTAAGTAACCCAATCCTCCTGATTCTCAGACTCAAAACACCTAAGATAAGTCTCAAGATTCTGCTTAACATGTTCCGTTTGCCCATTAGACTATGAATGAAAGGCTGAAGAAAATGACAGATGGATCCTGAAATGAGCACAAAACACACTCCAAAATTTGAAAATAAATTGCACCCCCCAGTCAGAAACAATATCGGTAGGAATCTCATGTAGTTTCACGATTTCTTTGATGAAAATTTGCACCAAGGTCTAGGCGTTGGGTAAAGCGGATAGCGCAATGAAATGAGACATCTTGCTGAATCTGTCCACCACTACCAAAATAACAGTATTACCTGCAGATACAGGTAGATCCGTGATGAAATCTACCGATAAATGAGTCCAAGGTCTACTAGGAATCGTCAATAGTTGGAGAGACCCAGACGGATGAGTATGAGGGGTCTTAGAATGTGCACAAACACTGTAGGCAGTTACATAGTCCCGAACCTCCTGATGTACCTCAGACCACTAAAAACACAGAGTAAGGAGATCTGTGGTGGCATTACCACCAGGATATCCAGCCAAAACTGAAATATGATGTTCACTTAGAACTCTAAGATGGAGATTCACAGGTACAACCTGTTTACCTAATGGACAGTCAACATGGGTGTCCCTCTGAGCCTCCACAGACTCCTGTCAAGAACCTATAGAAGCAATAACTACCCCTTTCTGTAGTATAGGAACTGGAACACAATTATCTCCATCCTCAGGAAAACAACGAGATAAGGCATCCGCCTTAAAAAGTTGAATCTGGTGAAGAACAACGATCATCTTGCCTGTCTAGACGTCAGACTCATAGCAGATTATAAATATAAAAGAATTTTATGATCAGTGAATACCATAACCGGATGAGCTGCCACTTCCAGAAAATGTCAATACTCTTCAAAAGCCCATTTAATTGCCAAGAGTTCCCTATTACCAATATCATAGTTTTTCTCAGCAGATGACAGTTTCTTAGAAAAATAAGCACACAGACGCCATTTACTGGGAGATGCACCCTACGACATTATAGCCTTCACCCCCACTTCAGACGCATCAACTTCTACAAGCCTGAGTGATGTCAGGCTGTATGAAAATCGGCACAGATGCAAAACTTTTTCAACATTTCTTCAAGGTATCAAAAGCCTCCCTGGCCGGACAGGACCATCTGGAAAAGTCTGTCCCTTTCCTGGTCATATCCGATCAGAGGCTTGGACATTACCGAAAAGTTTTTGATGAACTTACAGTAGTAGTTGGCGAAACCCAAAAACCTTTGTAATACCTTTAAGTCTTCAGGATGATCCCAATCCAGTACTGCCCGACTTTCGCCAGATCCATGCGAAAGCAGGTGGATGATAAGAAATAACCCAAAAGAGGGATCTCCTGAACCGAGAACATACATTTCTCTGGACTGACAAATAATTTATTATCTCTGAGTATCTGTAAGACCAGCCTGACATGTATCTGATGTGACTTGAGGTCAGGTGAATAAATCAATATGTCATCAAGACAGATAACAACAAATCTACCTGCCAAGTGACTAAAATGTCATTAACAAAGTGCTGAAAGACAGCGTGAGCATTAGTCAGCCTGAATGGCATCACAAGGTTTTCATAGTGACCCTCAAGTGCATTGAAGTCAGTCTTCCGCTCATCCCCCTCCTTAATGCAAATTACATTTTATGCCCCGTGAGATCCAGTTTAGAATACCATTTGGCTCCTACGATCTGATTAAAGAGGTCTGGAATGAGAGGGAGAGGATATGGATCCCAGACCATGTCCGATTAATTTCGCGAAGATCTTGGCAAGGGCGTAACCCCACGTCTTTTTTCTTGACAAAGAAAAACAATGCAGCAATGGGAGATGAAGACGGTCTGATATGGCCCTTTGCCAGACTGTCAGTGATGTAGTCCTTCATGGCCTGCCCCTCTGGAACAGAGATATTATATTATCTGCTTTTTGGCAGCTTGGCCCCAGGAATAAGATTAACGGTGCAATCATAAGGACAATGGGGAGGAAGTTCTTGACACCCCTGTTCTGAAAACCCAACACCGAAGTCAGACAGGTAATCAGGTACAGATTGGGTACCCACCCTGGCTAGCCGAGTGCCCAAACAGTGTCCTTGGCAATAGTCACTCCATTTTACCACCTCCCGAGTCTGCCAGTCTATCACAGGATTGTGTAGCTTAAGCCAAGGTAGTCCAAGAACCACAGGAGAGGGAAAACCATCTAATACATAACAGACAAAAAAACTCTGAGTACATGGCCCCTACCTGAAGATGTAACACCCGAATGACCTGAGAAAAATACCCCTGGCTCAAGGACGCAGAGTCAATGGCAATTATGGGTATTGGTGCAGACAGTTTATGCGATTTGAGGCCCTGGATCTGGACGAACTTAGCGTTGATCAAATTTAACCTTGCCCCACTGTCCAGAAAAGCTGGAATAACCACCTTATTTTTGCCAAGATGGATCTCGGCCGGTAAAAGAAATTGTGACCTACCCACAGAGGAAATATGTACACCTGGGTTGCTAACCTCCCCGCAACCCAGGCTCCTTAGTTTTACGGTGACTGTTTACAGTGTGAAATAGATGGGCCCACAAAATGACCCTTTCCACCACAGAAGAAACACATTCGCCTTTAGGCTGAACTACAGTTGGACCAACAGAATGAGCCACCCCACCCAACTGCATGGGTTCCTCAGTTGACTCAGACCTAGATTCCCTTGACCCCGTGCCCCCCACAAATCGGAGTGTCTTATTATGTCTCTGTCAAAGATGGCAGTCCACACGTAGCAAAGCTACGGGACCAAGATGCGGCCATAAACCAACATGTTTAGATAGAGATTCAGTCCCTCTTCCTCAGGGACCCTAGATGAAACATGCCGCATCTAGGTCCCGTAACTTTGCTCTTAGTGACATCACATTGTTCATGCCCCCTGCTCATGCCGCGGCTCAGCAACAGCGCTTCCGGCTGCAACGCTCTGTGGCACCCCTGCAGGGGATTACCACAGGATCCATAGGTGCAGAGAGAGATGTACACTTGGGCACACACAACACCTTCCACCCCTAGTCTGAGGGGAGGAGTCAGTTTCCAGGGAAACAGAAAAGCGGCAGTTAGTCTAGTGAGGGATGAAGGAGAGGAGAGACAGAGAGCTGTTGGCTGAGGACCAGTTAAGCCCTGAACTAGGAAACAGGTCTGTGTTGTGAAGCGCCCTAGAGAGAGGGACGGAGGCTAGAAGGAGAAAGAAAGAGATAAAACTATTATCCCTTTAGCTCACCCGGACACCGGAGTCCGAGATTGCTATTAATTCAAGAATAGCATAGAAAACCCGGACAGATCAGGAGGATCTACTCCCCTGAAGAAGAAGGGGAAAGAGTTGCCAAACTTGACCAAGTATAGGACCAGGGGCCCAGAAAGAGAATTGGTAGCCCCAAGGAAAGGTCCTCATTGTCAGTTGTGGAGAAGGACCCCAAAGAAAGTAAAAGGTGGCAGGTTCAGCTTAAGGCAGGACTGATCCCAAACAACGCACACATTGTTAGAGGAGGCCTCACAAATCTCCGGAGTGAATATCTCTACCTGCACCGAAAACCTGGTTACCCTCCTGAACTGTACCTGTTCAGTAAAAGAAAGGTACTGAAACAAAGACTTAATGTGTGTGTGTGCCTACTTTGACATTAGTGCCTATAGCGTTCGTACAAGCCGTATGCCGAACCCCTCAGCAACCTTACACAGCGCTGGTAACCGATTTCACCAGTTACCACAGGAGGCGTCAGGACACAATACTCCCATCATCCTCACCCCCATCCCTTTACTGACGGTCCAGGGCACGGAACCGGGAATCGACCAACCGTGATCCCCACAGAAGTAACCCATCCATCCCGGTATCCGAGAACCCCTACCCCTGTCGACCGACTCAGTTTGGCGTCACGAACAGGATACCGGGCCCGGTAGAATCGGGTACTGTGTGCTTAAATTGGACTTTATTGGAAGTTTGTGTACTGTAAAACGGGCCGTCATTACTGCGTCATAGAGAAATTAAACTGCGTCACAAAGCGGAGAGAGTCGCGGGGGCGCGGCTAAAGGAGCGCGAGGATAGCCCCGCCGTTTTTTTTTTTTAGTCACCAGTTACTGACGGAGTTAATCGTAGCGGCTGGCAACGGTTAACTAGGGGGGCACCGTCATGAGTGAAACAGATGATGTCCGAGACCTTGAGGGAGGCGATGCCCAAGACGCAGCAGCAGCTGGTTCCTCAGCTGGTGAGGGAGCTGCAGCATCTGGAGCGATGGCCCCGATAATGCCAAACAGCCCTTGGAACTAGAAGGGGACCAACGCACCATTCCGACGCAGAGCCACCGACCACGCGGATTCTTCAGGGCAACCCGTTTGCCTTCGTTGCAACAAACCGGGCCACTTTGCAAGAAGATGTCGTTTAAACCCGAGATTCCTGGGTCCCAGGGCCAATCCCCAAGAATAAAACGGCAGAGCCCATATGACTGGCGTAGTCGGTATGTGGGAGGCCGCCCATACCTCAACATTACGCTAGAAGGAATCCCCACATCGGCCCTATTGGACACTGGGTCACAAGTCACCACCATCCCACATATCCTTTACAAGCAATTTTGGTCTGATGCTGATCTTAGCCCCCGAGACTCTAGTCTTGTCATTTTAGCAGCTAATGGTCAACCACTGAATCAGGTGGGGTTTAGAGAAGTGACAATAAAGCTGGGGAGGGTGGAGATGAGAGGCCAAGGGTTATGTGTGGTAGAAGATGACCCCAATAGCAAATGTCCTTACATGGTACTTGGTACTAATGTGATTGAAAACTGCCTTGAAGAAGTGCTGTTTTTACTCCAACAGATTACAGAGACTGCTGGCATTGGGCGGAGGAGAGTCCTACAAAGAGAAATCTGTGCCTTAATTCACAAGCAACAGGTAAATCTGTCTGGGGGGGAGATTGGCAGTGCACAGGTAACAGACCCGTTTCCCATTGTATTACCACCAAACAGTGAAATGATGATATGGTGTCGAGCAGCTATGGGTATCAGAAGAAAGGAATACCAGGCAATTGTAGAACTGGTATATTCAGGGAAAGAGTACCAATCCGTGTGTTGAATTGTGGTGAGGAAGAAGTGAAATTACCCCGGTATGCTACTGTAGCAAAGCTGTACACTGTCAGTAATAACAACATACAGACATTAGAGCCCTTACCCCGTCAAGTCAGGCGGAGGACAACAACCCCAAGGGACAGCTGGAGGAGTGGTGTCAGCAGTTGCACATAGGGACTGATGCCACTCCCGACCACCAGAAGCAAGGAGTTTACCGGGTAGTACAAGAGTTTAGCCAAGTATTCAGTAAGCATCCATTAGATTTTGGGAGGATAAAAGGGGTACACCATCACATACCCACAGGAGATCATCCCCCGATTAAAGTGAGACATAGACCCATCCCACCAAACCACTACCAGTGTGCTAAAGAGATGCTGCAGGACATGAAGGAGGCCGGGGTTATAAGAGATAGCTGTAGTCCCTGGGCGGCCCCCTTAGTCTTAGTCAGAAAAAAAGATGGCACTATGAGGATGTGTGTGGATTACAGGGAGGTCAATAAGATCACTCACAAAGATGCTTACCCATTACCCCGAATAGAGGAGTCTCTTGCTGCATTAAAGACTGCTAAGTATTTCTCCACATTCGATCTCACTAGTGGGTATTGGCAGGTCTCCATTGCAGAAGAAGACCGGGAGAAAAAAGCATTCACAACACCAATGGGCCTATGTGAATTCAATAGCATGCCATTTGGGTTATGCAATGCACTGGGGACATTTCAGAGACTTATGGAGTGCTGCCTGGGACACCGGAATTTTGAGACGGTACTTTTATACCTGGATGACGTCATAGTGTATTCCAAAACCTATGAAGAACATCTGGAACACCTGGTGGAGGTATTTACAGCTCTAACAAAGTATGGAATGAAGCTCAAACCATCTAAATGTTACCTGCTGAAGCCAAAAGTCCAATACCTAGGGCATGTGGTCAGCGCGGAGGGCGTAGCACCAGATCCGGAAAAAGTGACAGCTATCCAGGACTGGCAGAGGCCGACCACCGTTAGAGAGGTACGTCAGTTCTTAGGTTTGGTTGGGTATTACAGAAGATTTATTAAGGGCTACACGAAGATGGCAGCGCCCCTACAAGATCTTCTAGTAGGCCAAGCTAAGAAGAGAAGGTCTGCAGAGCCGCCGTTGGAATGGGGAAAGAAACAAGAAGACTCCTTCCAACAAATGAAACAGGCCCTGACCGGTGAGGAAATCTTGGCGTACCCAGATTATAACCTACCATTTGTCCTCTACACAGATGCAAGTAATGTAGGCCTGGGAGCAGTACTGTCCCAAATACAAGAAGGCAAGGAAAGAGTAATTGCCTATGCCAGTAGAAGACTTCGACCTACCGAGAGGAACCCGGAAAATTACAGTTCCTTTAAGTTGGAGTTCCTGGCCTTGGTCTGGGCAGTCACGGAGAGGTTCAAGCATTACTTAGCAGTTTCAAAATTTACCATCTTTACGGACAATAATCCGCTAACACACTTGGATACTGCAAAGCTTGGTGCATTGGAGCAGCGCTGGATGGCCCGGCTATCGAACTACGACTTTACCATCAAGTACCGAACAGGCCGTGGAAATGCAAATGCTGATGCCCTCTCCAGAAACCCTCAAGTACATTTGCAAGGGCTTGAAGAAGAAACAGATGACTTGGAGGAAATAGAACTTCCAGCTTTCCAGAAAAGTAGAAAATGGAAAATGACAGAAACCCATATCTACCAGAACCATCAGGATGTTGCAATAAACCCGCTGCCTCATTATGGATGGAAAGAAACCCAAGACAGCGATCCGGCAGTGAGCCTAGTGAAGAGGCTGGTAACCCAACCGGATTCCAAAATTGAGAAGAATGCTCCCCCAGAGGCCCAATACCTGTAGAAAGAAAGAAGCAGGTTATTTATCTATAAAAACCAATTGTGCAGACGGTATATCAATCCAAGGACACATGAAATGGTATGGCAAGTTGTGGTTCCAAAGAGAGACGTCCAAATGGTATTGGAAGCGTACCATAATGGAGCAGGACACTTTGGATGGAGAAAACTGGAAATACTGTTACGTGAGAGGTTTTATTGGATTGGCATAAGGTCTTCCATAGAAAAATGGTGTAAAAATTGTGGCCCATGCTCATTAAGAAGAGGAGATCGTAACAACCAGAAAGCACCACTCCAGCCTATCATAACCAAACAGCCCTTGGAACTAGTAGCCTTGGATCATGTCAAACTCACACCCAGTAGATCAGGCTATACTTATGCTCTTACCATGGTGGACCACTATTCCAGATTCCTAGTGGTAGCTCCTGTGAAGGATTTGACAGCTCAGACAGCAGCAAGAACCTTTCAAGCTTATTTCTGCAGGCCACATGGATATCCAGAACAGGTATTGACAGATGAGGGTCCTGCCTTTGAAGCGGAAATATTTCAAGAGTTCTGTAGCTTGTATGGATGCAAGAAAATTCGTACCACGCCTTACCATCCCCAAACTAATGGAATGTGCGAAAAAATGAATCACGTGGTAATAGAATTGCTGAAGACTCTACCCTTGGAAGACAGAAACAGATGGCCAGAGAAATGACCAGATCTGATTGACATCTATAACAACATCCCAGTAAGCTCAACTAATTGTACCCAGGAAGACCACTCAAGTGCAGATTGGGATACTAGAAGAACAGAACAATACAAGAAAATACAAGAGTGTGTTGAGAAAAGTCTAGCAAAATCCAGAGAAAGACAAGAAACCAATTTCAATAAAAATGCACAAGGAATCCCATTAACCCCCGGAGAATTGGTTTTGAAAAGGAAAAAGAGACTTCAAAAGCTAGATAATCAATGGGAAGAAGAACCATACACTGTATTACCATCCAATTTTGACAACCAGAAAACCTGTCTAATCAGCAAGGATAATGGAAAAACAACAGCAACAGTGTCCCGAGACCACTTAAAGAAGTGTCCTCAACCCTTACAACAAAAAGAGTATATCCCTTGTCCCATACCAGAAGAAGAGACGCCAAGGACAATTAAGACAATCTTAGGAGAGTTACCCGTAGATTGGCCTCAAATAGAAGGAGCATACTTAATTCCCATGTTGACATTCCCACAACAAGTAGAAGGATCAAGAGCAGAAGAACCACCCACTGTAGCTGAGCTAGTGAATCCTGCAATCGGTGTACCTGCCATTCCCACTAGGGGAGTGGGAAGACACTCCGGCATACCTGTGCTACATAGACCAACACATGAGTCAGTAAGTAGTGTTCGCTCCACACCAGGCTTATGCACCAGTGGGATACCAGTTTTACGGAGGTCATCACGTATTAATTTTGGACACCCACCACTCAGATACAGGGAGTAAACCATAACAAAAGGGAAATGTAAATAGGTTCAAAAATGTAAATATGTAGTTAAAGTCAGTATATAGAAGGGTGACGAGTAGACCAAAACAGGTTACACCAGGTACACAACATAAAAAAGGGGTGAGTAGAGTTGGCGTAAGAAGCTATCTAGGGAGAGTAAAATCTTGGCCAATAGGTGACCCCAGGGCCAAAGGGCCTACAGTGCTTATGACCGGGAGAGGCCCCTGCAGTACCTAGGACCCTTGCACCGAGGCACACGTAGTAAATGTTTTGTTGTGTATTGTAAATTATTAAGTCTATTTGAATCTTTAAGCCTAAAGAGACTTTACCTGTGTGGACGTCTGAAACTTTTTTGTTTGAAAATTTTTAAGAATGGACCGAAGCCACAGGACTGGTGGTAGCAAAAACACTTTCCCTTTAACAGCCTGCAGCAGATCGACTAGCGTTGTATGGACTGGTTATCCGTTTTTCCCATTTTCCCTGGTTATTGTAAATTTTATTTTTGAGACTCTGTTCAAATTACAAATGTAAATGTTAATGTTATGTTATCTTTGTAAAAAAAAAAAAAAATGATTCAGTCCTGGAGGACTGAAGTTAACTAGGGGGGAATGTGGCACCCCTGCAGGGGATTACCACAGGATCCATAGGTGCAGGGAGAGATGTACACTTGGGCACACACAACACCTTCCACCCCAGGTCTGAGGGGAGGAGTCAGTTTCCAGGGAGACAGAAAAGCGGCAGTTAGTCTAGTGAGGGATGAAGGAGAGGAGAGACAGAGAGCTTTTGGCTGGGGACCAGTTAAGCCCTGAACTAGGAAACAGATCTGTGTTGTGAAGCGCCCTAGAGAGAGGGACGGAGGCTAGAAGGAGAAAGAAAGAGATAAAACTATTATCCATTTAGCTCACCCGGACACCAGAGTCCGAGATTGCTATTAATTCAGGAATAGCATAGAAAACCCGGACAGATCAGGAGGATCTACTCCCCCTGAAGAAGAAGGGGAAAGAGTTGCCAAACTTGACCAAGTATAGGACCAGGGGCCCAGAAAGAGAATTGGTAGCCCCAAGGAAAGGTCCTCATTGTCAGTTGTGGAGAAGGACCCCAAAGAAAGTAAAAGGTGGCAGGTTCAGCTTAAGGCAGGACTGATCCCAAACAACGCACACATTGTTAGAGGAGGCCTCACAAATCTCCGGAGTGAATATCTCTACCTGCACCGAAAACCTGGTTACCCTCCTGAACTGTACCTGTTACCGGACATCAGTAAAAGAAAGGTACTGAAACAAAGACTTAATGTGTGTGTGTGCCTACTTTGACATTAGTGCCTATAGCGTTCGTACAAGCCGTATGCCGAACCCCTCAGCAACCTTACACAGTGCTGGTAACTGATTTCACCAGTTACCACAGGAGGCGTCAAGACTCAATACTCCCATCATCCTCACCCCCATCCCTTTACTGACGGTCCAGGGCACGGAACCGGGAACCGACCAACCGTGATCCCCACAGTAGTAACCCATCCATCCTGGTATCCGAGAACCCCTACCCCTGTCGACTGACTCAGTTCCACTGTTTACCATCACTCAGGACGAGGACACAGGAGAGGGGCAGATTCAGGAGGACGCTCCCACAACCTTTCCACCTTGCCAGAGGACCCAGCTATAGTTACTACCATAGAATGGGAGCTGGCGGACTGCTAACAAAATTCCTTGAATAGTAAATGTTTTATTCATCTGACTACTTGAACCAACGGTGCTGTACATACCTAGAACAACTGAACTCAGCTAGTTTCCCTGTGATGGATCAGGGTATACTCTGTGACTATTGATCCCTGAATCCAGTATTACTCCCACTATATCACATTGTGGACACAGGTCACTTTGCACTTCTGGGAGGGTACCTATCAACTATTGGACTGCAATATCTGTACTATGTATAAGTGGTAGCACAGTAGTATACGTTGATATATTCTGATTCCCAGGGTATTTATCTGTCTGGCTGCCTCTTATCTCTGCCAGTTATAGCTCTGCTTAGATTGGTGTGTGTTTGCTCTGTGCTGTGAGTTCTAGTATTTTGATCTTTGTTGACTGACCTTGAATGTGCCTTTGACCATCAATTTGCCTAACCCCTTTGTCTTGATCCGCGACCTTCTTGGAATTCTGACCTAGGACTGTGACCTGACTATGCCTTTGGCTTACCCCTCTGTTTATGACGTACCCTCCTGGCTTTTGACCTTGGACTCCCTGACTTCCCCGCCTAACCAGGTGTCCGTAAGTAGTGACTAGTGTCACACATTTCATTATAAACCAGCCATGACCAGGTGCTACACGCTAGATTTCAAATAGAGAGGTGAACAGAATTATCAGAAGAGTTGTCCAAGAGCCAAGGACCACCTGTAGAGGACTACAGAAAGACCTAGAATCGGCGGGTGCAACTGTTTCAAAGAAAACAATAAGTAATGCACTCAACCTCCATGGCCTGTATGCCCACTCACCACGCAAGACTCCATTGCTGAAGAAAAAGCATGTTCAAGCGCTTTTAAAGTTTGCTCAACAACATTTAGACAAGCTTGTAAAATACTGGGAGAATATAATATGGTCAGATGAGACCAAAATTGAACTCTTTGGATGCCATAATACACACCATGTTTGGAGGCGAAAAGGCACTGCGTATCACACCAAAAATACCATACCAACAGTGAACATGTAGGTATAAGCGTACACTGTGGCCATTAACAAACAAAAATAACCTAGAATAAAAACAATGTTTACAAACACTGCAGTACGTAAATAAATAGAAACACGTATAAAAACATGGGGTACTTAGTCAACATTTTTTTTTATCAAAAAGGCACAAAAACTGTTGGCACATAGCGAGGTGAGTTACTAGATATGGGGACCATCCTGATTAGGTACACCTTGCAGCGGTGGGATGGCTTTTAGGTCTTTTTGAAATGTCAACTAAATACCCTTTGGTTTTTAGATGAGTTACTGTTTATTTACTTACTGCAGTGTTTTTACACATTGTTTTTATTCTAGGTTATATTTGTCTGTCTCAAGTTTTGTCTCTACTGCACTAATCAGTGCCTGTATATCTTAGATAAACTGCATATCAATATGGCTGCAGCATGGCTGCCATTTATAACCTTACCCACTGATCTCAGTTCCTTGAACACTTTCAGCATTACATTTATGTGCTCCTGAATAGTCTTTTTCTTTTCTGAGTCTATTTTGTACAGTTTCCTTAGCAGAAATGACTTGTTGTTTAAATTGGATCTCTCATGCAGCTTTTGCAAATCATCTCATATGGTGTTAGCATTGTTGTAATGTTTTATGTGGATTAGTTGGTCATCTACCCTAATAAACATAAAATAGCTTTGCCTGTCTGTTTTTCTTGTCCCATTCCTGATTATTAATCTGTGATCTCTTTAATAATAATTTTATTTATATAGCGCCAACAATTAAGTGGGGATATGTATAAACAATAAAGACATTACAAAGTATCACATAGCTCACCAATTACAGGAGGAGTGAGATCGCAAACTTACAATCTATAAAGTAATAACATCTCACAAGTCATTTACGGACAGTAACATTTCCAATTTAAACATCCATGTTTGGTAATTGCCATTATTCAGTTTGGCCATTGTAAGTTTAAGTTCTGAGCTGCTGTCCATTTTCCTTCTCTCCTTTATATGTAATTCACTTATACACGTATACTGGAGATTTGAACCTTTGAGAGATTCCTTTTATCAATCTGTTCACTAAGCTGGGCTGTGCTCTTTCTGTGATCTTACACAAATCCTCAACAGTTCTCCCATCACTTAAACATCATCATTTCCAACCCTCTTAGGCCCATGACAATGATAGGCGCTTAGAGAAGACCCGTCCCATTGCAATAACCCAACAAGCGAACACTAGCAAACTAATTAATGACTGCAATTGCTCAAACCATACATCAATAGTAGTAGCCAAACACTCCAACTTGTTTATGGGTAAAGGAAAAAAAACATTTCTTTGGAATCTATCTCTGTACCCAAAAAGGTCAATTTTGTTGCCAGGCCCTCAATTTTCTCTTATACTTTTGGCACCCCAGTCTCTACTATCAAACATCTGAAAGTTTTAAACGAATGCAAACAAACCTCTGTGCCCTCAGGAGCCACAAAGAAAAAAGCCTTCCAAATATTAAATGACTGAATGCATTCCAGTCTCTTATATCTATATCTCTATACTCACTATTTTAGAAACTAAGCAAACATCTTAAATCAACTACAAGAAATGGAACATCTCATCGACATGCATATGTACACATAAAAACTTTCATCCAAGCAGTAAACCAAAACATTAAATAAGCTATCTTGAAGCAGTAACAGACTGAAGGCAGATTTTATATCAGATGTAGCTACGTAGCTAATAGGGTGCTATTTCCTACGCATCTCACTAAGTGTACTGCCACGTCTAAGGAAATGTGACTAACCGCTATTACCTCTCTAGATATTCTTTCATTGACTAAGCCCCCTTTTGGAAAGGACAGGTGAATCAATCTGAACTTGCAAGACTCTTTTTGTAGGAATCAAGCCAAGAGCCAGTGCAGGAGCCTGCTAACACATGGGTGTTGGCAAGCATGGTGTGGGGTACAGCAGCGCTCACTTTTATGGCTTCTCCTACAGCTCTTCTGGGTAGTACTGTGGTATTGGCTGCTAGAAGACAAAGATGAAGAGGATGTAGAAGCAATGGTTAATGTAGAAGGCATCCAGCCAAGAAAGGAATGCTGTCTGACATATTTTCTCATAGAACGCCCATGCCAGCAGTGATGAGAACCCTCTTGCTGTTTACTCTTCTTCTGCTGATGGTAAGCCCTGAAACAGAACACACAACCAGATTTTCTTGCCATCAGCAAAGCTGAAAGCTGATTGTGGCATATACCAGCCTCCCAAGGAATATATGACCTATCATTCCCAAGAGATGGATTCCGCATTAATGGCCGCCCAGCATCAACTGCAAGCCAAAGAACAGGCTGAGTGGGCAGGATCATAATAAGAGCAGCGGTTAAGTAAGGAGAAGCCCTGACCTGATTCTCTTCAACTACTCTCCAAACAACTCCTCGATTGGTCCTCCTGACAGGACTGAGACTCAGATAAGCTGAAAGGCGAGTTCTGCGAAATGGCCAGCCTCTGAAACTTGCTGTTTGATCTGAGGACACCATCACCGAATACAGCTAACAAGCACTCCAGCCAAGCCAGGCCCTCTCCTGCTACTCTCTCTTCTACTCACCAATGGAGGTTCTCTGTAAGCAATGCCCTATTGCAGTCTATTGGTAAGCTTGCAAATGTAGGACTACTGCACTTCTTGTCATTCTCTCTTTTATATAGGGGCTTCCTCTCCCATCTTTTTACCAATCACTGCTCTTATTTGACTAGCTCTAGTAGTGACCCCTTAATACTTAACCCATTCCTTGCCCTGCAGTCCTTGAGGTTTAAGTTAGTCACCTAGCTCAGCCCCAAAGAATACAACACAAACTTATCACTCTCACCAACAAAGCTCTCCATCATGTTGGCCTACATTTTTTCCATTATCTCTGTCGACCACCCTTTCTGTGCTTTCTGTACTTCCAATACTCACAGACACACTCAGTTGATTAGGTGATTTTGATCTCCAAATCATATTAAAAATTGTCATGTCTTCTTTTTTTGGAGAAAATTGGTCAAGATTAGAATAAAATAAAATATGTATAGCCCCATATACTATAATTGTTACATATTTTATCCGTGCCCGAGGCGTTACGTCTGCCACAAACCGAACTTCCCATTCATATTTCTAAGATTTTTGTTGTGCTGCAATGTATCACCCCAAATGACCAAAGAAATTCAAGAAGTTCTAGGCTTGCTATAAAAACACCTTCTTTAAGGCAAGATGATCCCATTCCCTGATCTATTCCAAATAGCATCAGTGCCTTTTATTGCAATAGGATTATATTACATCTCATACAATAATTACTATTATAGCTGCAATATCTAAAGTAGTCTATGGACAGATTATAATTTTGGACAATCCTTCAAACTGCATTTGTAGTTTATGAATTTTATTTTTAACCTGAGGTAACTAGCTTTGGTTATTCTGTTTGCAAATGGAAAATTCATAAGAATCTAATTTTTTTCTGAATCTGCAATACTGTATCTAATATATAGCACAACTTTATTATGCACTTCTATGCATTAAATATGTTTTCTGCTTTTTAAATGTTAGAAATATTAGATGAAAACCTGCCGCTTACCATTACCTTATCAGAATAGCTAATTTACCTCATTTCCATACCACATTATGCATGCAAATGGGCTGCCGAGCTTGATTAGAGCCTATTTACGTAATGTTAGGAGAAACTTTAATGAGTTCATATCCTGGGATATGTAGTTAGTAATCACCTTTTACTTCTCAAATCTGTCCCAAAGGACTCCCCAACAAGGGTGTGATGAGGTGCAATCATTTTGATTGCTATGGCTATATTTGTAGAGTTAAATATAGAAGCCTAAACATTTTTTGGGTGCTCTAAGTACCGGAGAGAAGCATCTTTCATCTTTTCAGTATTTGAAAGTACTGATGAAGACTGAGGTGTTTGTGTTTAGCAATTCTAATGCAGGGAGGATACAATTACAGACAAGTCAGTGGCAATATGTTGATTCTTAGAAATAGGGGAACTTTGGCACCATCCTTAAAGAAAACATGATGAAATATGTGTAAGAAGATGACAGTTGTGCCCATGATCCCCCTTGTTGATGTGTGCGGTGATGTGATGCATTATAATGTTTTATATTGTTATGCGATAGAGTTGCGTTATGCCCAGCAACAGGTAGTGAGCAGGTATGGATAAAGTTAAGAGTTGGGACTAGCCAAGAGAGGGAGGGGACATGTAGCAAGATCAGAAAGGACTTTCTGGTAGTGAATCAGACAGGGCCTAGCTTGTAGTTAGAACAGACCTTTGGTCTGAGTACTAAGCAGAGCCACACGTGTTGGGTGTCTCCAAAGTGAATGGAGATCAAGGCAGTGGATAGCGTGTTCCCGAGTACATAGTGCAAGAAAGAAGCGGCCGAAGGACAGGAATGATTTACCGCAGACGGGTCTTAGGACAGGACGCCTAGCAGTACGACCACGAGTTTACAACTCAGAGAGGTAACGGATTTCCAGGATGGAACAAGGGACCGTGAGATGAAGAGAGTGCTCCCGGTGGGAGTTCCAAGACGTTGTTCAGCAGAGAAGCAAAGTAATGCCACATTCACACGTTCAGAATTTGGTCAGTATTTTACCTTAGTATTCATAAGCCAAAACCAGGAGTGGAACAATCAGAGGAAAAGTATAATAGAAACACGTGCACTGCTTCTGCATTTGTCTCCCACTGCTGGTTTTGGCTTACAAATACTGATGTAAAATACTGATCAAATACTGAATGTGTTAACATGGCCTCAAGGCCATAGTGACAAGCTAACTCCCAGAAGGGAAAAATATGCAGAACAGCAAGTTAAAGTACAGGACTCTAACTTACTGGTCTGTAGTACTGAGCTAGATTGTGGTGAAGACAGAGGAACCTGAAGCAGGAACAAGTACCCTTAGAAGAAGTAGGGATACTGTGTGTGAAGATGCTCCGTATTCTAAAGGAAACTTTCAGGAAGTTATGCACCCACTGTATATTGTACATAGTTCCCACCAAGTTAATGTTAATTAAAAAACAATTTATTTTTGAGTGGTGATCTCTCTCATTGAACTATTTAACATCTAGTCTTGGCTAACCAAAGTCATCGGTATCATGCGGCCTGCAAGGGCGTAGCGCCCCCATAGACGAAGCCCACACACCCAGTTAGGACCCCCATCTTCATGTAGTATGCCGGGGCGTGAAGCACGAGGACCTCGCCCATGGCTACCGCCCTGTGCCACAATCCATATGAACAAGACTTTCATGGGCCATTTGATATAACTGTGTCCATCTGGGTGTTCCCAGTTCTAAGCTGATGGCAGTGCTGGACATCTTATGATTTTGAGGTGAAGGAAGCATGATATATCTTTCATCTGCTGTGTTAACTTTCCTTGGCCGACTGCTGTATTGCCCATTTCTTGGTGTCCTCAATGCTGGAAAATACAGGCAGATATTTATCCATCATGCAATACCATCAGGGAGGCATCTATTGGATTCAAATGTATTCTGCAGCAGGACAACGACACCAAACATACAGCCATTGTTATTAAGAACTATCTTCAATGTAAGAAGAAGAATAAAGATTCCTGGAAGAGATGATATGGCCCGCACACATCATCAAGTTTGTCTGGGATTACATGATGACACAGAAGGATTTGCTCAAATGACATCGACAGAAGATCTGTGGTTAGTTCTCTAAGAAGTTTGGAAAATTTCCCTGTTACATTCCTTCAAAAATTGCGACCAAGTATAACTAGAACATTTGATGCTTTAGTGCCTTTCTGAAGTCAAATGGTGGTCACACCAAATATTGATTTGATTTAGATTTCTCTCTTTTTAAATTTACTGTAATTTTGTTAATTAAAGCACCATTTCAGACTTTTTTTTTTATTGCATCACTGGAGTGATGCAACTAACGTAAGGTCGCGGCATCTAATATTATACTCACCACCCACCGTCTTTAGCTCTACCCGATGCCCCTCTGGTCCCACATCGCCATCTTGTGACCACAATTCTGACTGACCGGAAGTCAGAAGTAATGGTCACAGGCTCTCAATGCAAGTCTCTGAGAACCAGAATAAGGCCCTCATACACTTGAAAATTTACCTCCGGGTTGCTCAAGCAAAAACTGGAGCGATCAGACAGGTCAAAAATTGCTGGAGACTGACTGGAGCAGCACAGATGAAAGGTGAAGATGCCAGCTGGTAAGTAAGAGAGTAGGCACATTACATTAGTAGCACCACTCCAGCTCTGCAATAAAAAAAGACGCTTGAGTAGTGCTTTAATGAGAATAAACACTATTAACACTTTCTATTCTCACTTTGCAGGATTTTTTTCAAACCTGCCTAAAACTTTTCCACAGTACTGTATAACCCACATAACACCTAATTACAAATAATTCTAGTATACAGTTCCCACTTAATAATGCCATTTAGCTTCCAAAAAATACTACTTTGTTTTCTTTTTATAGCTCATGTACTTGAATGCCTTCTTAAAAAAGGTTGTCAACCACTAAAACTGCTAAACCTGTGTCATGCACCTGTGTCCATTACTTGACCAGCACCATTGATTTTTCCTATGAAGTAAACAATGAAGCTTCCCACTCAATAAATGCAAGCAGAGATTCTAAAAATGTATATGTATTTTGGAAAATTGTATAACTTTTCATAGTAAAAAAAAAACTTTATTCTACGAGTACTGCTCACTGAGAGTTGGCTGAAATGTTGACTTGTAGTCTTATGATATTAGCGGCCGCAAGTCTCCTGTCACCACTCTAAAGGATCTATGACTATTGGCTTTGATGAAATGTATGTGAAGATGCTCTTTTTAGCAATATTGTTTGCTATTGTAAAACTAAAGATGTACTTTATGGTTACTGATCACTCTACGTAGAAACATTTCTCTTCAGCTTCCAAGTATTTAGTTGGAAGGACCCTTGTGAATTTAGAGCTGTTTGTGAAGGGGTTAAAGCACCAAGTCAACACTGGCCCTTAGATTTCCGAAAGAAGGATTGTTACCCAGAAAGTAATTTCACGATAAATAGATGCAGATGCGACGGAGAATGAATTAAATTATACAGGGTATAAATTTCGTCTGGATGGATTTCGCTGATCTCAGCAAAAATATATTGCAATGAGCCAGGCGCCGAGAACGAGGGGCAGATGGTAAAACAGCGATTTAGATCCAGCAATCTTGAGTTAGCATATTTTTATTGCGAAGTATATTTTTTTTTATAGCAACACATATTACAAAGTGTAAAATGCTCAGGAAAAAAGGGAAGTTTTATGGAGTTAAGCTGCTTGTTATTTTAAACTGTCGGGAAGGGGCTATTGGCTTCAAAGCAGAGATACAAGCGCTAACCTCTAGGACACTGATAACTGAAAGATGCAAGTAATGGAAAGTGGGATATGAAACATTTAGCCCCCAGGAGACTGATGACTGCTAATTGGAATAGTAGCAAAAAAAAGTTGAGAACCACAGGCCACTCGGAAGCCTGAACAATCATGTTAATGAGATTATTTATAAGGAACTGGTAGAGCAAGCGTATCAAACTGGGGGCCCTACAGCCAGCTGTGTTTTTCATCAAACTTGCCTAAAACCATAAACTTTAAAATGTATATTCGAGATTAAATTTGAATTATACATTTTAACTCAATAATAAGATTGAAGGACTTTATTTAGGTTATAACCTTGTCTTATCAACCAAAAAATCATAATCGAAAAGTAATATCCTTGTGATATGCCACCAATGTATGTAATGGTACATCCCCTTAATTATTCTATTAACCCTATAAGGAGTTAAATATTGACATTAGTCCTCCAAATCCAAAGGTAAGACAAACCTACATTTCCTTCACAGGGAATTTTTCTTCTAGAGCGTGGCAATGAGACAAGCATTTCTTATGTCCAATATGGTTACCACATCTACGTACTTGCCTAACTTCTGGGCTAAAGGAAACCTATAGTTTCAGGTGACTTTTCAGAACAATCTGTCATGTGTGTACAAGAGGAATAACTTTTATTCTTGCTGTTATTTGACATTTATCCAATGCTTTTTCCCAGTCCCCCTCTGCCGAGTCTGTCTCTAATTTTCAGTTTTCACTCAACTAGTGGGTGGAGATTAGATGCTACGGTGTCTCCTTTACACAGCACACATGAGCCATTTTATACCCCTGACTATGAAGTATAATGCACTCTCAAAAGCAGCAGTATAGAGGACATTATTCAGCTGTACTGAGAAGTGTAGCTGTAAATCCAGCACTTGCAGAGCTGTGTAGGTGGTAAGCCAAAATTCCAACTCCTACTCCTATATTTTTTCAACATTCTGACTCCAATCTCTACATAAATGGCCAAAAATTTGTAATAAATTACTAGGGTTCTGAGAGCAGCATGAAAATATCTATTATAAGGAAAAGGAGAGAACACAGAAGATAGGAGATAAAATGATTTTCTATCACCACTAGAATGCCCAGGGGCCATAGATTTGAAAACATGGAAAAAATATTTATATTATTAACATTTTGAAACTTTTATAAATTTCTATGACAATTAATACATTAATTATTCAATGTTAATCTCAGATTATATTTATTTTAAAAGCTGGTGTCAGAGTCGGTACATTTCTTCCAATTCTGACTCTAAGCAAAACTCCAATTCCAACTTGACAACATTTAGCATTGAATGAGATAAAACACTTACTGGCAAGCTGCAGACAGAAAAAGTCCCTGTCTTTCTTTATACCAAAAACCCATTATCCTCTAGTGCTGTCATGTTCCAGAACTGCAACCTCCTTAGAGTTGCCAGAAGTACAAAACGTTCAGTGCTCAGGGAGGCTGAAGCCCAGTCAAGAATGAAGAAGACTCATAAATTGAAATGTCTAGACTGGACCAAGAAAAAGCTGAAGACAAATTTTTCAAAGGTTTTATGGACTAATCAGATGAGAATGACTCTTGGCTTACCAGATAGATGTGCCCGTGGCTGGATCAGTAAAGGGCACAGACCTCCACTTAGACTCAGACTGCAGTAAGGTGGAGATGGGGTACTGCTATGGCTCGTATTAGTAAATATGAGCTAGTTAGATATTAAAGGTGAGTTAGTTGAACCTTTTCTGGTTGAATATGGACTCAAAATCAATTATCAAACCTACTGCTAATTTTTAGAAGACACTTCTTTGAGCAGTGGTACAGGAAAAAGTCTACATCGTTCAAGAAAACCATGATTTTTATGCAGGTCAATATTCGATTGCTGCTTTGAAGTCCTCCCTGCTCAGTTGCCAGTAAAAACCTTAAAGATGAAAGAATAATGACATGGCCCCTTCCTCACTTGATCAGATCAGTCCTCACTTGGACCGCACTTGACCAGATTTGGCTTTTATCCAAAGTCATATTGTAGCACCCTGAGGATTCGGCTGCTACAGGGGTATTGCACCTCAACCCAGAGGTGTGGTATTCCACTCCCGGGTAAGGATGGAGTGTGGAACTGAGCTCAGTTAGCTGCATGCACTACACACATCCCATTTCCGAGGAACAGACCAATGGTACTCCCACTAGAGAAATGTGCAGGTACGACAGTGTCTGTTCCTGGCTGGAGTGGGAGGGGGGTGGAACATCCCAGTAGTGTAGGGGCAGATAGGGGGAGCAGTCTGGGTAGTGCTAGGAGCTCATTGGGTGCTGGTCACCTGAGCTCACACATAGAGGGAGTATATAAGGTGGGCACCATCTTAGGACAGGGTCTTTGCAGAGGAGTCTTTTGTAGAAGGCTGGTCAGTCTGTCAGTCTTTTGCAGAGCAGTGGAGGAAAGCAGAGGAGCAGAGCAGCCCCAAGGCCCAGAGAGAGAGGAGAAAGAAAGACCCAGAGGGGGAGAAAGAAGGAACTCCAAGAGCCCAAATTAGACCAGAGGGTGAAGAGTTGGCAACAGGGTACCGGATCCCAAGCTGGCAGAGGCTACAGCACACCTTAGCCAGGAACCGGAGGTCGTGGGCAGGATTGATCTGCCACGATCACCCACTAAATCCACCCGGAAGGCAGACCACGAATAGGGTCAGGGAACCCAGAGACAAGGGTTTACCACCAAGAGGCCCGAGGGAGCCGGACATAGGTGGATCCCTGGTGGGGAAGGCCAGAGAAGAGGACAGGACAGAAAGGGAGCTCAGAACCACGCTCCAGAACTACTTGGGGGTTGGCCGAGTCCAGGACCTGGTGGACGCAGCACGGCTCGGGTGGTCACTCAAGGCCGGAGTGACCGGTTCAAGAACAGCAGTAAGTAAACAAACCCTGAACTGCACAGCCCGACTCTGACTCTCATTACCATCCTCACTGCACCTCCACAACCACCATCCTCTGCACCTGACCCCCTGAGGCTATACTCCTCCCGTTGGGGGTTATTCTACCTGGGCTGCACAAACACCATCAGCCTCAGCGGACCCTGCTGCAGCGGCGGCCGTAGTGACCGCAATTCAACGGGTGGCGTAGTCGACATAAAGAACTTTAGTAACATCAGTAAGGACTGCCACACACAGAGCTTGACACCCTGGGCACGGACCGGGTCACAGCCACTCGGAGACTACAACCCCCATCTGATCCGGCTCCGGGTATCCCTAACAGCACTGGCCCAGGGGGCGCGTCAATATTGTCAGACTCGTTAAAGGGTCGATAGTGACTTATAGGATCTCTGCTTCCAACAGGTGGTGCTATACAGTTCTACTTCTCTTCCTCTCTGATGAGGTAATTTGCATATTTAATTTCCCAGAGGAGCATTGCACGGCGAATAAGTCTCCTTACATTGGCATACCAGGGCCGATATGTCACTCTCCACAAGGAGAAATGTTACCCCTTAGACCTCAGTCCAGAGCCTCTCGCCTAGCCAAATCAGATCTCATACTTTGAGATTCTGGTTTGGTTTTAATCCTAAGGGCCCATTAAAGTGTCGACAGTGACTTATAGGATCGCTGATTTCAACAGGTGGCGCTATACAGTTCTAGTCGTCTTCCTCTCTGAAAAGGCAATTTGCATATTTAATTTCCCAGAAGAGCATTGCACAGTGAATAAGCCTACTTACATTGGCATGCCAGGGCCGGTATATCACTCTCCACAAGGAGAAACGTTACCCCTTACACCTCAATTAAGATAGGAAAACTTATGTTTTTCTTTTAGTTGCCCACTAATTCTTCACATAGATATTCTCCTTAGAAAGCTAAAACTTACTTTTATTTTCTTAAATATTCAGATTTCATGTTTATTAACTTTTTGGATTGGCCAACAGCAATGTAGCCGTTCAATAATAAAATTAATCATCAAAATAAAAATTGCCCAATAATTTTTAAGAGTGTATACCACATTGTGAAGAGAATGCCTAGTCACCAACAGACAGAGTGCGGTAATACTCACACATTCAGTGCTCTGAATTCTCTGATATAATAGTCTAAAAATAAAAGTGATTCACAGAAGAGAACAAATGTGCAGATTTCACTATGTCCCTCTCCTTTACAGAATGCAAATAAAACCATCCAAATTATTCCATTTACATTATGAGTATATATACCCATAATCATAGTCTTAAACTATATATTGTATATTTACACATACAGTTTGGCTCTATTAAAAAATGGAAACAACTCTCATAATATATCCAGCCACATTGTCAACACAACTGAGCCAGTTAGTGCACCTTTACATGGCAGCTACAGTAACACCAAAAGAGAGCCACAGAGCTTCTGTAAGGAGTGATGCAAATGGTGGGGCAATACCATTTTAGTTAAATTGTAACCGTAATTTAATTTTTTTTTAAATAAAGCAACAGTACAAGCGTAGATAAGAAACTTAGTAAAATATCTTATCAGAGAAATTAGCCATTTTCCTTACTTATTGGTCACTTCTTTACTTTCTGCACATTCACTCCACCTTTGATTCTGCAGTGAGGGATAATATTGCACCTTACGGAGAAGGTGGAGAGATATTGGTAAAGAAAAACACAAAGAGGAAAAATAGCTATAAAGTGCTAGAAAAATGCACAATGTAAATCATTTAATGGTCCAAACTAGACGGGTATTTATAGAACAATTTATAAAAAATTACATGAAAGTGCAGATACAGCAAACGTCAGCTGAAGAAGTCATCATATGCAATAATTATTGCCTCACTGGATACCAGTCGTGGCATCTGTATTTTAGGCCTGCAGTCTCTCATGAAGAGGATGGTTTGGTCCCTCTGCACTGGGTCTGTTGAGGTCACATTATCTATCACAGACACTCTGCTAATGTCCGGGGCCCCGCTGCAACACCTCTAATAGTGTGGTTTAGCCATTTCCCTCTCACCGGAGAAAGGGTAATGCAACTTGCCACAGTTTTTGTGGTCACCTTCATCTGTCTCCTTCTCAGACTTCTATTGTAATGCCGTGGGCTTTAAGAGCCTGATATGTATTACTACGTCTTTTTGCGATCGCGCCCGGATGTCAGCTGATTGTCACAGCTGATACCCGGTGCTATGTGCTGGGAGCGGTTCAGCACCGCTCCCGGCACATTAACCCCCGCAATGCGAGGTGATTGGGATACTCACCTCTCCTGCCGGCCTCCAGCGCTGTCTGCCGCGGCTTCCCGGATGTTGCCATGACGACCCGATGTCGTCATGACAACATCCGGGTTACCAGACAGCAGGAAGATATTTTGGTCATGCGCAGTGCGTGACCAAAATATCTTCTGCATCTGCAGCGCTGACAGCCTGTATAGCACAGGGATGGTGCTCCATTCCTGTGCTATACAGGCGATCAGAATAAAAAAAGTGAAAGTCCCATAGTGGGACAAAGAATAAAAGTAAAAAAGTGTCAGAAAGTGAAAAAAAAAATAAATAAAAAATATATAAAAAAGAAAAAATAATAATCCACCAAAAATAAAAATATAATGTACCCATCAATAAATATTATTATGAAAAAAAACAAAAACAATAAAAGTACACATATTTGGTATCGCCGCGTCCGGAACTACCTGACCTATAAAACTGTCCCACTAGTTAACCCCTTTAGTGAACACGGTAAAAAAAAAAAAAAACGAAGCAAAAACAATGCTTTATCATCATAACGACAAACAAAAAATGGAATAACACGTGATCAGAAAGACAAATATAAATAAAAATAGTACCGCTGAAAACGTCATCTTGTCCCGCAAAAAACAAGCTGCCATGCAACTCCATCAGCCAAAAAATAAAAAAGTTATAGCTCTCAGAATAAAGCGATGCAAAAAATATTTTTTTCTATAAAATAACTTTTATTGTGTAAAAGCGTCAAAACATAGAAAAACAATATAAATGTGGTACCGCTGTAAACGTACTGACCCGAAGAATAAAGCTACCTTATAAATTTTACCACACGCGGAACAGCATAAAAGATAAAAAAAAAACAATTCCTGAATTGTTGTTTTTTGTTTATTCTGCCTCCCAAAAATCGGAATAGAAAGCGATCAAAAAATGTCACGTGCCTGAAAATGGCACCAATAAAAACGTCAACTCATCCTGCAAAAAACAAGCTGTCACATGACTCTGTCGGTCAAAATATGGAAAAATTATAGCTCTCAAAATAAGGCGATGCAAAAACTAGATTTTACAAAAAAATGCGTCTTTTAGTGTGTGACAGCTGTCAATCATAAAACCCGATATGTTTCTGGTAAAGCTGTAATCGCACCGACCCGAAGAATAAAGTCGTCTAATCACTTATACCGCACGAGGAACGGCGTAAAAAATAAAACTCTCGGGTTAGGTTTAGGGTTGTGCTAGGGTTAGGGTTGGGGTTAGAGTTGGGGTTAGGGTTGGGCTAGGGTTAGGGTTGGGCTAGGGTTAGGGTTAGGGTTGGGCTACGGTACGGGTTGGGCTAGGGTTAGGATTGGGGTTTGGGTTAGGGTTGGGCTAGGGTTCGGGTTAGGGTTGGGCTAGGGTTAGAGTTGGGCTAAGGTTGGGCTAGGGTTAGGGTTGGGCTAGGGTTAGGGTTGGGATTTTTTTCAAAAGTAAAATAAAAAAGATGACGATATGGCGACTAGTGTTGAGCGCAAGTGCTCGCTACTTGAGTTTGCATCGGGTGCGCAGGTATGCATTGAGTATCGCGGGTGCTCGAGTGACATGCTCGAGTCTCCGCCCCATATGCTTCGGGTGAAAAAACCTTGCTGGGATTGCCTGCCATGCAAAAGAGATCCCCGCATGTTTTTTTGGGGTGTCTAATAACCGTGAAACATGCAGGCGGAGACTCGAGCATGTCACTCGAGCACCCACGATACATGGTGCATACCTGAGTACCCGATGCAAGCTCAAGTAGCGAGCACTTGCGCTCAAGACTAATGGCAACTTTTTCAATATGATGACCTAATGTTATCAAATTCTGTGTCGTATATCTCGGTTCAAAATGTTCACTATACCCCTTGATAAAGTCCTTGAGGGGTGTAGTTTCCAAAATGGGATCACTTGGGCGGGTTTCTACTATTTAAGCACATCAGGGGGCTCTCCAAACACGACATGGTGTCCGTTCTCGATTCCAGCCAATTTTGCGTTCAAAAAGTCACACAGTTCTCCTTCCCTTCTGAACTCTGCCGTGCGCCCAAACACTGTATTTTCCCCACATATGGGGTATTGGCGTACTCAGGAGAAATTGCACAAAAGTTTTTGGGTTCCATTTTCTCCTCTTACCCTTGTGAAAATAAAAATATTGGGGCTAAAACAATTTTTGTGGAAAAAGTTTGATTTTTTTATTTTTACAGCTCCATGTTATAAACTTCTGTAAAACACTTGGGGGTTCAGGGTGCTCACCACACATCTAGATAAGTTCCCTGAGGGGTCTAGTTTCCAAAATGGTGTCACTTGTGGGGGGTTTCTACTGTTTAGGCACATCAGGGGCACATCCACTAATTATTCAAGCAAATTTTACATTCAAAGAGTCAAATGGTGCTCCTTCCATTCCAAACCCTGCCGTATGCCCAAGCAGTGGTTTTCCCCCACATATAGGGTATCTGCTTACTCAGGAGAAATTGCACAACAAACTGCATGGTGCAATTTATCCTGTTACCCTTATGAAAATGCAAAATTGGGGGCTGAAAAACATTTTTGTGGGAAAAATGTGAAAATTATAATTTTATGGCTCAGTGTTATAAACTTCTGTGAAGCACCTGGGGGTTCAAGGTGCTCACCACACATCTAGATAAGTTCCCTGTGGGGTCTAGTTTCCAAGATGGTGTCACTTGTGGGGGGTTTCCACTGTTTAGGCACATCAGGGGCTCTCCAAATGCAACATGGCGTCCGCTAATTATTCAAGCAAATTTTACATTCAAAAAGTCAAATGGCGCTCCTTCCCTTCCAAACCCTGCCGTGTGCCCAAACAGTGGTTTTCTCCCACATATGGGGTATCTGCTTACTCAGGAGAAATTGCACAATAAATTGCATGGTGCAATTTCTCCTGTTACTCTTATGAAAATGCAAAATTGGGGGCTGAAAAACATTTTTATGGGAAAAATGTGAAAATTGTATTTTTACGGCTCAATGTTCTAAACTTCTGTGAAGCACCTGGGGGTTCAAGGTGATCACCACACATCTAGATAAGTTCCATCTAGATAAGCACATCAGGGGCTCCCCAAATGCAACAGGGCGTCCGTTAATTATTCAAGCAAATTTTACATTCAAAAAGTCAAATAGTGCTCCTTCCCTTCCGAACCCTGCCGTGCGCCTAAACAGTGTTTTTCCCCCACATATGGAGTATCTGCGTGCTCAAGGGAAATTGAACAACAAATTTTTGGGTCCATTTTTTCCTGTTACCCCTGTGAAAATAAAAAAAAATGGGTCTAAAGTAACATTTTTGTGAAAAAAGTTAAATGTTCATTTTTTTCTTCCACATTCCCAAAATTCCTGTGAAACACCTGAAGGGTTAATAAAGTTCTTGAATGTGTTTTTGAGCACCTTGAGGGGTGCAGTTTTTAGAATGGTGTCACTTTTGAGTATTTTCTGCCATAAAAGCCCCTCAAAGTGACTTCAAATGTGATGTGGTCCCTAAAAAAATGGTTTTGTAAATTTTGTTGGAAAAATGAGAAATCGCTGGTCAAATTTTAACTCTTATAGCTCCCTAATAATAAAAAAAATTGGTTCCAAAATTGTGCTGATGTAAAGTAGACATATGAGAGATGTTATTTATTAACTTTTTTTGTGTGACATATCTCTCTGATTTAAGGGCATAAAAATTCAAATTTTGAAAATTGCAAAATTTTCAAAATTTTCACCAAATTTCCATTCTTTTCACAAATAAACACAAGTGATATCGAAGAAATGTTACCACAATTATGAAGTACAATATGTCACAAAAAACAGTCCCAGAATCAGGGGGATCCGTTGAAGCGTTCCAGAGTAATTACCTCTTAAAGTGACAGTGGTCAGAATTGTAAAAATTTGCCTGGTCATTAACGTGCAAACCACCTTGGGTTGTAAAGGAGTTAATGGACGGTGCTAGGGAGCCGGTTCTGGTGTCATCGGATCCAGCCGGGCCCCTGCTATGCTTGGAGACCAAACACAGCGGTCCTATGGATTTCCGAATAGCTGTGCTATGTTTCTCCCCATCCCTATGCGCTAGACTGTGTTGGGAGCCCAGGCACACATTCACCGTGTCCTGGGGATCTTGGAAATCTATTCTATGTATGGCTAGGACGTATAGTATTTCCATAACTCAATATGGAATTATCGCTGTCTGACACAAAGGGAGACCGCATGGCTTGGATCCACAGGGGTTCTTCCTGTTGTAGCTCACCAGATAGCTGGTGGGAGTGTAACTCCTTGGTTTTAAGCTGACCAGGTGAGATATTTGTCACTCACAGTCTCTTGGTAACTGCTCAGTATCCAGTTACCACTGCACACTGAATGGCTTTATAATGCTTTGCCAAATAGGATACAATTATTGACATGGAATTATATGTCCAATATTCTTCCCAATGTGCTTTTAAGATGTAGTAGAGTTGGCAGCTACGTTATTCTGTTTGATCTCTGTTAGCATTTCCCCTTGCAGATAATGTACATGAGAATTCAGTACATAGAAGTGGTTTATATCTGCACAAAGTGATGTACTTATTATGTTCTGCCATTAGGAGTTTGTTAAGAGTTAATTAAGCAGCCCTGATTTCCCTATATGGCAATATGGTCACATGGTTAAACCATATGACGTGGTGCTGGGCCTAGCAGTGGAGGAAAGGAGTCATTTTGTGAGAGTGAATTGTCCTGGAGAAGCTTAAAGAGCAGGTACGGAAGCAACCATAGTGCCTATATATGAGGAACCAAAGCCTCAGCTGCAGACAGTTGTGTGCTAAGGATTGTGTGACATGCAGAAGTAGTGCTTTTGCAGAGTGTTGCATGCAGAAATAGTGCTGGTGCTTTTAAACCATCCAGCAACTAGAGGGGTTAACACAGTCACAGGAGAAGGGGAGTGTTTTAGCAGAGCCCCAATCTAATTGTGGGGAAGTTGTTTACTGTCTGGCTGGAGCCGAAGAGAAAGGTTGTATGTGTGTTCTTTATCTCACAGAAGCGCCCCTGCAAGTGAAAAGGATTCAAGTCAGGAGTGAAGCTAAGCACAGGTCAGGTAGAGTTCCTGAACTAGCAGTGCAAAGTATTGTCAGGCATAAAGATAAGGACTGGAAGAAATGGTGTCACAGGGATCATCTCCCTCAGTAAACCCCCCCCCTCTCCTCCATCTCACTCTGCTGTAAAGAATGCAATGTTCATTAACCGGTTCAGGACCGCCCACTGTACATAAACGTCGGCGCTGCCCGGGCTCTGTGCAGCGCCGACGTTTAAAAACGGTGGGTGGTCCCGCAGCGCTCAGGACCCCCAGGGTCCTGCTAGCGCTGCGGTACCGGTTCAGAGCGATAGCTCTGACATGTGGCATCATGGGGACCTGAATGGATCAGGTCCCCATGATGTTAACCTGTTCCTATCTTCTAGATGCCGCGATCCATAGCGATCGCGGCATTTAAAAGATAGTGACAGCTGGTGGTCGGCGATCGGGACCCCCCACATACCTCAGGAGCGGCGGGGATCCCGGTGCTGTGACCTCTGACATCATCGAGACCTGATTGGCTCAGGTCTCGATGATGTCAGCGTCACGCCAGCCAATCAGAGAGATCACTAGGGAAGTTTGTTTTAGCAACAAACTTTCCCGGGCGATCTGCCTGATAAATACACTGTTTCTCCTCCGATCTCAGTGAGAGAGCAGAGGAGAAACAGTGTGACAAGAGCTGTGTCAGCCTTGCCACTGTGAAAGTAAAAAAAATAAATAAAAAAGAAAGTAAGAGTTAGGGTTAGTCAGTCCTGTCAGATCTATCAGTCAGTCAGTCCTGTCAGATCTATCAGTCAGTCAGTCCTGTCAGATCAGTCAGTCAGTCCTGTCAGATCAGTCAGTCAGTCAGTCCTGTCAGATCAGTCAGTCAGTCAGTCCTGTCAGATCTGTCAGTCAGTCCTGTCAGATCTGTCAGTCAGTCAGTCCTGTCAGATCTGTCAGTCAGTCAGTCCTGTCAGATCAGTCAGTCCTGTCAGATCAGTCCAGTCAGTCAGTCCTGTCAGATCTGTCAGTCAGTCAGTCCTGTCAGATCTGTCAGTCAGTCAGTCCTGTCAGATCAGTCAGTCCTGTCAGATCAGTCCTGTCAGATCTGTCAGTCAGTCAGTCCTGTCAGATCAGTCAGTCAGTCCTGTCAGATCAGTCAGATCAGTCAGTCCTGTCAGGTCAGTCAGTCCTGTCAGATCAGTCCGGTCAGTCCAGTCCGGTCAGTCCAGTCCGGTCAGTCCAGTCCGGTCAGTCCAGTCCGGTCAGTCCCGTCCGTTCAGTCCGGTCCGTTCAGTCCAGTCAAAAAATATAAAAATAAAATGGCCCGTCAGACTTATACCGCAGAAGAGGTGTATGCCCTGCTGTGTTCTGATAGTGATGACAGTGCAATCTCAGATGGAGATATGGATTTTGAGGGCTTTAGTAGCGGCGACACTGAGAGCTCAGAAATGAGCAGTGATTCTGTTCCATCCTCAAGCCCAAGGACCAGTACAGCAATAGGGGCAAATAGCGCTACTGGAGAAACGTCTCCAAATCAGGGAACACTGCCCAGTACAAGCGCTGTCCCTGCTACTAGTGAATTGGCGCACCCCAGTGTACAAGGGGCTTTGCCACATGATCTAGCATTTCACATATGGGAGGCTTCGGATTCGGCTGCTCCATTCAGCTCTGATTTCAACGCTACTCCTGGTATAAATGTGGAGGTGGAAGATTTTGGACCAATTCATTTTTTTAATTTGTTTTTTACAGACAGCTTGCTAGAGCATATTGTCGTGCAAACAAATTTATATGCATCCCAATTCATAAGCCAGAATCCCCGATCTTACCATGCTAGGGCAAATTTATGGACACCAACTAATGTCCCGGAAATAAAAATTTTTTTAGGACTTACATTTGCCATGGGGCTTGTTAAAAAACCGAGCATTCGATCCTACTGGTCCAACCACCCTGTTCAAGCCACCCCTATGTTTTCAGTCATTCTGCCTAGGACCCGTTATGAAATGCTCATGCGGTTTTGACATTTTAACGACAATAGTCAATGCCTGCCCAGAAATGCCCCAGAACATGACAGGTTATATAAAATTAGACCCATCATTGAAAATGTGTCAGAAAAATTCTTAAGCCTCTACACCCCAACACAAAATATTTCTATAGATGAGTCCCTTGTAAAATTCAAAGGAAGACTGCACCTCAAGCAATTTATCCCATCTAAAAGGGCAAGGTTTGGAATAAAGCTCTATAAAATGTGCGAAAGTTCAACCGGATACACATCCGCTTTTCGCATATATGAGGGGAAAGACAGCCAACTAAACCCACCAGGATGCCCTACTTATCTGGGGACATCTGTAAAAATTGTTTGGGAGCTGATAAGTCCATTTTTTCAAAAAGGCTACAATCTATATGTGGACAATTATTACACCATCATACCCCTATTTAAAAGTCTGGTTGAACACAACATCGGGGCTTGTGGGACCATCCGTAAAAACCGTCAGGGGTTTCCATAACCATTGGTCAACCAAAAGTTTCAAAAGGGGCAGTCAGGGGCTGTACGCAACGGAGAGCTGCTTGCCCTGAAATATAGGGATAAGAGGGATATTTTTGTCCTCAGCTCGATCCACACAGATGCCACAAGGGCCACTGTAGAACTAGGATCCACCACTCCGAAGCAAAAACCTGTGTCAGTCATTGACTACAACAAACACATGGGGGGTGTGGACCTTGCAGACCAGGTTCTACAGCCATACCAGGTATCAAGAAAGTACTATACCTGGTATAAAAAGTTGGTTATTTATTTGTTTCAGGTGGCCACATACAATTCTTTTGTGTTGTACAAAAAAGCAGGAAATTCAGATCCTTTTCTTGATTATCAAGAAAAGGTAATTGAAAATCTTGTCTTTCAAAGTGTTAGCCCCGCTCATCCATTAGAATCTGAGGATGTGAAAAGACTCACTGAGCGACATTTTATTGCACTTATTCCAGCAACGGAAACAAGAAGGAACCCCCAGAAAAGATGTCGTGTATGTACTAAGAGAGGAATGAGGCGTGATACCCGCTACTATTGCCCACAATGCCCATCATTGCCAGCCTTATGCGTCACTGACTGCTTTAAAATCTACCACACAGAACCACGTTTTTAAACTGTAAAAATGTATCCCAATTTGTCATTCAAACATTTGGTTCATTTAGTGAATGACATATTCGAGTAGAGCTCACTTAATTTCCAGGGGGGGTTCTCCAGAATCTAAACCTTCCATTGCGTGCTTGTTTCTGGAAATCATCCATCGAGTTAAAATGGTCACTAAACCCATAGATGAATTCCCAGAGGGGTGTCATTTCCAAAATGGGGTCACTTCAGGGGGGATTCTTTAGCTCTGGTACTCTGAAAAGTGCCAGAACAGCATAATTCCCCCTGAAGTGACCCCATTATGGAAATGACACCTCTGTGGGAATTCATCTATGGGTTTAGTGACCATTTACCTATCTACTTATTTTCCCACCACTAGATTAATTTATACAGAGGAGTAGATTGTAAAATTCGGTCACTTGTTGTGGGTTTCCTCTGTTTAGGCACCTCAGGGGCTCTCCAAATGCAACATGGCGTCCGCTATCCATTCCAGTCAAATTTCCATTCCAAAAGTCAAATGGCGCTCCTTACCTTCCGAGCCATGCCGTGCGCCCAAACAGTGGCTTTGCACCACATATGGGGTATCAGCGTGCTCAGGAGAAATTGCAAAACACATTTTGGGGTCCATTTTTTCTGGCAGCCCTTGTGAAAATTAAAAATTTGAGGCTAAAGTAGCAGTTTTGTGTTAAAAATGTGTTTTTTTATTTTCACCCTTCAACATTATAAAATTCTGTGAAGCCCCTGGGGGTTCAAGGTGCTCATCACACATCTAGATAAGTTCCTTGAGGGGTCTAGTTTCCAAAATGGGGTGACTTGTTGGGGGTTTCCTCTGTTTAGGCACCTCAGGGGCTCTCCAAATGCAACATGGCGTCCGCTATCGATTCCAGTCAAATTTCCATTCCAAAAGTCAAATGGCGCTCCTTACCTTCCGAGCCATGCCGTGCGCCCAAACAGTGGCTTTGCACCACATATGGGGTATCAGCGTGCTCAGGAGAAATTGCAAAACACATTTTGGGGTCCATTTTTTCTGGCTGCCCTTGTGAAAATTAAAAATTTGAGGCTAAAGTAGCAGTTTTGTGTTAAAAATTTGTTTTTTTATTTTCACCCTTCAACATTAAAAAAATTCTGGGAAGCCCCTGGGGGTTCAAGGTGCTCACCACACATCTAGATAAGTTCCTTGAGGGGTCTAGTTTCCAAAATGGGGTGACTTGTTGGGGGTTTCCTCTGTTTAGGCACCTCAGGGGCTCTCCAAATGCAACATGGCGTCCGCTATCGATTCCAGTCAAATTTCCATTCCAAAAGTCAAATGGCGCTCCTTACCTTCCGAGCCATGCCGTACGCCCAAACAGTGGCTTTGCACCACATATGGGGTATCAGCGTGCTCAGGAGAAATTGCACAACACATTTTGGGGTCCATTTTTTCTGGCTGCCCTTGTGAAAATTAAAAATTTGAGGCTAAAGTAGCAGTTTTGTGTTAAAAATGTGTTTTTTTATTTTCACCCTTCAACATTATAAAATTCTGTGAAGCCCCTGGGGGTTCAAGGTGCTCACCACACATCTAGATAAGTTCCTTGAGGGGTCTAGTTTCCAAAATGGGGTGACTTGTTGGGGGTTTCCTCTGTTTAGGCACCTCAGGGGCTCTCCAAATGCAACATGGCGTCCGCTATCGATTCCAGTCAAATTTCCATTCCAAAAGTCAAATGGCGCTCCTTACCTTCCGAGCCATGCCGTGCGCCCAAACAGTGGCTTTGCACCACATATGGAGTATCAGCGTGCTCAGGAGAAATTGCACAACACAGTTTGGGGTCCATTTTCTCTGGCTGCCCTTGTGAAAATTAAAAATTTGAGGCTAAAGTAGCAGTTTTGTGTTAAAAATGTGTTTTTTTATTTTCACCCTTCAACATTATAAAATTCTGTGAAGCCCCTGGGGGTTCAAGGTGCTCACCACACATCTAGATAAGTTCCTTGAGGGGTCTAGTTTCCAAAATGGGGTGACTTGTTGGGGGTTTCCTCTGTTTAGGCACCTCAGGGGCTCTCCAAATGCAACATGGCGTCCGCTATCGATTCCAGTCAAATTTCCATTCCAAAAGTCAAATGGCGCTCCTTACCTTCCGAGCCATGCCGTGCGCCCAAACAGTGGCTTTGCACCACATATGGAGTATCAGCGTGCTCAGGAGAAATTGCACAACACAGTTTGGGGTCCATTTTCTCTGGCTGCCCTTGTGAAAATTAAAAATTTGAGGCTAAAGTAGCAGTTTTGTGTTAAAAATGTGTTTTTTTATTTTCACCCTTCAACATTATAAAATTCTGTGAAGCCCCTGGGGGTTCAAGGTGCTCACCACACATCTAGATAAGTTCCTTGAGGGGTCTAGTTTCCAAAATGGGGTGACTTGTTGGGGGTTTCCTCTGTTTAGGCACCTCAGGGGCTCTCCAAATGCAACATGGCGTCCGCTATCGATTCCAGTCAAATTTCCATTCCAAAAGTCAAATGGCGCTCCTTACCTTCCGAGCCATGCCGTGCGCCCAAACAGTGGCTTTGCACCACATATGGAGTATCAGCGTGCTCAGGAGAAATTGCACAACACAGTTTGGGGTCCATTTTCTCTGGCTGCCCTTGTGAAAATTAAAAATTTGAGGCTAAAGTAGCAGTTTTGTGTTAAAAATGTGTTTTTTTATTTTCACCCTTCAACATTATAAAATTCTGTGAAGCCCCTGGGGGTTCAAGGTGCTCACCACACATCTAGATAAGTTCCTTGAGGGGTCTAGTTTCCAAAATGGGGTGACTTGTTGGGGATTTCCTCTGTTTAGGCACCTCAGGGGCTCTCCAAATGCAACATGGCGTCCGCTATCGATTCCAGTCAAATTTCCATTCCAAAAGTCAAATGGCGCTCCTTACCTTCCAAGCCATGCCGTGCGCCCAAACAGTGGCTTTGCACCAAATATGGGGTATCAGCGTGCTCAGGAGAAATTGCACAACACATTTTGGGGTCCATTTTTTCTGGCAGCCCTTGTGAAAATTAAAAATTTGAGGCTAAAGTAGCAGTTTTGTGTTAAAAATGTGTTTTTTTATTTTCACCCTTCAACATTATAAAATTCTGTGAAGCCCCTGGGGGTTCAAGGTGCTCACCACACATCTAGATAAGTTCCTTGAGGGGTCTAGTTTCCAAAATGGGGTGACTTGTTGGGGGTTTCCTCTGTTTAGGCACCTCAGGGGCTCTCCAAATGCAACATGGCGTCCGCTATCGATTCCAGTCAAATTTCCATTCCAAAAGTCAAATGGCGCTCCTTACCTTCCGAGACATGCCGTGCGCCCAAACAGTGGCTTTGCACCACATATGGAGTATCAGCGTGCTCAAGAGAAATTGCAAAACACATTTTGGGGTCCATTTTTTCTGGCTGCCCTTGTGAAAATTAAAAATTTGAGGCTAAAGTAGCAGTTTTGTGAAAAAAAGTTAAATGTTCAATGTTTTCTTCCACATTCCAAAAATTCCTGTGAAGCACCTGAAGGGTTAATAAACTTCTTGAATGTGGTTTTGAGCACCTTGATGGGTGCAGTGTTTAGAATGGTATCACTTTTGGGTATTTTCTGTCATAAAGGCTCCTCAAAGTCACTTCAAATAAGATGTGGTCCCTAAAAAAATGTTTTTGTAAATTTTGTTGTAAAAATGAGAAATCGCTGGTCAACTTTTAACCCTTATAGCTTCCTAACAGAAAAAAATTTTGGTTCCAAAATTGTGCTGATGTGAAGTAGACATGTGGGAAATGTTATTCATTAACTATTTTGTGTGACATATCTCTCTGATTAAAGGGCATGTAAATTCAAAGTTTGAAAATTGCAAAATTTTCAAAATTTTCGCCAAATTTCCGATTTTTTCACAAATAAACGCAAGTGATATCGAAGAAATTTTACCACTATCATGAAGTACAATATGTCACAAAAAAACAGTCTCAGAATCAGGGGGATCCGTTGAAGCGTTCCAGAGTAATTACCTCATAAAGTGACAGTGGTCAGAATTGAAAAAATTGGCCCGGTCACGAAGGCAAAAACAGGCTCTGGCGCGAAGTAGTTAATGTGCCTTTGCATTAGAACTGTGCTGTCCTGTACTACTGGGAAGACTGTGAACTGCTGTGCTGCTTAGGAAACTGTACTGTTTGTCACTGGAGCCTGTTGCTCATAAGACCTACCTTGGACTGGCTTTGCGGCTTCTTATTAAATGCTACTGTTCTACCGTTTATAAGGACTCTTGTCAAGTATGTCTGGTCAGCAAGTGAAACAACCTACGTGTCTGTGCCTGAGGGTCAATTCCTCTGTGTGCCTGAGAGAAGCTGCAGCACATGGGCTATGGTCGCCCTGAGTAACGGTTCCCCCAGGATTCCAAAGAATTCATGTAATCTGTCTTGCCCCTGGCAGCGTGCGTCTAACAATTGTGTATACAAGCAGAAGATGAAGCTCTTGAATCTCTGCACCTGATATATACATTTGCATTACTACCGTGGATAGTAACTGTGATTGTCAAGATTATGATGTCTTGGTGGAACCTGTCCTGAATGGTGAAGTGTTTATTCTGGTTGCACCTAGTCTAGCTACGGTAACTGGAGGGAGAGTCCCTATTCTCTTGCTGAATCTCAGTAATGAACAAGTGAAGCTGAGAAAGTACCGTGCTGTTGCCAAGATGTCAAGATTGTCCTTCCAGGATATCCTAAGTCAAGAGGTGCTGAGCTGTCATCAAGGTGCCCAGACAGAGGTTAGTCCTGTGAAACCTCCTGAAAACCCATGATGGGAAAAGATTCATGTGGGAGATCAGAGCACCCCAGATGAGTGGAGGAGTGGAGTTTTGAAGGTTGTGAAAAAACACAATTAGGCCTTCAGTAAGAATTCCATGGACTTTGGTAGAGTGGAGATCATCCAGCACACCATCCATACTGGTTCACATAGACCTATCTGGCAAAGACACCAGTCTATCCCTCCAGCCATGCATTAGTCTGGAAGAAATTAATCCAGGACATGAACACAGATGTTATCAGAGACAGTCACAGTTCTTGGGCAGCACCACTTGTCCTTGTGAGGAAGAAAGACAGAACATTCGCTTCTGTGTGGACTATAGAAAGTTGAATAGTGTTACCCACAAAGATGCCTACCCTATGCCACATATTGAAGAATCCTTCACAGCATTAAAGTCAGCTGCGTTCTTCTCAACACTGGACTTGCCCATCGGGTATTGGCATGTACCTGTAGCCCCAGAAAACCGATAAAAAACAGCCTCCTTGACATCGATGGGCTTATTTGAGTTAAATTGTATGCTGTTTGAGCTGTGCAATGCCCTAGGGACCTTCCAGAGGAAAAATGGAATACTGCCGAGGTCATAAGAACATTGAGGCGGCTCTGATTTATTTGGATGATGTGACTGTTATGTTCTGCTACCAGAGCTAAGGAAAGAGAGGAGATCTGTCCCTACGATAGAACTCAGCTTAATCCCTACAATGTAACAGGGGACCTGATCCTGCGATCAGACCTGCTAAAGTCCTAAGCTAGTCTGTACGGAGACCCATAGATGTGGGGAAGGAATCCCCACAAGCACCAAGGACTGGGAGGAAAATGGGACACCTCCCAACAGAAACAGCAGCAGACAGACGAACAAACAAAATATACAGAACAAAGAGGTCCGCAGACCAAGCAAACTAACAGAGTTAGATACAGAGCACAGGCTAGCTAGAAAGTAGTTAAACAATGAAGTCCAGCAAAGCCAGAAGGGCGGAGCAGGCTTAAATAGGCCAACAAGGTCATGTGACCAGCAAAGGAAAAAAAACCTAAGAGCAAGGTTCTAACAGTACCCCCCCTTCTAAGAGGATCCTCCGGATCCCCTAGGACCAGGCTTATCAGGAAATCTCCTGTGAAACGCTCTGATAAGTCTGGACGCGGAAACATCATCCGACCTCACCCAAGAGTTATCCTCGGGTCCGAAACCTTTCCAGGCCACAAGATACTGCAAACTACCTCTATACAGTCTAGAGTTAAGGATGCGAGAAATTTCATATTCCCCGTCCTCCACCACCGGAGGAACAGAGGCAGAGGCGTCACAATCCGATACAACAGCTTTTTTCAACAGAGAGACATGAAATACCGGATTAATTCTCCAGGAGGTAGGAACCTCCAACCTAACAGCAGATTGGTTGACAACCTGAAGCACCTTAAAGGGCCCTACAAACTTGGGACCCAATTTCTTAGAAGGAATCCTCAACCGCAGATTCCTAGAGGACAACCAAACCATGTCACCAACAGCGAACAAAACCTCCTGTCTTTTCCTATCAAAGTAGTCCTTAGATTTTCTGTTGGCCTCCTGAAGATTACCACGCACATCCGTCCAAACTCTCTCCAAATCACCGGAAAAATTCTCCTCCTCAGGCACGGCAGATCCCAACTTGGAGAACGACCCAAACGATGGATGTCTCCCAGAACAACAAAAAAAAGGCGAACAACCAGCAGAAGAAGATGTATGATTGTTCAGAGCAAATTCAGCAAGTGGCAGAAACTCAGACCACCCCTCTTGATTGTCTGCCACAAAACAACGCAAGAACTGCTCAACATCCTGGTTTTTCCTTTCTGTCTGGCCATTAGATTCAGGATGATATCCGGACGAGAACGATAAATGAACTCCCAACCTGTCACAAAAGGCACGCCAAAAACGAGCCACGAACTGAGGACCCCTATCAGAAACAATGTCAGTAGGAACGCCATGAAGTCTGACAATTTCCTTGACAAAGGCCTTAGCGAGAGTTTTAGCGCAGGGCAGTTTGACGAAGGGAACCAAGTGACACATCTTGCTAAAACGGTCCACGACCACCCAGATGACAGTAAAACCCTCAGAGGGGGGAAAGTCAGTTATAAAGTCCATAGCCAAATGTGTCCAAGGAGCACTGGGAACCTCCAAAGGACAAAGCAACCCCGCAGCAGGAGTATGTGAGGACTTAGATCTAGCACATATAGTACATTGACGCACCCACTTAATGACTTCCTTCTGCCATCCAGGCCACCAAAAACTGCGACCCACCAGTCTCTTGGTCTCAGAGATTCCGGGATGACCTGCCAACCGAGATTCGTGACACTCAACAAACAAATCTCTCCTAAAGGTCCCAGGCACAAACAACCTCCCATGAGGAGTGTTAGATGGGGCATTCTCCTGTGCTTTAAGAATCTCATCTTCCAAAACGGAGTCCAAAGCAGCTATCACAACACCTTCTTGTAAAATGTTCTCCTCTTTCTCAGCACCGACTATGGGAGAAAAACTGCGAGACAAGGCATCCGCCTTAACATTCTTAGTACCAGGGATGTAAGTAACGGAGAAATTAAACCGCGAGAAAAACAGTGCCCACCTAGCCTGACGGGCATTCAGGCGCTTGGCAGCATCAAGATATATCAGATTTTTATGATCCGTAAGAACCTGAACGGGAAATTCCGCACCTTCCAAGAAGTGACGCCAGTGTTCAAATGCGAGTTTAATAGCCAATAATTCCCGATTACCAATATCGTAATTCAGTTCAGTCTCCGAAAAATTTTTTGAAAAAAAAGAAACAGGGATGTAATCCATCCCCGTTATCCTGAGACAATACTGCGCCAACCCCCACAGAGGAAGCATCAACCTCAACCAAAAACGACTTAGTCACATCAGGCTGCATAAGGATGGGAGCAGAGGTGAACCTCTCCTTGAGATACACAAAAGCTTCAATGGCCTCAGAAGACCACTGAACCGCATCAGCACCTTTCCTGGTGAGATCGGTCAGAGGTTTGACAATACTAGAAAAATTTTTTATGAATTTTCTGTAATAATTGGCGAAACCTAAAAACCTCTGTATCGATTTCAAACCAATAGGCCTAGGCCATTCCTGTACAGCTTGAACTTTAACCGGGTCCATCTCAAAACCTTCGCTGGAGATAATGTAACCCAAAAAACTAATTCTCTGTACAGCGAACTCACATTTCTCCAGCTTAGCAAAAAGCGAATTGTCCATTAATAACTGTAATACCTCACGTACGCTCCGCCAATGAGACTCCAGATCCGGCGAATAAATCAAAATGTCATCCAAATACACAACCACATTTTTGCCGATCAAAGGTCTAAGGATGTCATTAATAAGATTCTGAAAAAATGCAGGAGCATTAGTAAGACCAAAAGGCATAACCAGATTCTCAAAATGACCCACAGGAGTGTTAAAAGCAGTCTTCCATTCGTCACCCTCCTTCATGCGCAACAGATTGTATGCCCCCTTAAGGTCAATTTTAGAGAACCACTTGGCCCCCATTAACTGGTTAAACAGATCAGGAATCAATGGCAGTGGGTAAGGATTGCGTACAGTAATTTTGTTAATCTCACGAAAATCCAGACAAGGACGTAAACCGCCGTCCTTTTTTTTAAAAAAAAAAAAATCCAACCGCCACAGGAGACTTAGAGGGCCTAATGTGACCGGCGGCCAAACTTGTCTGTATGTATTCCTCCAAAGCCTTCCTCTCAGGAATAGTAAGGTTAAATAAACGACTTTTAGGAAGAGTCGCTCCAGGGACAAATTCAATAGAACAATCATAGTCTCTATGGGGAGGCAAAACCTGCGATTCCTTCTCAGAAAAAACTCTCCAAAAATCCTGAATAGGAACAGGCAATTCTCCCCTATCCAAAGCTGCAATACGCCCGTTACAACACTTGTCATAACATTTATGGCTCCAGGATTTAATTTCACTGGTAGACCAATCCAGTACAGGATTGTGAAATTTTAACCAGGGCAATCCCAATATTACTGGAGAAGGCAAGTTATTCAAAACTACCAAATCCAATATCTCGTGGTGAACACCATTAATAGTGAGAGGAAATTCACAGACCTTGAGAGTAATATTCTTTAAAGGGGAACCATCCACCGAAACCACAGCAATGGGGGATGATAAAGGTTCGGGTTTTAAATTGAGTCTTTCCAAGAATCCCCCATCAATAACATTCAGAGTAGACCCACAATCAACAAACACCCGAAATTCCATTAATTTTTCCTGAGCAATCGTGGAAGCAGCTAAAAATACACCCTTGGAATTTAAACAGGCAATACGGGCATGACTGACCATTTTTTTTTCTTTCTTGATACGAAGCTCACAGTCTTTAATTAAATGACCAGATTTTCCGCAATAGAAACACAAGCCTTCAGAAAATCTGCGATCTTTTTCTTGAGAGCGAGGTGCCATCGCTCCAATCTCCATCGGTTCACCACTGTTAGTACACACATTCTCATAACCAGAAACTGACATAGCAGAGGATTTGCTCTCATTAACCCTTGCACGCAGTCTCCTATCCACCCGTATAGCTAATTGCATAGCCTGTTGCAAATCTTCAGGTGTAGGATAAGCAATTAGCAGGTCTTTAACCCTTTCACTGAGCCCAGCAAGAAATAGACTTTTCAGAGCAGAATCGTTCCACCCTGTTTGAGTAGACCATCGACGGAAATGAGTACAATATTTTTCCACATTACCTGATCCCTGTCTCAAACGTCTTAACTCAGTCTCAGCTGATGAGACACGATCAGGATCATCATATAATAGTCCCAAAGCAGAAAAAAAAATATCCACTGAACTGAAGCATGTATCACTAGGTTGTAAAGAAAAGGCCCACTCCTGAGGCTCTTTGCGCAAAAGTGACATTATAAACCCTATGCGCTGGGAATCATCCCCAGAGGACTTGGGTCTCAAACGAAAATACAATAAGCAAGCATTTTTAAATGAAAAAAATTCTCGGTGTTCACCAAAAAATAAATCCGGCAAACGTACCTTAGGCTCCAAGAAATGTGCTCCAGGACAGTTACTCACGTGTTGACGGAGCTCAGTCACCTCCAAAGAGAGTCCCTGCAGGTGTTTAGCCAAATCCAGAACCGACACCATGATGGAACAGAAAAAATCTTTCCTTAGAGCATTTGCTGGGCTGGACTTACTGTTATGTTCTGCTACCAGAGCTAAGGAAAGAGAGGAGATCTGTCCCTACGATAGAACTCAGCTTAATCCCTACGATGTAACAGGGGACCTGATCCTGCGATCAGACCTGCTAAAGTCCTAAGCTAGTCTGTACGGAGACCCATAGATGTGGGGAAGGAATCCCCACAAGCACCAAGGACTGGGAGGAAAATGGGACACCTCCCAACAGAAACAGCAGCAGACAGACGAACAAACAAAATATACAGAACAAAGAGGTCCGCAGACCAAGCAAACTAACAGAGTTAGATACAGAGCACAGGCTAGCTAGAAAGTAGTTAAACAATGAAGTCCAGCAAAGCCAGAAGGGCGGAGCAGGCTTAAATAGGCCAACAAGGTCATGTGACCAGCAAAGGAAAAAAAACCTAAGAGCAAGGTTCTAACAGTGACTGTGTCTAAAATGTAAACTGCTGCGAAATGTTGGCGTTATAAAAATAAAATTATTATTATTATATTGTGTTCTCCAGAACCTACAAAGAACATTTTGAGCCGCTGTCAGATGTCTTCAAGACTCTCATCAACTACAGCCTGAAAATCAAGCCATCCAAGTGCCATCTATTGAAACCCAGAGTGCAGTATCTAGGTTCTAGATTGTTGTTGTCTAGAAGTGGCCTGTCCCAACTACTATCCGAGAAGTCAGAAGTTTCTTGAGATTTGCTGGATACTATCACTGCTTAATCAAAATTTTCAGCCTAGTTGCTGCACCCTTGAAAGAGATGTTGAGAGTTCAGTCTACGAGTCTCGTACACACAAGACCAGAAGGAGTCTGTTGATCATCTGGACTGCGGCCCTAGATGTCTCCTTCAATCAATTGAAGAAAATGTTGACAGAGGTTGCTATCCTTGCATATCCTGACCACAACTGTCCGTTTCACCTCTATACCGATGCTAGCATGAAAAAACTATGTGATGTCCAGAGAAGGTGAGAAGAGAAGGTGATTGTTTGTTTATGCCAGCCATTCTCTCAAACCAACAGAGTGGAACCCAGAGAACTACAGTTCCTTCAAGCCTGAGTTTCTTGCATTGGTATGGACAGTGGCAGAGAAGTTCAAAGACTAATTGGTGGCTACTCCTTTCATAAGTTTCACAGACAACAACCCATTATCACACCTAAATACAGCCCGACTGGGAACCCTAGAGCAGAGATGGGCATCACAACTGACAAATTACTAATTTACTATTAAATACAGAGCAGGAAAATATAACACAAATGTTGATGCATTGTCTCAGTTTCCTACTTGTAAAGTGCCAGAAGGTGATGAATGGGAAGAAGTGAAGATACCAGATTTCCAACAGTTGCCTGTGAATCAAGGTGCCTGTGTATTGAGACAAGATTCTCAGCCTTTATCTGATCAGCAACATCAACAGTTACAAACTGACCAATCTAATGGATCCACATCCAGAAAGAGAGTAGAGTGCTGAATGCTATAAGGAACCTTATCACTACAAGAAATGGACTCCATAAAGATCAGGGCAGCTACATGAGCAGCTGACAAGACTCTGGAGACAGAGGAAATGGAAATACGTATTCCAGATCATCGTACCAAGACAAGATGCCAACATTGTTTTGGAAGTCTATCATGACCAATCCAGTAATTTTGGTTGCCTCAAGACCAAAATGGAAACATGGTGCCGGGAATGGATTTATATAGTGTGACCAAGTTGTCAAGCACTTTCCAAGTGATGCTAAAATCGCTTGGAAAACGCTTGACAACCTGCATGCGGAAATGCATGTGAAGAACGCTTCACTTCCGCTTGTCCCTGGCAGTAAAAACGCATGTAAATCCGCATGCGTTTTTTCTGCCAGGGAAATGCAGAAACGCTCAGGAAAAATCCGGAGAATTTCTGCATCGTGGGCACATAGCCTAAGAGTTTTTGCAGTATCAAAGGTGAGAAAAGATCGGATTCTGGAGATGTTTTTAAGGTGCAGATGACATGAGCGAGTGAGTGATTGAATATGGGGAATAAAGGAAAGTTGTGTGTCAAATATGACTCCAAGACACCGAGCTTGTTGCTTGGGAGTTATGGTGGCGCCACCCAAGGAAATTGAAAAGTCAGGTATAGGTAGGTTAGTAGAGGGAGGAAAAATAAGGAGTTCAGTTTTGGAGAGATTCAGTTTCAAATAGAGGGAGGACATGATGTTAGAGACAGCGGACAGACAATCACTGGTGTTTTGTATTAAAGTGGGGGTGATGTCAGGTGAAGACGTATATAGTTGGGTGTCATCAGCATAGAGATGATATTGGAAACCAAATCTGCTGATGGTTTGTCCAATAGGGGCAGTATACAAGGAGAAGAGGAGGGGACCTTGGACTGATCCTTGTGGAACCCCGATAGTAAGGGGAAGATTAGAGGAAGAAGAGCCAGCAAAAGATACCGTGAAGGAGCGGTCAGAGAGATAGGAGGAGAACCTGGAGAGAGCGGTGTCCTTGAGGCCTATAGAGCGGAGCATAGTGAGGAGAAACTGGTGATCCACAGTGTCAAAAGTGGCAAAGAGATCCTGGAGAGGCAGCAGGGAGTAGTGACCATTAGATTTAGCTGTTAGAAGATCATTAGAGACTTTAGTGAGGGCAGTTTCAGTAGAGTGTGAGGAGCGGAAACCGGATTGTAAAGGGTCGAAAAGAAAGTTATCAGAGAGATAGCGGATTAGACGGGAATGGAAGAAGCATTCCAGGAGTTTAGAGATGAAGGGAAGATTAGAGACCGGTCTGTAGTTAGCAGTGCAGTTCTCGTCCAGGGATGGCTTTTTAAGTAAAGGGGTTATGATAGCATGTTTGAATGAAGAGGGAAAGATACCCGAAGAAAGAGAGAGGTTAAATAATTGTTAGGTGGGTAATGACAGCTGGGGAAAGGGACTGAAGGAGATGTGAGGGAATAGGGTCACTCTTGCAGGTTATAGGGCGATAAGAAGCGAGGAGTCTGGTCACTTCTTCCGTGACCGGCTCGAAAATGGAAAGTGAACTTGATGTGCATTGGATCACGTGAAACTACAGCCTAGTGCAGCTGGGGTCTCCTATGCCCTAACTATCTTCGACCAGTATACAAAATTTGCTGTGCCAGTCAAAAACCTTACAGCAAAAACGACCGCCAAAATCTTCTTTAAGACTTTTATACAATTGTAAGGATATCTAGAAAAGATCCTAATTGATAGAGGTGCTGCATTTAAATCTGAATTGTTCCAAGAACTGCCCGAGATGCTCGGCACTTGCCGAGTATTTCCGGGGTTGCTCGGCGGGAGCTCGGGTCCCCTCCCTCTTTAGAGCGCCAATCAACAGGGATTGTCTGCCACACACTGTAATGCCGCAGCCATGTTGGTTGTGGCATTACAGTGATTGGCTGGCCGCACAGCGTCATCAGGTCTATATCTGACCTGGCGCCAAGTGCTCGTCACAGTCTACTCCGCAATCAGGCAGTGTAGGGAGAGGTGCTGCTGAGATAGGGAGAGATTTGGTTGTTTATTAGTTAGTGTAGGTATTCTACAAGATTCTCTACATATCCATCTCAACTAACAGTCCTTCTGAGGACTAATCCAACTGCAGAGATATCAGTGCTAGGCAGGCAGGGTATATAGCAGACTGCAGTGCACATAGCAAGAGGGTCAATTCCAGTTCTGTCTCCTGGTGCTTTTGCAAATATTATATTTGTAGAAATAGCCCCAGGTATCAGGGGCCAGGAATATTTTTTTTTTTATCTTAATCCTGATTATTTGTTTAAAAAGCAATCCAGAGAACACCTTTTTTCTGCGCCATTTGCTTATTGGCACTGCAGAATACAGCCAGGTACTTTCCATATTACAGCGCTAAAATTCCAGCTATTTAAAACTGTGGTTTGTCCGTCACATGGATCACATATTATTGCGCTGAAAATATTGCCATTTCTGGCCTCCATTAAAATTTTGTTTCAGTGTGTCAGCGAAGTTATTGACACCAATTTGCTGTTAAAAATAGTTACCTACAGGCCAGCTATTTAAAACTGTGGTTTGTCCGACATACGGATCACATATAAGTTCACTCCAAATTCAGCCATTTGTAGTGAGCGTGGAAGATATTGTCCTCCATTTAAAATGGGCAAGGCGTGTGGCAAGGGACGGTGAACTGGACGTGATGGTGATGGTGCATGCAGAGGCCGAGGCCGTGGGCAAGCTGAAATTATGCCACAACAAACACCCACATCTTCTCGCTCGACCTTCTTGTCCCAATTAATAGGGGACTGCCGAACACCGCTATTGAACACAGAGCAGTGTGAAAAGGTTATTGATTGGATAGCAGATAATGTTTCCAGTCACTTAGCCACCACCACCACCCTTTCTTCTACACGGTCAACTCTCATTAGCCATGAGTCTGGATGTCATATTCCTCATCCTGATCCTCCTTCCTCCCACCATGCCGAGTGCACTTGGACACTCCGAAGAGCTCTTCACTTTTCCATTTATAGATTTGGGCCTCTCGCCTGGTCCACTTGAAGCGGGGCAATAGGAGATCGCATGTAGCGATGCCCAAATATTTGAAGAGCCACGGTCATACGAAGGCGATGATGGGAAAGTGTCACAAGAGGTGGACAATGATGAGACATAATTGCCAGAAAGTCATGAGGAGGACCAGGGTGCGGAAGTGGAAGACGAGGTGGTGGATGATATAGTAACTGACCCAATCTGGCAGGAGGACATGCGAAGCGAGGACAGCAGCACAAAGGGGGAGGGAGGCCGAGCACCCCAACAGTCAGGAAGAAGAAGTGTGGTGGTCGCAGACAGAAGGTGGGCAACCATTCCCCGTAACACCAACACAACAGAAGTTGCCAGTACAACTGTTAGGTGTTCCCGAGTCTGGTTGTTTTTTAAAGACTCTGTTGATAACCCCAAAAAGGCCATTTGCACCACCTGCCAGGCCAGCATCAGCAGGGGTAGCAAAACAAGCAGCCTGACCACCACCAGGCACATGGCAGCAAAGCACCCGACTTTGTGGGCCGAACTCCAGGGTCCAGGAACAGTGTCTGCGGGTGACACCACTGCTTCTTCCGCTGTTGCGCGTGCAAGCCAATCCCCTGTCCATAATGCATGCGAACATGCCTCCTGCCCTGCACCTGTCATTGCACACTCTCAACAAGCACATCCTTGTCCAGCGCAGTGTTCAGTTGTCCATACCCCAGTTCTTGGAACGCAAACGGAAATACGCAGCCAACGCCCCACAGGCCACATTACTAAATTCCCACATTTCGCGACTGCTTGCACTCAAAATGTTGCCTTTTAGGCTAGTGGAGACAGAAGCTTTCTGCAACCTGATGGTGGCGGCCGTCCCTCGGTACTCGGTCCCCAGCCGCCACTATTTCCCGCATTACACAAGCACATGTCCCACAACATTAGCCGTACCATCTACAATGCAGTTAATGGGAAAGTCCACGTAACCACGGACACATGGACAAGTGCTTGTGGGCTGGGACTGTACATCTTACTGACGGCACACTGGGTTAACATAGTGGAAGCCGAGACCCAGTCGGACCTTGGGACGGAACACATCCTCCCAACACCGAGGATTGTGGGCCCTAGGTCAATCAGTGTTGCCCCCACAGTCTACAGCTCCTGCACCTCATCCTCCTCAGCCTCCTCCTCCTCTTCAGCCTCCATCTCCAAAATGACCACATTAGTCACTAGCTGGAAGCACTGTAGCACTGCTTCAGCCAAGTGGCAAGAGGCTGTGCTGAAGCTAATATGCTTAGGTAACAAACCACACAATGCTGAAGAGTTGTGGACCGCTCTGAAAAAGTAGGTAGATCTGTGGCTGACACCGCTGAACCTACAGCCAGGTATCATTAATTAGCGTCACCATCCCGCTGCTCTGTTTCTTCTGACACGCTCTCTGCTCACAATCAAAGAGGATGTGTAGCGCCCCGAGGGTTTGGTTGCTACAGGGGTATTGCACCTCAACCAGAGGTGTGATATTCCACTCCCAGGTAAGGATGGAGTGTGGACCAGGGCTCAGTTAGCTGCATACACCACACACACCCCATTTCCGGGGGACAGCTCTACGGTGCTCCCATTTATATATATATGCAGGCACAACTGACCATGTCCCTGGCTGGAGTGGGGAGGGGGGAGAGAACCCAGTGATCTAGGAGCAGTAGGGGGCGGTTTCTGGAGCATAGGAAGGAGCTCATTGGTTGCAGGTCACCTGAGCTCAGTCACAGTGAAGCAGATAAAAGGTGGGGGCCATCTTAGGAGGGAGTTCAGTGAGTTCTGTGAGAGGAGAAGGCAGGGAGCAGAGCTGCTGCATGGGCTCTGCTCCCTGGGCAGGCCTAGCACAAAGGCCGGAGCCTGAGGGAAGAGAGAAGAAGGAGAAGGAAGGAAGGAGGACAGACAGTGGAGTAGAAAGGCTCCAGAAACAAGAAGGCAGAAGGGACCCTAAGAACCCACGAGATAACGGGTGAAGGGTCGGGCAGAATAAGGGTACCGGATTCCCAAGTTGGTGGAGGTAAATCATCCCTCAGCCAAAGACCGGAGGTCGTGATCATCTATTGGTGCGACCCCATGCTACACCCACTAGGAAGGCACCACATAGGGTCAGGGAAACCGGCGACAGGTTTCACCAAGAGAAGGCCCGAGGCAGCTGGACAGAAGTGTGGTCACTGGTGGGGCACGAGAGGCCAGAGAAAAGACAGAAGGGGGTCCTGTGGCATACTCCTGAATTGCATGGGGGTTGACCGAGCTCCTCACCTGGTGGACGCAGCTCGGCTCGGGCAGTCATTCCCTGCAGAAGTGACTCGGATAACAACTGTGAGCAAAAGACCCCGGACTGCATCACTGACTCTGTGTGACTTATGCTGCGCCTGCACTATCACCCCCAGCATCCTATTACACTGCCCTGAGGCTACACTCTTCCTGTGGGGAGTTATCCTATCCCTGTGCTGCATATCTACATCAGCCTCAGCGGTCTGCCTTGCAGCGGCGGTCCTTCCTGACCGCAATCCACGGGTGGCGTAGTCGGACATTCAAAACCATACAAATAGACTGCCACAGCACTTGGTCTGACCACACTGAGCCACGGGATCGGGTTGCCACTACTACCCCCAACATTGCACTGAAGCCCGCTTCCGGGTACCCCACGGCCCAGGGGGCGAGTCAGATGCATTGCAGGCGGAGCACGATGAGATGGAGCAAGGAACCATACAGGGTGATTACACACAGCCCAGCCTCATCTTATTCCAACGTGGGTTGGGTGACCATGAGTGAGGGGAGGAGGAAGAACAGGAGCTAGTTTCATTCGCTATAGACGGTAATGCCTGCACAACTGTCATACCGTCTGTTCAGCGTTGATAGCCTGAGGACAGGGAAGAGGAGGAGAGCATGGTCAGTCATCCTCTTGGTGAGGACACGGAAGTATTGCCTGTTAGCAGTCTGGCACGCATGGCTGAGTTTATGTTACTCTGCCTTTCCCGTGACCCTCGCGTTCTCAAAATTTTGGGTGACAGTCATTACTGGTTGGTGACACTTCTAGACCCACGCTACAAGGAGAACTTTAAATCTCTTATTCCTGAAGCAGACAGGTCTACAAAAATGGGGCAGTACCAGAAGGCCCTTGTTGCGGAACTATTTAAAAAATTCCCATCTGAAACGCTGGCGGCAGATGTCACAGTTCTTTGGACAACTAAGGAGTACAGCCGAGAGAGACACAACTCCAATCCAGCAGAGGCAGGGGAACACTGTCAAAGTTCTGGGAGAGTTTTCTCAGCCCCTCCCATTGCACAGGCCCTGAGGCGCGGGGTACTCTCACAAGGAGTGCAAAGTTTGGGAAGATCCTGAGGGAGTACCTTGCCGACCGTACCAACGTCATCCGTGATTCCTCTGTGCCTTATAATTATTGGATATCCAAGCTAGACACGTGGAGTGAACTGGCTCTGTACGCCTTGGAGGTCCTGGCCTGCCCTGCTGCTAGTGTTTTATCAGAGCGGGTTTTTATTGCTGCTGGTGGAATTATAACTGATAAGCGCATCCGCCTGTTAACTGAAAATACTGACAGGCTGACTCTTATAAAAATGAACAAGGGCTGGATTGGGCCAGACTTCTCAACACCACCGAATGATAGCAGCGTAACATAAACTCAAATTCAGTGTTTTTTTTGGGAGGTGTATTCCCATGCACCTTTTCAGACCCACACATGGGTATACGCTTCTGTAGCGCCCCGAGGGTTCGGCCGCTACAGGGGTATTGCACCTCAGTCCAGAGGTGTGATATTCCACTCCTGGGTAAGGATGGAGTATGGACCAGGGCTCAGTTAGCTGCATACAGCACACACACCCCATTTCCGAGGGACAGCTCAACGGTGCTCCCACTAGACAGAAGTGCAGGCACGACCGACTATGTCCCTGCCTGGAGTGGGGAGGGGGGTGGAACACCCAGTGCTGTAGGGGCAGATAGGGGTTGGTTCCTGAGCGTAGATAGGAGCTCATTGGTTGCTGGTCACCTGGGCTCATGGTCAGAGGGAGGTATAAAAGGGGGGCACCATCTTAGATCTAGGTTCTGTCCAGAGAGGAGAAGACAGGGAGTAGAGGCTCTGTAGGAGCTCTACTCCAGAAGGGCCTAGTGAGAGGCCGAAGAGGAGGTGAAGGGGAGCTGAGATTTTGGCTCATCTCAGCTCCAAGAGAACGGAACAGAAAGGAACAGAGAAAGAGAAGGAGAGAGAGAGAAACAGAAGGGCTCAGGAACAAGAAGGTGGAAGGGACCCTAAGAACCCACGAGAATCCAGGGTGAAGGGTCAGGCAGATTAAGGGTACCGGATCCCAAGTTGGTGGAGGAGAAACTACCCTCAGCCAAAGACCGATCGTCGTGATCATCTATTGGTGCGACACCTCATCAAACCTGCTAGGAAGGCACCATATAGGACAGCGGAGGACGGGGCCCACGTTTAACCGCACGAGTCCGCGGCAGCTGGACAAAAGTGGGTCACTGGTGAGGCAGGCCAGAGAAAGGATTAAAGGGGGTCCTGTGCCATGCTCCTGAACTGCCTGGGAGTTGACCGAGCCGCTCACCTGGTGGACGCAGCACGGCTCGGGCGGTCACTGCCGACGGAAGTGACCCGGAACAAACGAACTGTGAGTAAAGACCCTGGACTGTAACTTGTTGTCCGTGTGCTCCTTCGCTCCTCCGGCACTACCGGTACTGGGACCTTCACCACCATCACTCCCACCATCCACTACACTGCCCTGGGGCCGCACTCTTCCCGTGGGGAGTCACACTACCCTAGCTGCACACCTCATCAGCCCCAGCGGTCTGCATGCAGCGGCGGTTCCTAATAACCGCAATCCACGGGTGGCGTAGTCGGACATAAACATCAGCACATAACGGACTACCACTGGCCTGACCACCCTGAGCCACGGAACCGGGTTGCCACTACTACTCCCATCGTTCCCCCTATTGCCCGGATCCGAGTGCCCCACGGCCCAGGGGGGCGAGTCACTTCCTGATTTTGCCTATTTGCTCTTGTCCTCCTCTTTCTCCTCATCCTCATCCTCCACCACCATATCACCAGGGTGCCCGTGGTCCGTGATGCAACACCCACATAATTTTTTAAAGGGTGTTTATGGTGTGAATAAAAAATTATTTTTATACAGTATGTTCATGTATACCTCCCAGGGGTAAATGTTTACTTAGTGCATGGGCATTACAAGTATAGGACACCCGCTCCTTTCTAAAGGGAACATTTTTTATGAGGCCCTCTACGTCTCTTCCAAGGGGCATTGGAGTGCCTCACAATTTTTTTTTCAGGCCTTGCATTCACTGCATAGGCCAATACTATGGGAGACCCACTTCCTAATAATGGGAACATTTTTTCATGAGGCCCTCTATGTCTCTTCCAAAGGGCATTGGAGTGCCTCCCAATTTTTTTTTCAGCCTTGGCATTCACTGCATAGGCCAATACTATGGGAGACCCACTTCCTAATAATGGGAACATTTTTTTCATGAGGCCCTCTATGTCTCTTCCAAAGGGCATTGGAGTGCCTCCCAATTTTTTTTTCAGCCTTGGCATTCACTGCATAGGCCAATACTATGGGAGACCAACTTCCTAATAATGGGAACATTTTTCATGAGGCCCTCTACGTCTCTTCCAAGGGGCATTGGAGCGTCTCCCAATTTTTTTTCGGCCCTTGCATTCACTGCATAGGCCAACAGTATGGGAGACCCACTTCCTATTAAAAGGAACATTTTTTCATGTGGCCCTCTACGTCTCTTCCAAGGGGCATTGGAGTGCCTCCCAATTTTTGCCAGCCCTTACTTTCACTGCATAGGCCAACACAATGGGACACCCACTTTCTAATAATGGGAACGTTGTTTTCAGGAGGCCCTCTGACCTCCACATCTCTTCCAAGGGGCTTTGGAGTGTCTCCAAATTTTTGGCAACCCTTGCATTCACTGCATAGGCAAACACAATGGGAGACCCACTTCCTAATAATGGGAACATTGTTTTCAGAAGGCCATCTGACCTCCACACTCCTCCAAGAGGCATTGGAGTGCCTCCAAATTTTTGGCAACCCTTGCATTCACTGCATAGGCAAACACAATGGGAGACCCACTTTCTAATAATGGGAACATTGTTTTCAGGAGGCCCTCTGACCTCCACGTCTCTTCCAAAGTGCATTGGAGTGCATCCAAATTTTTGGCAACCCTTGCATTCACTGCATAGGCAAACACAATGGGAGACCCACCTCCTAATAATGAGAAAATTGTTTTCAGGAGGACCTCTGACTTCCACGTCTCTTCCAAAGGGCATTGGAGTGCCTCCAAATTTTTGGCAACCCTTGCATTCACTGCATAGGCAAACACAATGGGAGACCCAGTTCCTAATAATGGGAACATTGTTTTCAGGAGGCCCGCCTCTAAGTCTCTTCAAAAGGGTATTGGGGTGCGTCCAAATTTTCAAAGGGGTATTGGGGTGCGTCCAAATTTTGGGCAGACCTGCCACTCACTGCATACGCAATAACAGTATATGAGACCCACTCTTTAGTAATGGGAACAACAAAGCATAGCCGGCTGATGGCTCTCTAAGAATAGTGAGGGCCGACTGCTGGCCATTGAAGAATAGTAAAGGCCGCCTGATGGCTCTATAAAAATAGGCTTTGTGACTTTCAGAGACCCTCCTTCATAAATGAAACAGGATGTGACTGATCATGTGTCACACACCACATGGCCAGATAAGGTTGTAAAATGTTAAAATTACAGTTCCCGGTGAATGCATTTGTTACAGTTGAAATCAATGCGAAAGTACAAAGACTCATCAAAAACGCTATGTGTGAACATAGCCAAGGTGTGGAGGAGTATTTTTGCTTTTGGTTATTTATTTTGTCTTATATACAAGTCATTACCCTGGAAAGGATGTTCCTTAACATATTTCCCAGGAAAATCCATTTTGGTTTCGTTTTTGTATGTTTTATTGTGAGTCTGTAAAAGTGGCGTAATACCTCTGACAACATTGTTCACAGCAGTGACCTGGGAGACAGAAGTGCTTCCAGGGGTCATCCCCATGCTGTTCCCATGTCATTTGAGCACTGTTCCCATCGATTTGGGCAATTTTCAGGCCGTCTGCAGACCGCCAGGGGGAGCAGCCTGAAAAATGCTCGAGTTTCCCATAGACTTACATTGGGCTCGTTGCTTGGCTCGAGCACCCGAGCATTCCAATTTGCTCTACCTAAGCATCGAGCACCCGAGCATTTTAGTGCTCGCCCATCTCTACTGTATGCCCTCTATGTCTGTAAGAAAGTGTAAACAACTGCATATCATCCACAGTGTAACGGCCCGTGTAAGTGGATAAACCAGACTATAATTAAGATATTGCATGCCATACCTGCTCAGCAGAGAGCCGATTGGCCAAATCTACTGCCAGAGTTGGTCTTTCTCTACAATAACAATGTCCATTGATCCACCAGGTATGCGCCTTATTATCTAATATTTGGTCGACAAGGAAGACGACCACCGGATGTTGCCTTGGAAGTGCGAGTTCCAGAGACAGTTAACACTCTGCCACACACTGATTCTAGAGCATCAACGATGACTAGAAGAAGCTAATAACATTGTGGAAGAGCGAATGAAAGTCATTGTTCACAGAATCACAGCTGGAATGCGAAAGAAAAACCCCTGACAGTTGGAGATTGAGTCTGGTTTAAAAAAGCATCATCGCACCAGCAAGCTAAATGAGAAGTGGAAGACTTGCCCATACATCATTCGAGCTACCCCTCTACCTGGAGTAGAGATCTACAAAATCTCTAAAGAGAATGAAGAGACAATGAAGGTGGTACATCATAGTCAGCTAAAGCTTTGCCTGATAAATGACATCTGAGAACCCTCTAGAGATGGTCGCAGAGATGACATCACTGACAATCCACAAAATGACTTCAGAGCTGATCTCAGGGTGAATCCTTCAGAGACTGCCATTCCAGATGAGGTACCCCCTGACAAAAGGTCAGAGACAGCTACAAGATGTACAGGTAATATGTTTCCTGTTGGCTGGCCATTTGATCCTTGTTTGCAGTGGTCCTTTCCACAACCCGTCTACCCACAGTACGAACTTGTTGACTTTCAGCTGCCCCTTGCTGAATGTATTGACTCTGAATCCCTTGAGAATGAGACCCTATCAGGCATCACGAGTAACTCTTTGAGAAGGTCAGAGAGAGTGACAAAGGGCCATGTGTCAGCAAGATACCTTGAATGACGGAGTTACTTCTTTATGTACTTTAATTGGAATTATTAAATGAGAAAATAGCCGACTACGAAAAACTTTGTGATAAAACAGCCCCATATTCTTCTTTTCCATCATTTTATGCAATGATGGACCTTGAAAGACTTTTGAATGATGTTATATTTGTTCCAGGTTTTATACAGAGACTCATGAACCCCTGATATATCACTGTTTGCATTTCATGTGTCTTTCTCTTCCAGTTTGATCTGGACAATGTAAGAAGATCCAGATGTATGGGGACATGCATATTTTTTAAAGTGGGTGAATATGTAATGCCCTAGTTGTAATATAATAGCTCCTATATATGAGAAACCACAGCCTTAGCTGCAGCCAGCTGTGTGCTAAGAATTGTGAATACAAGCAGAAAGTGAAGCTGAGGAATCACTGCTCCTGATATACAGTACAGACCAAAAGTTTGGACACACCTTCTCATTTAAAGATTTTTCTGTATTTTCAAGACTATGAAAATTGTACATTCACACTGAAGGCATCAAAACTATGAATTAACACATGTGGAATTATATACTTAACAAAAAAGTGTGAAACAACTGAAAATATGTCTTATATTCTAGGTTCTTCAAAGTAGCCACCTTTTGCTTTGATGACTGCTTTGCACACTCTTGGCATTCTCTTGATAAGCTTCAAGAGGTAGTCACCGGAAACGGTCTTCCAACAATCCCAGAGATGCTTAGCACTTGTTAGCCCTTTTGCCTTCACTCTGCGGTCCAGCTCACCCCAAACCATCTTGATTGGGTTCAGGTCTGGTGACTGTGGAGGCCAGGTCATCTGGCGTAGCACCCCATCACTCTCCCTCTTGGTCAAATAGCCCTTACACAGCCTGGAGGTGTGTTTGGGGTCTTTGTCTTGTTGAAAAATAAATGATGGTCCAGCTAAACGCAAACCAGATGGAATAGCATGCCGCTGCAAAATGCTGTGGTAGCCATGCTGGTTCAGTATGCCTTCAATTTTGAATAAATCCCCAACAGTGTCACCAGCAAAGCACCCCCACACCATCACACCTCCTCCTCCATGCTTCACGGTGGGAACCAGGCATGTAGAGTCCATCCATTCACCTTTTCTGCATCGCACAAAGACACGGTGGTTGGAACCAAAGATCTCAAATTTGGACTCATCAGACCAAAGCAAAGATTTCCACTGGTCTAATGTCCATTCCTTGTGTTCTTTAGCCCGAACAAGTCTCTTCTGCTTGTTGCCTGTCCTTAGCAGTGGTTTCTAGTAGCTATTTTACCATGAAGGCCTGCTGCACAAAGTCTCCTCTTAACAGTTGTTGAAGAGATGTGTCTGCTGCTAGAACTCTGTGTGGCATTGACCTGGTCTCTAATCTGAGATGCTGTTAACCTGCAATTTCTGAGGCTGGTGACTCGGATAAACTTATCCTCAGAAGCAGAAGTGACTCTTGGTCTTCCTTTCCAGGGGTGGTCCTCATGTGAGCCAGTTTCTTTGTAGCGCTTGATGGTTTTTGCAACTGCACTTGGGAACACTTTCAAAGTTTGCCCAATTTTTCGGACTGACTGACCTTCATTTCTTAAAGTAATGATGGCCACTCGTTTTTCTTTACTTAGCTGCTTTTTTCTTGTCATAATACAAATTCTAACAGTCTATTCAGTAGGACTATCAGCTGTGTATCCACCAGACTTCTGCACAACACAACTGATGGTCCCAACCCCATTTATAAGGCAAGAAATCCCACTTATTAAACCTGACAGGGCACATCTGTGAAGTGAAAACCATTTCCGGTGACTACCTCTTGAAGCTCATCAAGAGAATGCCAAGAGTGTGCAAAGCAGTCATCAAAGCAAAAGGTGGCTACTTTGAAGAACCTAGAATATAAGACATATTTTCAGTTGTTTCACACTTTTTTTTGTTAAGTATATAATTCCACATGTGTTAATTCATAGTTTTGATGCCTTCAGTGTGAATTTACAATTTTCATAGTCATGAAAATACAGAAAAATCTTTAAATGAGAAGGTGTGTCCAAACTTTTGGTCTGTACTGTATATATATATATATATATATATATATATGACGCGCCCCCTGGGACATATTCCTTTTTGAGGGGAATACCCGGCACCGGATCAGATGGGGGGTTGTAGTCTCCGAGCGGCTGTGACCCGGTCCCGTGCCCAGGGCGTCAAGCTCAGTGTTATGTGGCAGTCCTACAGATGTTATTAAAGTTCTTTTGTGTCGACTACGCCACCCGTTGTGATGCGGTCACTGTGGCCGCCGCTGCAGCAGGGTCCGCTGAGGCTGATGGTGGGTGCGCAGCTTGGTGGGATAACCCCCAACGGGAGGGGTATAGCCTCAGAGGGGACAGGCGCAGAGGATGGGGGTTGTGGTGGTGCGGTGCAGCCGGCAATGAAGACAGACTCGGGTTGTGCAGTTAAGGGTGTTTACTTACTGCTGATGTTGTACTGGTCACTCCAGCTGCTAGTGACCACCCGAGCCGTGCTGCGTCCACCAGGTCCTGGATCCGGCCAACCCCCAAACAAGTCCAGAGCGTGGCCCTGAGCTCTCCCTCTGTCCTTTCTTCAGCCGTCCCCACCAGGGATTCACCTAGGTCCAGCTCCCTCGGGCCTTCTTTTGGGACACCCTTGGCCCTGGGTTCCCTGACCCTTCATGTGGTGTGCCTTCGGGGTGAATGTGGTGGGTGACCGTGGCAAACGCTGCCCACGATCTCCGGTCTCTGGCTAGGGATTGTTTTTGCCCCCACCAGCTTGGGTTCCGGTACCCTGATGCTGACTCCTCACCCGGTGCTCTAATTTGGGTTCTTGGGTCCCTTCAGTCTTCCCCCTCTGGGTCTTTCTCTGCTCCACTCTCTCTCTCTCCAGGGCTGCTGTTTCCTTCTCTCTCCTCTCCAACTCACTTTCTGCGTCTGAACTTGTCCTCTGCAGCTGACTGACCCTGATCTTAGTTGGTGCCCACCTTATATACACCCTCTATGTGTGAGCTCAGGTGACCAGCACCCAATGAGCTCCTATCTTTACCCAGGCTGCTCCCCCTATCTGCCCCTACACTACTTGGGATGTACCACCCCCCTCCCACTCCAGCCAGGAACAGACTCGGTCGTACCTGCACATTTCTAAGTGGGAGTACCGTCGGCCTGTTCCTCGGAAATGGGATGTATGTAGTGCATGCAGCCTACCGAGCTCAGTTCCACACTCCATCCTTACCCGGGAGTGGAATATCACACCTCTGGGTTGAGGTGCAATACCCCTGTAGCAGCCGAATCCTCAGGGTGCTACATTCCCCCCTGGTAAATCACAGCACGTCCTCGGGCTGTAAGACATAACACCAAAACATACAAATTTTTGCATAAACATATAAAACATATAAAACATTATATATATATATATCAATATAAAACATTCTCGTCGCCTCTGGCTCCTCCTCCGGTCACTGTGCAACGTGTGACCGGGTAAAGTGCGACAGTCTCTCTAGAAAACTGGTTTTCCTCTAAAACCGGTAGGGGGCGCTTTAGGACGCGCAACTATATACAAGGATATGGCCGCTCTCAGTCCTCGGCCAGGTATTAGGGAAGAATGACCGCTCTCAGTCCTCGGTCAGTGGGATTAAGGGAAATACGGGTAACAGTTCACACATGCTGGTCCCAACGGGGACTATATTAGCAACAGCAACAGTTTCAGTTTCAGTTTCAGTTCAGGGTGCCCCGACGGGCAACTATATACAGCTTCTGCTTCGCTGTCCTTAGCGACGGCGTCCTCCTGCTCTTGCTTTATGGTTACCTTTGGCTTCAGACCCGTCCGGGTCCTCTTGCTCTTCCTCCTCACACCGCAGCTCTTCCTCCGTCAGGCGATGCACATGGAGGGCGTAGGGACCTTTGGCACACTTGTGCCGGGTGATGGTGACCTCGTCCCCGATATAAAGGTCACGACCTCTGTGTCCCTCCGGTAGGTGGGACTCAACGTCTCTCCTGGTTACGAAGACGTCGCCTAGGGTGTGGTGGTCTCGGATGAAGCCCCACCCATGCTGCAGGTTAAACTTTATCACAGTCCCGGTGGTGCGGGGACTATGCGCTGCACGGGGGTCTCTCCTGGCCCGGCTCTTCTGCTCCGCGCTCTTTACTTGAGCTAGCTGTTCCCGGACCCGCCTCTCTCTCCGCTCCCTCTCGAAGTCCTCGAGCTGTTGGCGGCAGCACTCAGCACGCTCCGCTGCAGCTGCCCTGGTTTCCTGAGTGAACCCCATTAGATCTTCTCCGGTGGGGTCCCACTCAAACTGCGCTTCCGCTAGCGGGGGCGAGATCCTTATTACGGGCTTCGGAGCCGGAATCAGGGGTGCACACATGGCCCCAACCCTCCTCTGGTGCTCCAGTTCGTAATACTTCTGGGGCCAGATGAAAGGCTGCCCGTCCGGCCACGTGTGCTGGGCAAACAAGTCCTCTCCCAGACGCGGCACCCTTGGTTTTACGGGTGCGGGCGCGGTGGTGGTGGCGCCCGGGTTGCCCAGGCCTTGCGGCCAGGCCTGGGGCACCTGGAAGGTGAAGGGCACCGTTAATACGGCGGCGCCCTGGGCTACCTGGCCTTGCGACCAGGCCGGAGGCTCCGCGGAGGTAGGGGGCGCTGTTGGTGATGCGACGCCCGGGAATTCTAGGCCCTGCGACCAGGCTGGTGGTACTTCCTGCTTGGTCACGCTCTGGGTCGAGGCGTGTGACGTCACAGGGGTCGCGGCGGCGGCTTCCGGTTGGGGCCTAGTCTGCGTCGGTGACATGGCGTTTTCGGGCACAGCAGGGGGACTTTCGGGCTCTGCGACGGGGAGCTGGGGCAGGTAAGCGGTGTCACGGCTTGGGGTATAGGCGTCCCCTTTACCTGCCTCCATGCGTTCGGCTCCCTCCTCGGCGCCGTCTCCGGCCTTGGGTCCTCCCGCGCCATCCTCAGAGGCGGTCTGCTTCCTCATCTCGGCTGGCGTGCTCCGGGTCTTGGTTTGCTGGGCCATCTCCCGGCTCCACTCCGCCAATGTCTCTCGCTGTACCCGGGCCATCCTCCGTGCGAGGCCCTCCAGGGCAGTCTGTGCACACTCCCGGTCTCGGGGGAGCTGTGCAAGGACCTCCACTAGGCCTAGTGGGGTCGTGGTGTCCAGCAGGCTCCTGACCAACGGGTCGGTGCTGCTCTGCTCTTCTTCCAGCAGGCTCCTGGCCAGCGGGCCGGTGCTGCTCTGCTCTCTGGACATCTCCGGGTGAGCTTCTCTGCTACTCCTTGTTAGACTTCTTGCCTCCGGGTGCGCTCGCTCCAGACTGCTCCAGGCGGCACCCATCTTCGCTCTTTTCTTTCGTCTCCTCCCACTTCGAGGGCGGTCCCGGGGCAACTCGGTGACTGTCAGCTCCAGGGGTAGTTCTTTCACGCTGACAGACACCTCCAGCATCACAGTCTCTGTTGGTGGGGGCGGTTTCCACTTTTGGCGCCATTTTCTGTCCCGGCCCACGATGGGAGGCGGCCTCCTGCCCTCCTTTGGCACGCCCATAATGGCGTCCGCTGCTCTTCCAAGGCGGGAAATCTTCGGATTTGGCGGGAAGCGTCGCCCAGTGGCGGGAAACTCTGCAGATGGCGGGAACAAGCTGGAAATGGCGGACAATCGGCGGGAAACGACCTGTGATGGGGTCCGATGGCGTGGACCCTCCGGAACCGGCGGGAGACTTCTTTCTGAGGTAAACTTGCACTTTTCTTCAGGCACGCAGTACCCGGGTGTTGCGGGCACGTAATCCTGCCGACTACGCCAAAGTTGACGCGCCCCCTGGGACATATTCCTTTTTGAGGGGAATACCCGGCACCGGATCAGATGGGGGGTTGTAGTCTCCGAGCGGCTGTGACCCGGTCCCGTGCCCAGGGCGTCAAGCTCAGTGTTATGTGGCAGTCCTACAGATGTTATTAAAGTTCTTTTGTGTCGACTACGCCACCCGTTGTGATGCGGTCACTGTGGCCGCCGCTGCAGCAGGGTCCGCTGAGGCTGATGGTGGGTGCGCAGCTTGGTGGGATAACCCCCAACGGGAGGGGTATAGCCTCAGAGGGGACAGGCGCAGAGGATGGGGGTTGTGGTGGTGCGGTGCAGCCGGCAATGAAGACAGACTCGGGTTGTGCAGTTAAGGGTGTTTACTTACTGCTGATGTTGTACTGGTCACTCCAGCTGCTAGTGACCACCCGAGCCGTGCTGCGTCCACCAGGTCCTGGATCCGGCCAACCCCCAAACAAGTCCAGAGCGTGGCCCTGAGCTCTCCCTCTGTCCTTTCTTCAGCCGTCCCCACCAGGGATTCACCTAGGTCCAGCTCCCTCGGGCCTTCTTTTGGGACACCCTTGGCCCTGGGTTCCCTGACCCTTCATGTGGTGTGCCTTCGGGGTGAATGTGGTGGGTGACCGTGGCAAACGCTGCCCACGATCTCCGGTCTCTGGCTAGGGATTGTTTTTGCCCCCACCAGCTTGGGTTCCGGTACCCTGATGCTGACTCCTCACCCGGTGCTCTAATTTGGGTTCTTGGGTCCCTTCAGTCTTCCCCCTCTGGGTCTTTCTCTGCTCCACTCTCTCTCTCTCCAGGGCTGCTGTTTCCTTCTCTCTCCTCTCCAACTCACTTTCTGCGTCTGAACTTGTCCTCTGCAGCTGACTGACCCTGATCTTAGTTGGTGCCCACCTTATATACACCCTCTATGTGTGAGCTCAGGTGACCAGCACCCAATGAGCTCCTATCTTTACCCAGGCTGCTCCCCCTATCTGCCCCTACACTACTTGGGATGTACCACCCCCCTCCCACTCCAGCCAGGAACAGACTCGGTCGTACCTGCACATTTCTAAGTGGGAGTACCGTCGGCCTGTTCCTCGGAAATGGGATGTATGTAGTGCATGCAGCCTACCGAGCTCAGTTCCACACTCCATCCTTACCCGGGAGTGGAATATCACACCTCTGGGTTGAGGTGCAATACCCCTGTAGCAGCCGAATCCTCAGGGTGCTACATATATATATATATATATATAACTGCATTACTCTACTGGATAGTAACTGTGATTGCTGTATAACATGGCGAGGGGAGGTAGCTGTGGCCAAGGTACTCATCTCTTATGCTCTGGGACATTACATGAAGGTGGGTGTCCTGCCTGGGTGTGTGGACTTGTGTTGCGAGGCTGCTATGCCCGTGCAGGCTGCATTTTGCTAGTTGGCCAGAACCAGTTGTTTAACAGTTCAAGGAGGGAGACCACCAGTTTAAAATAAACTTTTTACTGAACATTAACTTGGGGAGGGTTATAAACAGTAGATGACCATCCTCGGCCATCCAGGACCTGCAAAACACCAACACACTCCTGCACATAACTTATATCACCAGATGCTCTGAAAGATACTGAGCCACTCTCCTGTACATTACTTTGAACAAACCAGATTAAGTCTCTTTCTTTTGCTAGAGAAACATGGAACCAGTCCTCTTGGTTAGCACCCTAAAACTACAACCATCGGAGTCCTTTTTAGCCTGGCACCAGTTCTTCAGGTTAATTTAATCCCTTTGAACAAGGATCCTCAAGCCAACAACATGACACAGCCCATCCCTGTAAGGGTAGCCCTTCACGTCAATGGCATCGTCCATTGTGCCCCATCAGTCCGTAGGACGGGGACATAGACCATTTGATTCACATCTGTCTACAAGACAGGAACACACTGAATGAAATTCAGTCCTTGACTGAGGGTGTAGGACAGCGGATGCAGTGTCTCCTAATCCAGCAGGGGTATGCGTAACGAGCACAAGAAAACTTATGGCGGGAATCCACTTGGTCCCTGTGTGGCCATCAATGTGGTGAAGTCCCGGATACATACGTCACACACCCAATGAAACTTTGGTTTTCACTTTTCAGGAATCCAGCATTTTCAAGATGATTAGGTGCACAAGCACTACTTGGCCTTCTTCAATTCCGACTCCGTCTCCGTTTATTATTCTTCGATGCATCCTGGATCCGTTCCTTCTTCCTCCTTCTCTGGAGGACTCGGGGACAGCCTTCATCTTGCTCCTGGAGCTCTGTTTCCCTGCTCCTGACCTACAGGCCGGCCAAACTCTGACACCATATGGGCCCAAGCCATGTAGAAATGGGCCACCACTCCCCGCATCACCTGGAGCACAGCTTCCACCACCTCACATAGTTACATAGTTGCATAGTTTATAAGGCCGAAAAAAGACAAGCGTCCATCCAGTTCAGCCTATTTCTTGTGTACTGCAGCTATTCCGCAGCGTTGATCCAGGGGAAGGCAAAAAAAACCCATGCGGTATAGGCCAATTTACATCATTGAGGAAAAATTCACTTCCCGACTCCAATCTGGCAGTCAGATTAAATCCCTGGATTAATTAACTATCACTAAGCATAAGATGTAATTTTATTGTTCTCAAGAAAGGCGTCCAGGCCTCTCTTGAACTCATTAAGTGAGTTGGACATCACCACTTCCTCTCCCAGAGAGTTCCAGAGTCTCACGGCTCTGACCGTAAAGAATCCCCTTCTATGCTGGTGCAGGAACCTCCTTTCCTCCAGATGCATAGTGTGCCCCTTCGTCTTTGTCACCATCCTTGGTATAAACAGGTCATGGGAGAGATCTCTGTACTGCCCCCTGATGTATTTATACATGTTTATGAGGTCTCCCGTAAGCATTCTCTTTTAAAACGTAAATAGGCCTAATTTTGACAACCTCTCTGGGTATTCTAGTCCCTCCATTCCCTTTATTACCTTAGTCGCCCTCCTTTGTACCCTCTCTAGCTCCAATATGTCTTTCCTGAGCACCGGAGCCCAGAACTGTGCACAATATTCTAAGTGCGGCCTTACCAGCGCTTTATACAGAGGAAGAACAATGTTCTCATCATATGCCCATATTCCTCTTCTGATGCATGCCATGACTCTATTTGCCTTCGCAGCTGCTGCCTGACACTGGGCACTCCAATTTCATTTGCCATTAACCAAGACGCCCAGGTCCTTCTCCATGTCAGATTTCCCCAACGGTTTCCCATTTAATATGTATGGGTGACTGCTGTTTTTCTTTCCCATGTGCATGACCTTACATTTATCGGCATTGAACCCCATCTGCCATTTTTTGGCCCAACTCCCCAATTTATCTAAATCTTCCTGTAGCTGTGCCCTATCCTCATCTGTATTAACTACTTTACAAAGTTTAGTATCATCTACAAATATTGCTATTTTACTATGCAACCCTTCCACTAGATCATTAATAAATATATTAAATAATATAGGGCCCAAGACAGACCCTTGAGGCACCCCGCTAGTAACCCTGACACACCCTGAGCTTACTCCATTGATAACCACCCTCTGCTTTCTATCACTCAGCCAGCTATTTACCCACTTGCACAAATTATCCACCAGACCAAGCATTCTCATTTTATATACCAACCTTTTGTGTGGCACGGTATCAAACGCTTTGGAGAAGTCAAGGTATACAACATCCACTGACTCTCCCCGGTCCAGCTGTGAGCTCACCTCCTCGTAGAAGGCCATCAGGTTTGTTTGGCAGGAGCAATCCCTCATGAATCCTTGTTGATATGGAGTTAGACAGTTATTATCATTAAGATATTCTACAATAGCATCTCTAAGAAATCCTTCAAACAATTTACCCACAACAGACGTTAAGCTTACTGGTCTATAGTTCCCAGGGTCACTTTTAGACCCCTTTTTGAATATTAGTACCACATTTGCTTGGCGCCAGTCTAGTGGGACAGTCCCTGTCCATAAAGAGTGCTTGAATATAAGATACAGCAGCCTGTCTATCACATTACTTAATTCTTTTAGTACCCGGGGGTGTATGTCATGTGGGCCTGGTGACTTGTCTATTTTGATATTATTTAGGCGTTTCTGAACTTCCTCCTGGGTTAGGTGGGTGATATTTAGCGGAGGGTTTACTTTATCACTCTGCATTTCCTCCGATAAATAGTTTTCTTTTGTGAAAACAGTGGAGAAGAAGCTATTGAGTAGGTTTGCCCTCATCGCCCTCTATGATTTTACCCAGGTTATTTTTCAATGGGCCAACTCCATCAGTTTTAATCCTTTTACTGTTTATATAGTTAAAGAACAGTTTGGGATTCGTTTTACTTTCCTTGGCAATTAGTCTCTCTGTCTCCTCTTTTGCTATTCTTATTTGTTTCTTACAGATTTTGTTTTTTTCCCTATAAGATATTAGCGCTTCCTCGCTGCCTTCTTGTTTAAGTTTACCGAAAGCCCTTTTTTTGTTTTTCATTGCCCTCTTGACTTCCTTATTTAGCCACATTGGCTTCTTCCTATTCCTAGCCCTTTTATTCCCATAAGGTATGTACCTTCTACAGTGACTATGTAGGACTGTTTTGAAAATTTCCCATTTTCTATCCGTGCTCCTATTACTGAAGATACTATCCCAGTCTATAAGGTGAAGGGCATCTCTTAGCTGATCAAACTTTGCCCTCCTGAAGTTCAGTGTTTTTGTGACTCCCTTGCTGGGCACCCTACTGAAGCACATGTGGAATTGTATAATGTTGTGGTCACTATTTCCCAGGTGCCCCCCGACCTGCACCTCAGTTATTCTGTCTGGCCTCTTAGTTAATATTAAGTCTTAAAGGGCCGTCCCTCTAGTTGGTTCCTGCACAAGTTGTGACAAATAATTGTCTTTGATAATTGACAGAAACCTATTTCCTTTCTGAGATCGACAGCTTTCGGTTTCCCAGTCTATATCGGGGTAGTTGAAGTCCCCCATAATAATCACCTCGTTATTTTTTGCTACTTCGTCTATTTGTCTCATTAATAGACTTTCCGTGGCTTCTGCTATATTTGGTGGTTTATAACAGACTCCTATGATAATTTTATTATCGTTTTTTGCCCCATGTATCTCCACCCATAAGGACTTGACCTCCTCATTTCCCTCCCATACATCCTCCCGTATTGTAGGCTTTAGATACGTCTTTACATATAGACAGACTCCACCCCCTTTCCGATTTCTTCGATCCCTTCTAAACAGACTGTAACCCTGTAAGTTAACTGCCCAGCCATAGCTTTCATCTAACCATGTCTCGGTTATTCCCACTATGTTATAGTTACCTGTAGATATTTCTGCTTCCAGTTCATCCATCTTGTTTGTCTGGCTTCTGGCATTTGCTAGCACGCAGTTTACACGATTTTGTTTTGTTCCAATCTTCTCCCTGTGGATTGTATTAGAAATTTTCTTACCTCCCTTCCAAGTATCTTGTCTTGGACCTTCTTTGTCGCACTTCATATCTTTCATTAGTATGTTCTTTGGTTTCATGTTCGTGTCTGGCGTTTTTCTTCCCATCCCCTCTTCTTCTAGTTTAACGCCCTCCTGATGAGTGTTGCGAGTCTCCTGGCGAATGTGTGTTTCCCGGGTTTGTTGAGGTGTAGTCCGTCTCTGGCAAGGAGTCCGTCATAGAGGTAATTCACACCGTGGTCCAGGAATCCAAATCCTTGTTGTCTGCACCATCGTCTCAGCCAGTTGTTCACATCAAGGATCCTGTTCCATCTCCTGACGCCATGCCCGTCTACTAGAAGGATAGAAGAAAAAACTACCTGCGCATCCAGTTCTTTTACTTTCTTCCCCAATGCTTCAAAGTCCTTGCAGATTGTCGGTAGGTCCTTCCTTGCCGTGTCATTGGTGCCAACATGTATCAGAAGAAATGGGTGGACATCCTTGGAACTGATGAGCTTCGGTATCCTATCGGTAACATCCTTGATCTTCGCACCTGGGAGGCAGCATACTTCTCTTGCGGTTATGTCCGGTCTGCAGATAGCTGCTTCTGTTCCTCTCAGTAGTGAGTCTCCCACCACCACCACTCTTCTTCCCTTCTTGGCTGTCCTTTTTCTTGTCGCTTCTGGGTGTTTCTGGGTGCTCTTTTCTTTTTTGCTTGCTGGTAGTGCCTCATCCTTAGGTGTGCCATCTTCGTCCTCCACAAGTCCTTGGAATCTGTTTCTCAGTTGTGTGGTTGGTGGTGTCTCCATGGTCTTCTTGCTTCTTTTGGTCACTTGCCTCATCTGGTCTCGGGTCTCGGCCATCCACCACTTCACATCTGTCGCCATACAATCCTGCAGCAAACCAATTGCGTACCACCTGCGAGAGCCATGCAATTTCAGGAACATTACCCACTCACCCTGCCAGAGATCATGTAGCCTCCGGGGCAGGTATTGCATCACTAACATCCACCTCTTTATATAAATGTTGTGGCTAGTCCTATGTTTGCCAATGTATCCAGACCCTCCTTGCTGGTTAAAGCTAACAACTTCTCCAAATGAGGCCCATTCCTTAAAGTGGGCGGCTAGGGAACTCACCAGCATCTCTTCGGCTCTCATTTCGACTCTGCTCTTCTGAGCTTCCGATCATACTGCACCACTCTTCTTTCTCCAACTTACAACCCACAAATGGCGCCATCTCTTCCACCGCTTGGTGCTCATTGCAACTACGTCTCTTGCGGGTGGGGTTATCTTCAGCTCAATATCCTGTTTCTCTATCTCCTCCACTTATTTTCTTAAGTCACACCTTCCTGGGTTGGCCTTTCCCTCTATTTCATTTTACTGCATCAGCCACTCCTCACTGTAGGTTGGCATTTCTAGTTCCAACACTCCCTCTGGTAGGCATAACCTCTAGACGGCTTCACAGCTCTTCATGCCCCTTTGTTCAAATAATGAACCAAATGGGAAAACCCATAATAATAATAATAATTTTTATTTATATAGCACCAACATATTCCGCAGCACTTTACAATTAAGTGGGGACATGTACAGACAATAGATCCAATACAAGCTGAGACAGTTTAAACAGTTACATCTGAAGTGAGGTCCCTGCTCGCAAGCTTACAATCTACAAGGAAAAGGGGGGACACAATAGGTGAAAAGTGCTTGTTCTTTCAGGTCTGGCAATTATAGTAAATATGGATTTTCATATATAGCTGCATGATCCGGTCATCAGCCAGTATGTTTAAGTGCAATAATAAAGTATCGAGTGCAGTTATCGTGTGCATGGAGGGTGTAGAGACAGATAAACAGTAGGGAGCAGATTCTGAATAGTATTTAGGAGGGAACAGGGGAAAGTTAGTTAACTTGGTATTTGAGGTGGTAGGCCTGTTTAAAGAGATAGGTTTTTAAAGCGCGCTTGAAGACATGGGGGCTAGGCATCAATCGGATCGTCTGGGGTAGAGCATTCCAGAGAACTGGTGCAGCACGGGAGAAGTCTTGGAGACGGAGGTGCGAGGTTCGGATTATGGGGGAAGTTAGTCTTAGGTCGTTTGTGGAACGGAGGGCACGTGTAGGACGATAGACTGAGATGAGAGAGGAGATATAAGGTGGTGCAGAACTGTGGAGAGCTTTGTGGGTGAGAGCAATGAGTTTATATTGGATCCTGTAGCGAATGGGTAACCAATGTAATGACTGGCACAAGGTGGAGGCATCGGTGAAGCGGCTGGACAGAAATACGACCCTGGCTGCCGCATTCAGAGCGGATTGGAGAGGGGAAATTTTGGTAAGAGGGAGACCGATCAGAAGAGAGTTGCAGTAGTCCAGACGAGCGTGAATAAGAGCGACAGTCAGTGTTTTAGCAGTTTCAAAGGTGAGAAAAGATCAGATTCTGGAGATGTTTTTAAGATGCAGGTGACAAGAGCGAGTGAGTGATCGGATATAGGGAGTAAAGGAAAGGTTAGTGTCGAATATGACCCCAAGGCAGCGGGCGTGCTGCTTGGGAGCTATGGTTGAACCCTCCAAGGTAATTTCGATGTTAGGTAGAGTTAGGTTAGTAGAGGGGGGAAACACAAGAAGTTCAGTTTTGGAGAGATTCAGTTTAACCCATATAATTATCCCTCTTTAAACAGGCTATAAAATTTAACTTTCAATCTTTATATTAAAATGTGAATGTAAGAGGGTATTGATATATTATCCCTAATCAGCCAAAATGATAAATAGACTAAAATCTATGATGTTCTGATGGTACCACTAGTGATGGGTGTCATCACTAGAGCTGAATGGAATAAATATATCTCAGCACGTGTCCCGCCAACATGTTCACCGCACTATCGGCGTCCTTTGTTCATTCTATGTCCATAATGGGCGGGACCTTCATGTAGTTCTGTTCCATTAACCGCTATCACTAAATCCATGTTCGGTGCCATTTTAGACCGCGTAACTCGAGTCTTCCTCACATCACTCTGCTTTTCCGCCATTCTCCACGTAACTCGAGTCTTCCCCGCACCACTATGCTTTTCTAGCTGCAAGACTCTGTCTTGCCGACTACGTGTGTAACATGGCACGGGGCAATAACCATGGGCGAGGTACTCATCTCTTACACCATAGCATTTTACATGAAGGTGGGGGTCCTGGCTGGGTGTGTGGACTTGTTTTGTGAGGGTGCTATGCCCATGCAGGCCCCATGTAACCAATGTTGCTAGTTGGCCAGTACCAGATGTTTATCAGTTCAAAGAGGGAGACCACCAGTTTAAAATAAACTTTTTACTGAACATTAACTTGGGGAGAGTTATATACAGTAGATAGCGGGCACATTTCTTCTCAAACATTTCCTTGACAATGCATAGCATTTTCCTCACACAAATTCACTCCCTTTCTCTTTTCTTTCTTTACTTGTCCTCTGTCTTCACTATTCCTAAATACTTCACTACAATCTAGCTCAACACTACAGTTCAGCTAGCAAGAGTCTTTTACTCAACCCATGGTTCCATGCCTTCTTTGCCCATAGGGGAGCTCCTTTGCCAGTATGGCCGGTACTTATCTCCTCTATCTCTGACACTGTGGAACTCCCGCTCGGGGCACTCTCCTCATCTTACATACTCCGTCCTGCTGGACCCTTTATCTTTAGGAGTTATATACTCTGGATCTTACTGCTAAGCGTCTTCTCTCAGGACCCATCTCTGATAAATCACTCTGTCTCTCAGTCACTCTTGTTAGTTTCTGCTCTAGATCATGCTATCTCCCTCCTGGTCTCCTCTAACTTCTAGGGTCACTCAAGAAATGCGGCACTGCTCACACCAGACTTTAGGTCTCTTCTCTATGCACTCTGGGCTCTATCTGACTTCTCAACAGTAGACTGTCTTGTTCCCTTCAGCCCACCCTCTCCCAATCTGGGCTAGTCCCAAACATTAACTCTTGCTATTCCAACTGTCAAGCAATTCACATTATCAATATCTTTATCGCACATCACAGTTCACATTACACAACACAACAACATTTGTTTTCTTCAAAGGGGAACATGGGCAATATGTCCATCTCCTTACATTTGCATAGAAATTGAGTCTTTGTTCAAGCCTCATTAATATGAGTGTACCTGTGTAATCTTGCAACAAGTAAATGTTATCAACTGCTCCTGTGGCCTCCCTGTTTTCTGGGCTATTTGGAGTGTACCATATTACATCACACTACTAAGAAGCAGAGGTTAATAAAGTACAACCTGGTGTAATCAACTTTCTTTAATTTTTGTCACTGCCATGGCGGAGTTGTAACTTCCGCAAACCACATGGTACATGGTATGACACTATCTGTAGCTCCTAGCCCTGCATGATGGCTTATTCACTTCGCTGGTTAGTCTGGGCCTTGTCTGTCAGACTTTGGCTCTATCTGCACCCACTGAAGACTTCCCACTGAGCAGACAATGCACACACTATTGGGGCACATTCCTTCTGACCCTGTTACAATCTGTCTACAACAACTCCCCCCAAAAAAGATGATATGGCAAGAAGTGACATGCCCTAATTTCTCACTTCCATACCAGTAACAGTTCCATACCAGTCATGTAGCACATAAGACAGTGATTCTACTCACCATGGTTCTTCCATAAAAAACAACTTTAGTACTCCTTAGTATAACAAAATAGTGTAAGTCACAGTACATTTCATACTTAGTTCCTCCGTTACCTCATGTGCCACTCCGACCTTTTCTAATAGAGATCACCACAAAAAGATGTTTGCCCAAATCACCTTTTATAGCGTGCAGCACAAACGTGTGGTTTAGGGTAAGCTTGTCTGCTGTATAAGAAGATAAAAAGATGTTCTCTGCCACAAAATGATGACTTATTGCTCAGTGGGGCTTCTTCACTCCCAGCATCTGTGGGAGTTTTAAAAGTTAGATCTCAACTAATCCTGGGAATGAAGGGGTTTGCACAGTGGAGCTCTTATGTTCTGTAAGAGGGGCAGTGCTGCTGGTCCCTGCTAAGTTGGTGGCAGGGTTGCCAATGTAACATTTTATTTTTTCTGGACAGCTTATCAAAAAATCACGGACAGACAATATTTTTTACGGACACATTAGAAAACCATAATAAATCATTCAGTATGGCGGCGCTGAGGAGACACGCGAGTACTCCTGTGACAGATATGAAGACATCATCTGCATTCACTGTAAACTGTAAAATGCTAATAATTATAGTCCAAATAATCTGTATAAGATTCTTCATCTTCAAAAAAATCACGAGCACCCCAAATTTTTTTTTTACAGACAGGGCAAAAAAGTACCTTATTTATACGGACTGTCCTGGAATTTCTGAATGGTTGGCAACCCTGGCCGGTGGCTAGAGTCACAACACTAGGGCAATCCTGTGGCCCTTTTTATCTCAGTATTCCTGTTTGCTGTCATTGTTGATTTTTCATATGTTAGGCTAAATTCCCATTGTAAGAAAACACCATGGATTTTCTGCTGCGTGCTACAATTCACAGTGTTATTAAAGTGCATGAGATTTTAAGAAATCTAATTACATGCTCAGAATGTATTTGCAACCTAAATTAACAGATTAACATCCGCAGCAGGGCGAATTATACCCTTTGCTATGGAAAGAGAGAAATGTGCTGCTTCATTGCACGTTTTTCACTAGGATATCAGCAGTGGTGAATACCTCTGTGGGTATCACTGTGCGACCTACGCTGCTACAGGGCTGCAGTAAATACGTTCTGTGGGAACATAGCCTAACAGTTGTGCTCTACTGAGGTACCATGAAACTAATAGCAATAATGGGTTCTGATTTTGTTGGGCCAAATAGAGTTTTCAGTATCTGCACGATCCTGTAAGGCAGAAAACAATCAAGGTCTTGTAACTGTATAGCTGTGATAACATCCACTAGATGGCAGATAGGACATATCCAGCAATATTCTAGAGATGTGAAAAGTGCCCATATGTAAAGGTTTGCCATTTAGCATATTACGTAAATAATTTGTGAAATAATCTGCATTTATTTGTAAATATAATATTGAAAATCATCAATGCTAAAATAATAATAGGCATACCTTTCATACAAGCGTAATTCACACGTTTGATTCAGGTACTGCAGCTTAGTACTTAGTACTTAGTACTGCAGCTTTGCATACTAAAGGAAAAATTGATCAATTATTTAGTAGCATCCTATTAGCACTATCTACAGATGACAGATGCTGTTTACAATAGTTAGTAGTATATAAATGGAGCAAGCAGAGTAGTTGTTAAAGTATGCAGGCTATCAAAAAATTCACCTATCATGTCCACATCAGCCATTACAGACAAGGGCACTGCCTTAACAATCAATCAGAACCTTCATACATGTTGTCTACACATAGTGAAGAGAGGAAGCTACCAACCACTAGAGCCTGTGTACTAATGTCACATCTTATAGGAGTATTGCCACTTATGAGACTAAGCAACAAAAAAAATGAAATTGGGCCATATGTGCAGTTTTAAAAATTATATAATTATAGATGAGCGAATTTATTCAAGGGGTATTAAATTCTCCCAGAATTTTACAAAAATTCGTATTCTCCAGAATGTGGATTTTTCGCAATGCATGATATGCAAAGTGGCTGCCATTTTTCTGAACCATAAAAGGTCAGCAAAAGGTTAAAATAATATATATACTATATATACAGTACAGACCAAAAGTGTGGACACACCTTCTCATTTAAAGATTTTTCTGTATTTTCATGGCTACGAAAATTGTACATTCACACTGAAGGCTTCAAAACTATCAATTAACACATGTGGAATTATATACTTAACAAAAAAGTGTGAAACAACTGAAAATATGTCTTATATTCTAGGTTCTTCAAAGTAGCCACCTTTTGCTTTGATGACTGCTTTGCACTCTCTTGGCATTCTCTTGATGAGCTTCAAGAGGTAGTCACCGGAAATGGTCTTCCAACAATCTTGAAGGAGTTCCCAGAGATGCTTAGCACTTGTTGGCCCTTTTGCCTTCACTCTGCGGTCCAGCTCACCCCAAACCATCTCGATTGGGTTCAGGTCTGGTGACTGTGGAGGCCAGGTCATCTGGCGTAGCACTCCATCATTCTCCCTCTTGGTCAAATAGCCCTTACACAGCCTGGAGGTGTGTTTGGGGTCATTGTCCTGTTGAAAAATAAATGATGGTCCAACTAAACGCAAACCGGATGGAATAGCATGCCGCTGCAAGATGCTGTGGTAGCCATGCTGGTTCAGTATGCCTTCAATTTTGAATAAATCCCCAACAGTGTCACCAGCAAAGCACCCCCACACCATCACACCTCCTCCTCCATGCTTCACGGTGGGAACCAGGCATGTAGAGTCCATCCGTTCACCTTTTCTGCGTCGCACAAAGACACGGTGGTTGGAACCAAAGATCTCAAATTTGGACTCATCAGACCAAAGCACAGATTTCCATTGGTCTAATGTCCATTTCTTGTGTTCTTTAGCCCAAACTTGTCTCTTCTGCTTGTTGCCTGTCCTTAGCAGTGGTTTCCTAGCAGCTATTTTACCATGAAGGCCTGCTGCACAAAGTCTCCTCTTAACAGTTGTTGAAGAGATGTGTCTGCTGCTAGAACTCTGTGTGGCATTGACCTGGTCTCTAATCTGAGCTGCTGTTAACCTGTGATTTCTGAGGCTGGTGACTCAGATACACTTATCCTCAGAAGCAGAGGTGACTCTTGGTCTTCCTTTCCTGGGGCGGTCCTCATGTGAGCCAGTTTCTTTGTAGCGCTTGATGGTTTTTGCAACTGCACTTGGGGACACTTTCAAAGTTTGCCCAATTTTTCGGACTGACTGACCTTCATTTCTTAAAGTAATGATGGCCACTCGTTTTTCTTTACTTAGTTGCTTTTTTCTTGCCATAATACAAATTCTAACAGTCTATTCAGTAGGACTATCAGCTGTGTATCCACCTGACTTCTGCACAAAACAACTGATCGTCCCAACCCCATTTATAAGGCAAGAAATCCCACTTATTAAACCTGACAGGGCACACCTGTGAAGTGAAAACCATTTCCGGTGACTACCTCTTGAAGCTCATCAAGAGAATGCCAAGAGTGTGCAAAGCAGTCATCAAAGCAAAAGGTGGCTACTTTGAAGAACCTAGAATATAAGACATATTTTCAGTTGTTTTACACTTTTTTGTTAAGTATATAATTCCACATGTGTTAATTCATAGTTTTGATGCCTTCAGTGTGAAAATACAATTTTCATAGTCATGAAAATACAGAAAAATCTTTAAATGAGAAGGTGTGTCCAAACTTTTGGTCTGTACTATAAATATATATATATATATATATATACATATATATTATATATACATACATATATAAACATACATACAGTACAGACCAAAAGTGTGGACACACCTTCTCATTTAAAGATTTTTCTGTATTTTCATGACTACGAAAATTGTACATTCACACTGAAGGCTTCAAAACTATCAATTAACACATGTGGAATTATATACTTAACAAAAAAGTGTGAAACAACTGAAAATATGTCTTATATTCTAGGTTCTTCAAAGTAGCCACCTTTTGCTTTGATGACTGCTTTGCACTCTCTTGGCATTCTCTTGATGAGCTTCAAGAGGTAGTCACCGGAAATAGTCTTCCAACAATCTTGAAGGAGTTCCCAGAGATGCTTAGCACTTGTTGGCCCTTTTGCCTTCACTCTGCGGTCCAGCTCACCCCAAACCATCTCGATTGGGTTCAGGTCTGGTGACTGTGGAGGCCAGGTCATCTGGCGTAGCACCCCATCACTCTCCTTCTTGGTCAAATAGCCCTTACACAGCGTGGAGGTGTGTTTGGGGTCATTGTCCTGTTGAAAAATAAATGATGGTCCAACTAAACGTAAACCGGATGGAATAGCATGCCGCTGCAAGATGCTGTGGTAGCCATGCTGGTTCAGTATGCCTTCAATTTTGAATAAATCCCCAAAAGTGTCACCAGCAAAGCATCCCCACACCATCACACCTCCTCCTCCATGCTTCATGGTGGGAACTAGGCATGTAGAGTCCATCCGTTCACCTTTTCTGCGTCGCACAAAGACACGGTGGTTGGAACCAAAGATCTCAAATTTGGACTCATCAGACCAAAGCACAGATTTCCACTGCTCTTATGTCCATTCCTTGTGTTCTTTAGCCCAAACAAGTCTCTTCTGCTTGTTGCCTGTCCTTAGCAGTGGTTTCCTAGCAGCTATTTTACCATGAAGGCCTGCTGCACAAAGTCTCCTCTTAACAGTTGTTAAAGAGATGTGTCTGCTGCTAGAACTCTGTGTGGCATTGACCTTGTCTCTAATCTGAGCTGCTGTTAACCTGCGATTTCTGAGGCTGGTGACTCGGATAAACTTATCCTCAGAAGCAGAGGTGACTCTTGGTCTTCCTTTCCTGGGGCGGTCCTCATGTGAGCCAGTTTCTTTGTAGCGCTTGATGGTTTTTGCAACTGCACTTGGGGACACTTTCAACGTTTTCCCAATTTTTCGGACTGACTGACCTTCATTTCTTAAAGTAATGATGGCCACTCGTTTTTCTTTACTTAGCTGCTTTTTTCTTGCCATAATACAAATTCTAACAGTCTATTCAGTAGGACTATCAGCTGTGTATCCATCAGACTTCTGCACAACACAGCTGATGGTCCCAACCCCATTTATAAGGCAAGAAATCCCACTTATTAAACCTGACAGGGCACACCTGTGAAGTGAAAACCATTTCCGGTGACTACCTCTTGAAGCTCATCAAGAGAATGCCAAGAGTGTGCAAAGCAGTCATCAAAGCAAAAGGTGGCTACTTTGAAGAACCTAGAATATAAGACATATTTTCAGTTGTTTCACACTTTTTTGTTAAGTATATAATTCCACGTGTGTTAATTCATAGTTTTGATGCCTTCAGTGTGAATGTGCAATTTTCATACTCCTGAAAATACAGAAAAATCTTTAAATGAGAAGGTGTGTCCAAACTTTTGGTCTGTACTGTATATATACTATATATTCATACATATATATATATTAAATATACATACATATACAGGTGCATCTCAATAAATTAGAATATCATCAAAAAGTTAATTTATTTCAGTTCTTCAATACAAAAAGTGAAACTCATTTATTATATAGCATCATTACCAACAGAGTGATCTATTTCAAGTGTTTATTTCCTTTAATGTTGATGATTATGGATTACAGCCAATGAAAACACACAAGTCAATTTCTCAGTAAATTAGAATACTTTATAACAACAGCTTGAAAATTTTTTTTAAAATCCGAAATGTTGGCCTACTGAAATATATGTTCAGTAAATGCATTATATGCTTGGTCGGGCTTTTTTGCATCAATTACACAATTACATCAATTGTGTAATTGTGTTTTCATTGGCTGTAATCCATAATCATCAACATTAACAGAAATAAGCACTTGAAATAGATCACTCTGTTTGTAATGACTCTATATAATATATGAGTTTCACTTTTTGTATTGAAGAACTGAAATAAATTAACTTTTTCATGATATTCAAATTTAGTGAGATGCACCTGTATATATTGTGACAAAGTCACTAGTAAAGTGGTAGAGAGGAGATACGTTTCCCTGAGGCTATGGGCGTCAGTGAATTGAAACAATTAAGTTTCCTCCAGCATGTTATGTGCAAGGAGGGGTTAAGTCTCCATTTCCAAAGGGTGTGTTTTTATGAGAACAACCATAGAGTCGATGGGAGGTTGTTCTCCATATCTCCTCATCAGAGTGTGGTCTGGTGGTGGTGGGGGGGGGTTAAATACTTGGTCAGCTGAAACATTCAGAGTTCAATGTCTGGAGAAGTAAGCTCCAGAAGGGAGCTTGTGTTTGAACAATGTGGAGTTGCTGAACTCTCAGCAGGTGAATCACTGCTACTCCAAGGACTGTATTCTATGTGTTACCATTTTTGCTTTGTTTTTCTGTGTTTGTGGGCTGTGTTTATTTTTATGGACTAAAGGTTGGTTTATGCAGCATTACAGTAAATCAACCAAAGATTTAAAGAGACGGCGTACCTGTGTCTACCTCCGTGTGCAGCCGAGTGAGCGATCTACCTCAGGTGGCAGTAGAAGTGCGGGCAAGATCCCCAGGAAACGACAACAGAAATCATGGAGGACCTGATCAAGCACCTGGTGAAAGCTCAGCAGGAGACAAGCAAGCTGCTATTGCAACAGATTCACCAACAGCAGCAGAACCAACAGGACTAGCTCCGACAACAGCAGCAGCAAATGGAAGTGCTCACAGAGGTGGTTCATGCAAGGCCAACAGCCCCTCCCCCAACTCCAGGAGATGACTCGAGCATCCGGAAAGCGGTAAGGCAAGCCGTGCAAAAAATGACCCCAGGCGATGATGTGGAGGCATTTTTGACTGTGTTTGAGAGGGTGGTAGAGCGATAGAGGCTTACGCCAGAACAGTGGTCAGAGGTGCTGGCCCCCTATCTGACTGGTGAGCCTCAAAAGGCTTATTATGACCTGGCCTTGCAGGATGCCCAGGAGTATATTAAACTCAAAACTGAGATACTGGCACGTGCTGGAGTGACTATGTTGGTCCGAGCCCAAGGGGTCCACCACTGGGCGTATTGCAATGATAAACCACCTCACTCCCAAATGTTCGATCTCCTCCATCTTGTGCAGAAGTGGCTGCAGCCGGATTCCTCCACTCTAGCCCAGATGGTTGAGCGGGTTGTCATGGACAGATTTATTCACTCCCTCCCTAGGCCCGTGCAGACCTGGGTTGCCCGGAATGCGGATGACGTTGTCGGCCTAGTAGAAAGATACCAGGTGGTCGAGAGGTCCCTAAGAAAGCTGGGTGGTTCTGCATCTCCATACTGGGGTTCTCAGGGGGAGCCAGAGTCCCAAAAGAGGGGGAGTGGAGCCACGATTTGGGGGAGTCCAAGGTCCCCATGAGTTGCTGAGCGGCTGCCAAAGGCCACTGGGAAAGACATGATCTGCTGGAGGTGTCACAATCCTGGACAAATAGCCGCCAGGTGTCCTATGTCCTCTGAGCAGATGGACTGCAGTGTAGGAAGACGCTTCTCATATGCTTATCCCACCTGCAGTGTGGGCTATCAGCCCGGTGAGGGGCCACAGTCATGTTACGTGACCATAAATGGGGTACTGGTGTCGGAACTCTTGGACTCGTGGAGTTTGGTGACCATGGTAAAACCACACTTCCCCACCAGTTGGTCCCAGGAAAGTATGTGGGCATCCGCTGTATCCACGGAGACGCCAAGGACTACCCCATCATCTGAGTATCAATAAAAACTAAGTGTGGGACTGAGACCCAAGAGGTTGGGGTGGTGAAGGGCCTGCTGCACCCGGTAATAATAGGGCCGGACTTCAGACTGTTCTGACATTTGTGGGGAAAGGCAGGGGTACCCACTAACTCAGGTAAGAGCTGGTTTGTCCGTGAAGAATCCTCTTTGCAGTCAGAGGCGGAAGAGTTTCCCTTGTGTGTCCTTGCTGGCGACGAGGACGAGACCGTGACTCATGAGGATGAGATTCCAGAATTGGGGGTTTCTGGGGGGAATTTTGGGACTGCTCAAATCAAGGACCTTACATTAAAAAGTGCATGGGACATTGTGACTGTGATAAATGGGGTCACCCAAGAGCCGGGGGCTGACACTAGGTTTTCTTATTTTGCAGACAATGAGGATTTGCTACATTGGGTCACTAAACAGAGAGGGGAAGTGTTAGAGCAGCTGTTGGTACCAAGACCCTATAGGCATAGGGTGCTAGACCTAGCCCATGATCATGTCTTGGGGGGGCATCTGGGCATAGACAAAACCCAAAAGCGGGTCCTTCAGGGGTTTTACTGGCCTGGGTGTCGCCGGGATGTTGTTAATTACTGTCGGTCCTGTCCTATGTGCCAGCTAACTGCTCTCGTGTCCCATTTCCATAGTCCCCTGGTCTCATTACCCATTATAGAGGTTCCATTTGACCGCAAATTACCCAACTCCGGACGTCTTTGTACCATTCGCAGACGGATGGCCTGGTTGAGAGATTCAACAAGACCCTAAAGTCTATGCTAAAAAAGGTCATGGAGAAGGATGGCTGAGACTGGGATTGCCTACTTCCCTACCTGCTATTCTCCATTAGGGAAGTTCCCCAGGCCTCTACGGGGTTCTCGTCCTTCGAGCTGCTTTACGGGCGGCACCCTCGGGGACTACTGGACATTGCAAAGGAGACCTGGGAAGCCTAGGTGACACCCCACTGGAGCGTCATCGAGCATGTGGCCCATACGCAAGATCGGATCGCGAGGGTGATGCCAATTGTAAGAGAGAGCCTCCTTCAAGCCCAAGAGGCCCAGGCAAGAGTCTACAATCGATCGGCGAGACTGAGACAGTTCAACCCTGGAGACCGGGTGTTGGTGTTGATCCCAACAGTGGAGAGTAAATTCCTGGCTAAGTGGCAAGGGCTATATGAGCTGGTCGAAAAGTTGAGTGACGTCAACTACAAGGTCCACCAACCAGGAAGAAGAAAGCCGTATCAGGTATATCACGTTAACCTGCTCAAACCTTGGTGAGACAGGGAGCCGGTGGTGGTTGCGTGCTTTGAGGCCCAGCCTGAAGCCTGTATCAAGGATGTCACAGTGGCAGAGACACTGTCACTGGCTCAGAAGCAAGAGTACCAAGAGCTGCTTCAGCGGAACCGCGACCTGTTTTCAGAGCTGCCAGGTTGTACGCAGGTGGCTGAACACGAAATCTTGACAGAGCCACATGTGAGGGTGAATCAAAGGCCGTATCAGATTCTGGAAGCCCGCCGCGAGGTGATCTCCAAGGAGGTGAGGAGAATGTTGAGATTCAGCATCATCGAGGAGTCAAAAAGCGGATGTTCCAGCCCCATTGTCCTGGTGCCGAAGCCGTATAGAGAATGGCGGTTCTGTAATGACTACCAGAAGCTGAATAAAGTATCAAAATTTGATGCATATCCGATGTCCCGTGTCGATGAGCTTATTGAGAGGCTAGGGTCAGCCAGATATATCACCACCCTGGACCTAATGAAAGGGTACTGGCCGATTCAATTGTTCCCAAGTGCAAAGGAGAAGACAACCTTCTCTACTCCTGACGGGTGCTTCCAGCACATCAGGATGCCATTCTGTCTGCAGGGAGCCCCAGCTACCTTCCAGAGGGCCATGGACCGGATACTAGCCTCTCACAAGAAGTACGCCGCGGCCAGGGCTTGCGTCAGCACCCGACGCACCCGGGCAAATGCCTGAGCCCTTCTCCCCCGCTTGCTCAGGGCCCCGGCAGCCGGATAATTACCTCTCCCCGTACCTCCGCAGATCCGCTGTCTTCCTGCTGTGCGCTCCCTGTGACGTCTCAGGTCAGAGGGTGCGATGACATTTTTCCACCACTCCCTCCCCTGAGCCATCACAGGCAGCGCAGAGCGAGAAGACGCCGGTGACGCTGGAGTCCGGAACAGAGCAGCGGCAGTAGGTGAGGAGTGAGGTGAGCATTTGATTTTTTTTTTTTCAATGTATGGAGGCATGGGGCATATGGGGGGGGTGACATCCTGCATGGGGCATTATATGGGGGGGTGATATCCTGCATGGGGCATTATATGCTTGTTGGGGGAAAGGGACATCCTGCATGGGGCATTATATGGGGGGAAAGGGACATCCTGCATGGGGCATTATATGGGGGGGGGAGTGACATCCTGCATGGGGCATTATATGGGGGGTGACATCCTGCATGAGGCATTATATGGGGGGAGGGACATCCTGCATGGGGCATTATATAGGGGGGAAAGGGACATCCTGCATAGGTGTATACAATCATGCAATCATGAGAAAAGCTACTTAAAGTGGCCACTTGCAAGTTGTTCTCCTGTTTGAATCTCCTCTGAAGAGTGGCATCATGGGCTCCTCAAAACAACTGTCAAATGATCTGAAAACAAAGATTATTCAACATAGTTGTTCAGGGGAAGGAAACAAAAAGCTGTCTCAGAGATTTAACCTGTCAGTTTCCACTGTGAGGAACATAGTAAGGAAATGGAAGAACTCAGGGACAGTTCTTGTTAAGGCCAGAAGTGGCAGGCCAAGAAAAACATCAGAAAGGCAGAGAAGAAGAATGGTGAGATCAGTCAATGAGATTCCTCAGACCACCTCCAGAGAGCTGCAACATCAACTTGCTGCAGATGGTGTCACTGTGCATCGGTCAACTATACAACGCACTTAGAACAAGGAGAAGCTGTATGGGAGAGTGATGCGAAAGAAGCCGTTTCTGCAAGCACGCCACAAACAGAGTCGGCTGAGGTATGCAAAAGCACATTTGGAGAAGCCAATTTCTTTTTGGAAGAAGGTCCTGAGGACTGATGAAACCAAGATTGAGTTGTTTGGTCATACAAAAAGGCGTTATGCATGGCGGCAAGAAAACACAGCATTCCAAGAAAAACACTTCCTACCCACAGTAAAATTTTGTGGCGGTTCCATCATGCTTTGGGGTTGTGTGGCCAATGCCGGCACCGGGAATCTTGTTAAAGTTGAGGGATGCATGGATTCCACTCAGTATCAGCAGATTCTTGACAATAATGTTCAAGAATCAGTGACAAAGTTGAAGTTATGCAGGGGATGGATCTTTCAGCAAGACAATGATCCAAAACACAGCTCCAAATCTACTCAGGCATTCATGCAGAGGAACAATTACAATGTTCTGGAATGGCCATCCCAGTCCCCAGACCTGAATATCATTGAACATCTGTGGGATCATTTGAAGAGGGCTGTCCATGCTCGGCGACCATCAAACTTAACTGAACTGGAATTGTTTTGTAAAGAGGAATGGTCAAAAATACCTTCATCCAGGATCCAGGAAATCATTAAAAGCTACAGGAAGCGACTAGAGGCTGTTATTTTTGCAAAAGGAGGATCTACTAAATATTAATGTCACTTTTCTGGTGAGGTGCCCATACTTATGCACCTGTCAAATTTTGTTTGAATGCAGATTGCACCTTTTCTGTTAGTACAATAAACCTCATTTCAAGACAGAAACATTACTGTGTCCAACAGTTATTACATATATCAAACTGAAATAGCTGTTGCAAAAACACCAATTTTTATAAAATATTAAGCTTAAGATTAATAAGGGTGCCCAAACTTTTTCATATAACTGTATATGTATATATATAGAAAAAATATAAAGAGGCAGCACTCCAAGAAATTTTTGAAAAAAATGGACTTTAATGAGCCCAAAGGCGACGTTTCGGTTCACAGAACCTTTCTCAAGTTCTGTGAACCGAAACGTCGCCTTTGGGCTCATTAAAGTTCATTTTTTTCTAAAATTTCTTGGAGTGCTGCCTCTTTATATTTTTTCTATTGACATGCAGCAGTTTGGACAGACTGTTTGGAGGCTTGGCACCCACTAGTGAGTAATATGAAATGGTGCTGTCTTTAATTTATATAATTTTTATATGTATATATATATATATATATATATATATATATATAACCTCACTATTCACATATCCTGCAGCCCATTCTCCAGTCCTCTGCACCTCTTCTTTTTGCCTTCTCCATTGTGCACATCCTCTTCGGCCTGCTTAAATCTATGCCTAGGGTTCTGGTGCTGAGTAGTGATGAGCGTTTAACCCTTTCGCCGAGCACGCTCACGTGCTTTCCGAGTATCTTCGGCGTGCTCGTATATTACCTTTGAGTCCCTGCATCTGCACAATTTATGACTGTTAGTCAGCCTCAAACATGTGAGGATTCCCTAAGAAACAAGCAATCTCTGCATTTGTTGAGGCTGACTAACAGCCATAAATAATCATACAGTCGCAGGGACTCGAACTTAATACATGAGAACGCTGAAGATACTCGGAAAGCATGCTCGCTCATCACTAGTGCTGAGTATGCCTCTGATGTCACTGTGTACTATGCCATCGTAGCCTAGTCAGTGCCTCGGGGGACACATGTTGTGATGCCATGACATACGCCATGCCAGCACAGCACAACACACAGTAACAGCGGAGGCCTAGTCGGCGGCAGAAACTCTGGCATTGGCTAAAGAAGTTCGAAGAGGATGCGCAATTTTGAGGAAGGTGAAAAGAAAAGTGAGTATTAGTTTTTTTTTGAACATTCTACATTTATTATGCTCTGGGGCCCAAATTTCCTAGTTAACCACTTTACAGCCTGTGCCGAATTTGTACGCACAAGGCTGTAACCCCCGGTTCAATGATGGCACCAGCGCTGACTCTTACACCTGACATGTGCCCGCAACAGCCGCGGGTGGAATCGCGATCCACCCGCGGCTGTTAACATGTTAAATGCCGCTGTCAAACTCTGACAGTGGCATTTAACATTGCCGATCCGGAAGCGCGTCACTTACCCCGCCCATCGGTGACCCCGTCACGTGATCGCGGGTCACTGATGGGTGGGCATGACAACCCTGGATCTGCAGCAGACTCCAGTGGTAGTCATGAGCTGATCGCTATGAGCGCCACCTAGTGGTCAGCGCTCATAGCACAGGACCATTTCTGCAACACAGAGGTGATCTGCTCATCAACTCTATGTAGCAGAGGCGATCAGACAAGTGCTGCTTCTAGTCTCCTATGGAGACTATAGAAGCAACCAAAAAGTGAAAAAAATGTTTTTAACAATATAAAAAAAATTAAAAAATATATAAAAGTTGAAATCACCCCCCTTTCGCCCCATTCAAAATAAAATAATGAAAAAAAAACCCCACATACATATATTTGGTATCGCCGAGTTCAGAATCGCCCGATCTATCAATATAAAAAAATAATTAATCTGATCGGTAAACGGCGTAATGAGAAAAAAATTCTAAACGCCAGAATTACGTTTTTTGGTGGCCGCAACATTGCAATAAAATCCAATAACGGGCGATCAAAACATCGGATCTACCCCACAATGGTATCAATAAAAACTTCAGCTCAGCGCTCAAAAAATAAGCCCTCACCCAGCCCCAGATCCCAAAAAATGGAGACGCTACGGGTCTTGGAAAATGGCGCCATTTTTTTTTAGCAAACTTTGGAATTTTTTTTCACCACTTAAATCAAAAAGAACCTATACATGTTTGGCATCTACGAACTCGTAATGCCATGGAGAATATTAATGGTAGGTCAGTTTTAGCATTCAGTGAACGTGGTAAAAAAAAAAAAAACATCTGTGGTATTGCACTTTTTTTGCAATTTCACCGCACTTGGATTTTTTTTTCCCACTTTCCCGTACACTATATGGTAAAACTAGTAATAGCGTTGAAAAGTACAACTCGTCCAGCAAAAAATAAGCCCTCACACGGCCATATTGACCAAAAAATAAAAACGCTATGGCTCTGGGAACAAGGGGAGCAAAAAACGAAAATGCAAAAACTGAAAATCCCAGGGTTGCGAAGGGGTTAAATTATCTGCAGATTTAATCATCTCTCTATATGAGTAGTCTTATGGGGCTTTTTTACATTTGAAATACTTTGAAGAAGTTTTTCTGGTATAAGACAACACCTTTAAAATTAAACTAAACTGTTTTTTTTCGAGGTCAGAAAAAAACTGTGATTCTGCTTTTGTAGATGACAATAAACAAGTTCATACACAGTTTCCTGTAAAATGAACTTTCAATCCTGGGAATATGGGTGTGAGGGGTGACAGTATTGTCAGCTTCATGCTGAAACTACATTTCCCAACATACATTGCTCTGTAGCCTCATTGCTCTGTAGCCTCCTATCTACTTTTCTCCTGTTGCCTCCTATCACTTTCTCCTGTTGCTTTCTCTGTAACACATACCACAATCCCAAAGCAGTACATAATTGCTGACATCCCATTTACTGGGCAGTAATTTTCAGCCTCCAGGACAAGTAGACCAGATGATATCACAGACTCAAACTTATGTCCCTCAGAAATATCTTGAAACTTGGGGGAATTTTGATAATGTAAGTACATAAAAGTGGGTATTTGAGACATTGATAGATCATTACAAAAGAAAAGTTTGACCCTGGAAAATTTTCCAAAATTAAAAAGTTTATAATATATTGCAATGACTACCAGTGGTGAACCTAATTGACCATGTAAGTTGGTCAGAACGTAGGGCTCGCCTTGTAACACCAAACTCAACTCCAGTGATGGACACAGACACAGCATAGTTAACTTGAAAAAGCTTCACTCTCTGATAGAACACATTATATTTATTCAGGAAATGTAGTGATTACCTTGTATCAAATATTGCTGTGTGCCATGGATATCTTGGTGCACATTATTAGATTGGAGAATACTTTCCCAGAAGATATAATACTTGTGTGCTACAATTGCCTGTTATATCCTATTCCATTTTAAGACACATCATTCCTATTACATACTTGGTATTCCACCATCTTTGTGGGTACTTAATTTCTTTCTTGTCTTTCTCATCAAGCCTCTTATTAATTGCTTTTCCAAAAACTCAATAACTCATTTGATGACTCCATCTTTTCCTAATGCTAAATATGAGACTACTGAAGTCCTGAGCGTCAACAAATCCAGAAACAAATTAGTCTATCTTGTTGACAGGAAAAATTATGGTCCGGAAGCGAGTTTTTGGGAATCTGTGAAGAACATTTGTATTCCCGTCCTAATCTGTAAATATTATCAACAGCCTCTTCATAACAGAGAGGTCATAAATGATTACCGTAACAATGTGCCAGCTTACCAGTGGTGGTGCCCTGCATTATTATTCCTACTGCTGCTATCCTGCATTGGGCTACTCTGGTCATGGGCTGTGGGTATACTTGTAAAGGTGGAGAAGTCGTCCAAACACCCTCTCTCAAGACTTCCCTAATGTTATTGTATGGATTTGCTGTTTTATGTGACCTAGTTATGTGATTTTACAGTTATTATTCTTCACGCATCTTGTTAGCCTAGAACAGGGTTAACAGGTAGTATCAGCCCAGGTGGGGAGGAGTTACTTGGGCATTTTTGTACAGGAATCTAGTTCCTGTTAGTGAGTGAAGTAGAAAGAAGCATCCTATAGTTACAGGCCACAAGTGAAAGTGTGCTGCTATAAAGAATTGAAAGGTTAAAGTGCAGAACGATGTTACAAAAGATAGTTACCATCTAATGATTGGAGTACAGAGACAGGAAAGGAAGTCACAGTGACACACATTGACCCGCCACCCATGAGACTAATATGCAATGGTACTTGCAGTGGGATTAATGAGAGCTGACGGAGGTGTGATTCTCGTAGGCAGCTAATGTGGAGTGGGCTACTGACAACGTGTCAAACTGGTTCTGGAGGAGTAATGTGGCACCCTGCTGTTAACAGGTACCACAGGACCCAGGGTGCATGGATGGACTTTTCCACAAGAGGCCCTCACTACATACAAACACCTCCACCCTTCCACCTTATACCAGCAGAGGGAGCCCGTTAGGGACATATATATATGGAGGGTGGAGTTAGGCAGTTCAGTTAGTTGTTGGAGAGCGTGCTGGCGCTGAGAGCAGCGAAGACGTAGCACGTCTGCTGCCGTATTGAGGGCCCTGAGTGAGGCCGAAGGCAAAGAGGAGAGGAGAGAGGAGTTTAGGGGGCAGAGGAGCATCATAGGCTCACCCCGATATACAAACCGGACACCGGGTCCGTGCCTACAGGGTCCTTTATACCCATTTACTTATAGGAGCAAAAGAGGGAGCAGTAGATCACAATAGTTTATATATCAAAAAAAGGTTTATTTTATCAAAATATTAAAATATGTTATAGTATAGATATTTTCATATATATGGATACAGGACAAAAACTTTAGTACAAAAGAATTTTAGGAGACCTATGAGCCAGACTACTATGTTATTACTCCCCTGAACCTATAGTCTAAGGTAAAAGATTTGAGTGGTATGGAAGAGTATAGGAGACTTCCTTGTAATTACTACGTTAGGTCCAATTATAACCATATGTAGTATTCTAAGGATAGCTCCAAAAATTCAATTGAAAGAGTATATTACCTGTAGACATTGGGATGTAGTCTCGGATGGCTCACTTGTTACCTTGACGCGCGTTTCACCGCTGCTGCAGTTTCGTCAGGAGGTCCTTTATACCCAGTAGGGATCACCAGCATTCCAGGAGGACTACAAGTCCCTGGCCGACCTGAAGCTAGACCCATTACAGGACCAGGAACCACGAAGGCTCCGGCGTCCAGGGATAGTGGTTTCCAGCAGAAGGTCCTACTACAGAGCGACAGGTGAAGGAACAGCACGACACATAAGCTAGGCCCAGTTGCAGGCTGGCCAGGAGCATACAGAGAGGCAGACACGGACCAGGAGGCCTTATACCCGCTCACTGGGGAGAAGTCCTGAAGTGCACCCATCCTACTGAGTACCTTGGACCGTACCTGACATCCGCACCAGCAAAGGTATTGAAGCGAATCCCCTGTCACTGTCAATTACTCCTGCTGCGCTATCCCGCCTGCACTACAAGTCCCAGCATCACCACCCACCAAACTCCACACTGCCCCGGGGGCCAAACTCCACCTGTGGGGAGCAGAAACACCTCAGCTGCCATCCCATCACCCCCCGGAGGTCTGCAGCAGCGCTGGTAAACCTTACCAGGTACCACAGGTGGTGTCACAAACTATTTACTTTATTTTTATTTTCTATCCAAGTTACAATCCCCTTTTTGGTTGACCGCCCTGGGCCACGGACCAGGCCAGCCACTGTGACATCCCCCCCCTGCATCCATAGGCCCGGCTACCGAGTACCCCATTGCCCCGGGGGCGCGTTAGTAAGTCAATCTTTACCTGACCAGAAAGGAACACGGGGTACTGTGGGATAATAATAGTGGGTCAAGAAATACTCTTGTTACTGTGCAACTGTACTGAACATCATCATTATGCTGTTTACGAAGAAACTAAGTTATAAGCCACTGCCTTATGCGGAAGAAATTTATCAGATGTTGGAGAATGTTATCAATAATTTCAGTAAAGCTGTTTTTAATTTTTAAAATGGTTGTTGGCTTTCCTAATTCATTGCATGAACATAAGGTTCCCATTCCATCCTCACACTTGTGGCCTGAAAAGTGGTAAGCAACAAGTCCCCACAAAACATACACACACTCAGGGGTATAGTTGCTGGGTGTTTTGGGAGGCAGAAAGTGATGTTGACAAAATCCCTCCCTTACACATGAATTGGCGTAGTCAGCAGGATGGAATTGTCCTTTAGAAATTTTTTTGGGGAGAAGATGTACGGTGCAGTGAAGATGGCGCCTGAATACAGTGCCAAAATGGCAGATGGTGAAAGAAAGTACCACCCATCGTGGGAGTGGAGGACGTGAAAGAGCGCAAAGATCTGCCCATTTCAGTTAAAGTACAACCCAAGGACAGAAATGCCCTGTAAAGAAAGCCCAGCCCGCTGTGAGAGGAATGTGCCAGTGGAAGCGCAATGGAAAAGAAGGTCGTGCTCATCGGAAGGCGATACGAGAGTACAGGAAGAATGGCTGTGTGGCGCAACGAAGATGGAGCCTTATGACGTGTGTATAAAGATGGCGACTGGGGTCACAATAATAGAAGAGAGAACAGCCCATCGTGGAAGTAAAGGGAGCAAAAGAGCATGAAAAGATGCCCAGCCCACTAGAAATCTGGCCCAGAAGAGGGATTGCCCCGAAGCCAGGACCCAGCCTGCGGTGGTGGGATTACATCAGCAAGAGGTGTGCTGGAAGAGGAAACCCTGCCTACCAGAATATATCTGGAGTGCTCAGGAGGAGTGGTCGAAGGTGGTGAGATGCAGAGTGACAATTGACACTGCAGACGCATCAGAAGTACGGCCCCTGGAAGGCAGGGGTCAGAGAAAAAAGCCTGCCAGGAAGCTGGAGCCAGCGCCATAACACTGCTGGATGTGGAGAGACGAGCAGTATGTGGGGACTGTGGAAGAGATTGCGTCTGAGGGAATCATGGCCTGGGCAGTGGAAGATGACAGTGAGTACATGGGGCTGTCTGCCCTATTTGCAGATAAGGAGGTGGTGGAAGTACAAGCCACCGGCCTGTAACAGATATTTAGTCCAGGAGTGCGGGCGGCAGTGAAAAGCTACTCGGCCGTCGGAAGTGGCCGCGGACGCCTTTGCAAGCTATACCTTCTCTGCAACATGTTCCGGGGCCTCTGCTTTAACTGGGAGGAGCCAGAGTATGAAGTCAGGAAATCCCCTGGCGCTAAGAACCACGCGTCTGTGAAGGAATCAGTGACAGAAGTTAACTGTAACTCAGACGGTAAGTCGTAAGCAAGTGGGACGTATGATAGAGAGCCAGCTGCAAGAGGGGATGAAGTGTGGAACCCCACAGACCCCGATTCATGTCCCTTGGCTGCCCGGAAGTGGTGGCTCAGCGATGAATGAGAGGTGCTGGAAGAACCATAGGCCACTTGCTCCTAGGTCCCGAACCTCTGCCCCACATCTGCGCTCAACGTGGACAAACAGAGAAGGCCCAAAATTGGAACCCTGCTGACAGGAAAAGGTAGAGGGGTGATGAGGAAGCTGGAAGATTATGTCCTTGGGGTGAACAAGGCACTGAAAGAGAAATGTGAAACCTAACAGATGGTGCGCGAATGAAAAAAGTACCCCACACGCAATGAACTTCAAAGAACAGTGTTCCCATGGCGAGATCGTCAGTTTTAATTTCCGAAGATAGTTTGTTTAATTAAAGAATATGGAACAGGGGATGACGCATTCATAAACCGAAGTGAAGTAAAACGGGAGTACTTTCCTCAGAGGCTGCACAGCCTGTATCCGTGGGAAACTGTTACCTTACTTAAAGTGGTTGGGCCACGCAGCTGGCATGCCATAAGAGAGGAAAGACCCTGCTCAGAAACTGATATGCAGAAGTTGAGAGAAGAGAGGGAGAAGGAGAAGGCCTTGAGCAAGGAGTGAAGAGTGAGACAGCTCCAGGAGGCAGCCGAGATAGCAGTAGAACAGCACCATACCTATGCAGGTGGTATGCAGAAGAACCCAAGCCCATGGCCTCCCTATGTCGGAAAGTTTGGTAGGAGAGAAAGTTCTGGAACCTGAGCAGCATGTCAACCTTCTCCAGAGTCCACTCATGTGCGTACCTCATAGCAGACCGTGGCACTGGTATGTGTCAGCCAACCTAACCCTACACCTGACCATGGAAGAGCATGCTATTCAGGTTGGAAAAAAGGAAGCCCTGTGCCCAGACAGATCTCTGGAGACTGGTGCGATCCTGAGGAAGAATGAAGAAAAAAATGAATCATCTCTTCTGTGGTAAAGCCTGTATTTACTGTTGGTTGGTAGACCATGTTTAAAGAGGGGGGAGTTCTGGAGTACCCCTCTCAAGAAAGGCTGGAGACCAGTCAGGTCTCATGAAGAGCTCGATGAGGCGGAATAACCTTGTTGAGGGTTGGTGTGTGGTAATACCCTCGTGGCCATGTGAAGGCCTGTATGTGATGTGTTTAAGAACAATTGTTCTAATACCCTCATAGCCAGGTAAATAGCTAAGTGGGCTAGATTTTTTTTAATTTTTTGTTGTTTTTGCGCCTGTTGCTCCATTTTCCGCAGAATCAAGGGCGCCAGCGTGGTTGGAGGGTTGTACACCCTCAACGATGGACTGTTAGTGATGTGCTAGACTGTGTGCTACCTCATTCCATTGTCCTTAACTGAGAAGGACCAGATCCATCTGCATCTCTGGACTTGGTTCATTCCTGTTCCCGGGCCCACTCCTTAACCAAGAAGGACCAGTTGTAGCCTACATTTAACTCTAACATTTTTTTATAACACTCACTTTATAAATCTGTTAAAATAATCAGAGATAGAACTAAGTCAAGTTGAAATGAATAATTGATTCCAGTGATATTTTAACACTACGTAAGTTATTCCAGTTAAATGGAATGGAAAATAACACTGTGAAATCAAAAGATTAAGATAAAGAGTGCTGAATGCACCATGCTGGGATCCTAATGTGTGAGGGTCATTCTTGGGCACAAAGCAGTTCCACTAAAAGGTTTTTTCATTCAGACATTCTTCACTAAATTGAACACACTCAAGCTTTAGTTTTCCACCCCAGAATGAATCAGAACCTTAAAACCTTTTCTGATACTCCTATTTTCATTTTTACCTCCTGACAGTACCACATACTGTATTTCCTCCGTGATCTTGGTTATAATTAAATTATAGGAAGCTAACAAACTTATCAACTGATCAAGAAGATGGACAGAATACATATATAGAACAGAATAGAATGGAATAGATAGATAGATAGATAGATGGATGGATAGATAGATAGATAGATAGATAGATAGATAGATAGATAGATAGATAGATAGATAGATAGATGCACAACTAGGGGGAGCTTACTGCCGATGTATTTACACTGACAACATTAATATAAATAGGAGCTTGTTATAAAGCAGTATGCAATAAGCTCCTCCATTTGGTAGCTTGAAGCAGACAGATTTTTTCATGTAGTTCTTTGGCTATGGGAAGTATAACAAAAATTGAAACTCAGACCTCTACAAAGATATGTTTAAAAAAAGAAGAACAACGTTTTAGACCTACAATACTGTGTTAGGCAGCATTCACACATTGCGTATTTCCCTGCGTTTTTTTACGCTGCATATTTTCCTGCTTTTTTTACCTGCGTTTTTTTAAGCAGGTAAAAAAAGCACCTCCATTCACACACTGCGTAAAAAAGCGCAGCAAAAAACGCAGTGTGAAAATGAAGGGTGACATGTGTACTGTCTGTGTCTGTGTGTCGTGTGTGTACTGTCTGTGTCTGTGTGTCGTGTGTGTCTATGTGTCGTGTGTGTGTCCCTAGCAGTGTATGCACAGACTATGGATACTCACCTACCCGATGGATGAGAGACGCGTCTGCTCCGTCCCGCGCTTGCAGCATCTGCCGTGAAGCGATCAGCTGACTGTCACGTGACCGGCTTATAATCAGCTGACCGGAAGCCGGTTACAAGCCGGTTAGCTAACAGCTGATCGGCTCACCGGCAGATGCTGGAAGCGCGGGATTGGAGCGGACCGGACGCCTCTCCCCTGACTTCGGGTATGTGAGTATCCATCCTGCGCCCCCGTAAAAAAGCGATGGAATTACGCAGTGTGTGAACACCGCTGCGTAATTCCATCGCTTATAATGGGCACAATAGAGAGAAAGTGCAGGACGCAGCTGCGTAAAGAATTGACATACTAATTCTTTACGCAGCTGCGCTTTCCCGCTGCGTAAAATTACACAGTGTCTGAATGGCAAAGTGAATTTCCCATTCACTTTGCTGGCAGACACAAAGCACATTGCGTATTTTCAAAAAGCGCGCGAAAATACGCAATGTGTGAACGCAGCCTAAGGCTAAGTGCCCACTCTGCAGAAATGCTGCAGATTTCTTCCGCGTCTCCCTGGCAGGAAAAACGCATGCGGCTTTTACATGCGTTTTTCCAGCCAGGTAGAAGCGTTTGTCAAGCGTTTTTGCATGCATTTCTGCATGCGGGTTGACAAGCGCTTTTCCAAGTGATTTTAGCATCACTCAGAAAAGTGCTTGACAACTTGGTCACAGTATATAAATCCATGCAACCGGCATGGATTTATATAGTATGACTAAGTTAATAGTTAAAAATAAAGAATAAAAATGGAAAAAAAAATAAATAAACATTATACTTACCTTCCGATGTTCCCCGGTCTCCTGTACGATGCGTCCGGTCTCTTGTATGGCTGGCGATGGTCTAAAAAGACCTGCGGTGACGTCATTTAGTCATGTGACAGGTCACGCGACCGCCGACGTCATACAGGAGACCGGGGAACATAGGAAGGTAAGTATAATGTTTATTCTTTATTTTAAATTCTTTTTTTAACAGGTACTATGGTACCCGAGTCTGGATGAGAGTCTCCTCTTCTCCAAACCCGGGTACCATCCGCACATTGAATCGCTTAATATCCGCATGTGCACATGTAGTCATGCAGATATTAAGCGATTCAATGCAAGTTAATGGCGGCAATTACGCTGCGTGTCCGCAAAATTAATGGACATGCTGCGTATTTTTCCGCAATGATAATCCGCAGCTGAAATTTCCGCAGCATGTGCACAGCACATGCGGATTATCATTGGGGACCATGGGGCACGTATTACCAAGCGTTTAAGCGTTTTCGCTGCGGAAATTCCACGGCAAAAACGCTTGAAAAACGCATAGTGGGCACACAGCCTAAAAGATTTAGGTAAGTTTGGAAAAAGCTGTTAAGAATGCTTTAAGAAAGTGTGATAAGAAGTGTTAAGGGGTAACGTTTCTCCTTGTGGAGAGTGACATACCGGCCTGGCATGCCAATGTAAGGAGGCTTATTTGCCATGCAATGCTCCTCTGGGAAATTTAATATGCAAATTGCCTCTTCAGAGAGGAAGAGGACTTGAACTCTATAGTGCCACCTGTTGGGAGCAGCAATCCTACAAGTCACTTTCGACGTTTAAAGAGTTTTGTAATATGACTTAGGATAAAAGCCAAATCAGAATCTCAATTTGCAGACACAGTGTTTCGGAGTATTGCCCCTCATCAGTGCAAAGTATGAGAACTGATTTGGCTAGGTTGAAACGTTACCCCTTAGACCCCAGTCCAGAGCCTCTCACCTAACCAAATCAGTTCTCATACTTTGCACTGGCGAGGGGCAATACCCCGAAACCCCATATCTACAAATTGAGATTCTGATTTGGCTTTTATCCTAAGTCATATTGCAAGACTCGTTAAAGGCTTGAAAGTGACTTGTAGAATTGCTGCTTCCCACAGGTGGCGCTATAGAGTTCAAGTCCTCTACCTCTCTGAAGAGGAAATTTTCATATAAGAAGTGTTAATAATTTATTTTGATCAATTAACAAAATGGAAAGTGAATGAATAAATAGAAATCAAATCTAAATCAAATCAATATTTGGTGAGACCGCCCTTTGCCTTCAAAGCAGCATCAGAGCAACAATTCTTTTAGGCACACTTGCACACAGTTTTAGAGGGAACTCAGAGGTTCTTCCAGGCATCTTGGGACACTAATCACAGATCTTCTGTGGAGGTAGCATTGTGTAAATCTTTCTGTCTCTATGTGTAATCCCACATTGGTATCAGGTGTCAGCAATGCTAACAAATACAGGCTGATACTTTTCCATCATGCAATAGTCATCTGATTTGCTGCAAATGTATACTGCAGCAGGACAATGACCCCAAACACACAATCAATAAGGTAGATGTTACCTGCAATCCTATATAGCATCACAATTAACACAGCAGTGATAACTCTCTGAGTACTGATAATGTGGATGGTACCTGCAGTCCTGTGTAACACCACAGAAAATAGTGATAAGTTGCAGAGTATAGATATTGTAGTAGATGTTACCTGCAGTCCTACATTGGATAGAAAAAGTCTACATACCCCTGTTAAAATTACAGGTTTTTGTCATGTAAAAAAATCATACCAAGAAGAATCATTTTAGAACATTCTGCACCTTAAATGTCACACATAATCTGTACAAATCCATTGAGAAACAAACTGAAATTTTAAGGGAAAAAATTAAAAAATAACAGAACTAAAATAATGTGGTTGTATAAGTGTGAATACGCTCTTATAATTAGGGATGTGGTTGTGTTCAGAATTAATCACATTTAAACTCATGTTAAATAGTAGTCAGTACACACCTGCCAATATTTACAGTGATACTGATTAACCTCATATAAAGTTTAGATCTTCTAGTAGGATTTTCCTGACATTTCCTTACTTGCATTTTACAGCAAAAGCCATGGTCTATAAGCAGCTTACAAGATAGCAAAGGGATTTCATTGTTGAAAGTTATCAGTCAGGAGAAGGGTACAAAAACATTTTCAAGGTATAGGATATACCATGGAACACTGTGAATATAGTCATCAAGAAGTGGTATAAATTTGGCACAACAGGGACATTACATAGAACTGGATGTCCCTGAAAAATTGATGAAAAGACAAGTAGATAATTGTCCCGGGAGGATGTCAAGGGGCCAACAGCAACATTAAAGGAGCTGCAGGAATTTCTGGCAAGTACTGATTGTGTACTGAGTGTGACAAGCTCCCATATTCTTCATATGCCTGGCCATTGGGGTGAGGTGGTAAGACAAAAGCCTTTTCTTACAAAGAGAAGCATCCAAGCCCCGTTATGTTTTGCCAAACCCTACAGGAAAGTCTGCTAAAAGCATGTGTGAAATTTTTTTATGATCTGATAAGATCAAGGTTGAACTTTTTGACCATAATTTTAAAAGATATGTTTGGCCCAAAGTCAAAACTGTGCATCACCAAAAGAACAACATACCCACAGTGAAGCATGGTGGAGGCAACATTATGATTAGAACCTATTTTTCAACAGCTGTAACTTGGGCTTTAGCCAAAGTCGAGGGAATTATGAACACTTTTAAATATCCATCAATTTTATATCAAAACCTTCAGGTCTCTGCTAAAAGGGCCCTTAAGCATATCTTCAAATCAACAAAAGAATGGCTACATGAGAAAAAGATCAAAGTTTTAAAATGGCCCAGCCAGAGTTCAGACCTGAATCCAATTGAAATTATGTAGGTTGACCTCAAGAGGGCGTTGTACGCAGAAGATACCTTGCTATCTGACAGATTTGGAGTGCAACTGCAAGAAAGAATGGGCAAAGTATGCCAATTCTAAATGTGCAATGCCAATAGATTCCTACAAAAAAAGACTGAATGCTGTCATAAGGGTACTTCAATAAAGTATTAGTTTAAGGGGGTTCATATTTATGCAACTACATCATTTTTGCTATTATTTTTTCTTTTTCCACCCAAACAGATTTCAGTTTGTATTTCAATAAATTTGTACAGACTATATGCAACATAAAAGGTGGATAAAGTTCTGAAATTAATCTTTTTGGTATGATTTTTTTTACATGACAAAACCTGGTATTTTAACAGGGGTGTTTAGAACTTTTTTATATCCAATGTATGTAACACTACAGATAACACAATGATAATTCTATAAGTACAGATAATGCAGCAGATGTTACCTGTAGTACTATATAACACTATAGTTAATGCAATGATAACTCTGAGTGCAGATAATATAGTTGACTTGACATTCAGTCTTATGTAACACCAGATCATTCTGTGCTGGGGTCAGCCACTGCAGACAATCATAAAAGACACAATGCTCAATTAAGGGAGGAGACTTCCTACTAGAGCTAGTAACATCCTGTATGGGAGGGAAGCCCCAGTAGCACGTGTTACCAGGACAGCACTGATTGGCTGACTGTGCTGTGACATGTAAGGGCTTGTTCACAACTTCCGTTTTTGCTATGCTTTTTCTGTGTATTTTTGGTGCAAAGAAAATACAGCGTTTTACTCCACCAGCAAACTGAATTAGATTTCTGAAATCTCGTGCACACGCTGCTGTTTTTTTCATCAAACACCACATTAAAACATGCAAAGACATCTGCAAAAAAAGTGTGTATTTTATGAAGAGCCAAGAGATCCATTTTTGGTGCAGAAATATCTCCTGTAAATACTTTTGGCGCATCTACCCTAAGACAGGAGATCACTGTGACTCAAGTAGTGAGAATAGTGCAGGCATCTCATCAGCAGGAAGCAGGATAAGTGCTGCAATCATTTTGGGGACATTTTGACCGAATCCCACAGGCAGAGAAAACAGACTCAAAGCAACACACTTCTAATCTGGGGTATAGGCCTTGGATCAAAGTGCTTAGCGACGTCACTGGTATGCCCTTTGAAGAATATGCAATTACGGGCTCGCTCTCACCAGCATATATGTCGGACGAGTGCTATCCGATTTTATATCTGATAGCACTCTGACCAATGTTATTCAATGGGGCAGTGCTTATGCACGATTTTTTTTCACTGCGATTACTCTCTAAAATCAGAAGACACTCACTAATTCAAGTCTATGGGTGCATGGAAATCATTGGACTGCACTAGGATGACATCCGAGAGCAGTCTGTTTACCGTGGCCTCGGACAATGGAGAAGATGGAGAAATTTTGTTCTCCATCTTCTCCTCAGCTGTGCTATGGTTCTCTCATCCCAGAGAATCAGATCACACTAAGCTGACACTCGGGTCAAACTCTAACCAGAGTTTGATCATAGTGTCATTTGCATAGTAGGCCTGTTTCTCTCGGATGAGAGAAGCTATGGCTGACGGATTGTAGCCTAAGAAGAATATTTTATTACATGTGAGTTGCTGCAGTGGTGTTTGATTGGATGTTGATCCCTGGGATATGATTACATGACAAACACACATTATAGTGCTGGAGCAGCTTTTGAAGTCTGAATGTTCTAGAACTACTTATAGTAAATAAAACTAAACCAGCAGGATTTTTAGAGGAGTTTCAGGTAGTGTTATTGTTGTGGGCGCTGTTACTGGAGGCACTTCTCTTTCGTTATTTGGTATGACTTGTGAGCTGCACTTACATAGTTATGTGTATATTACCCCAACATACAGGCATTTAAATTATGTTTCTCTCAGAAACGTCGCAGCGGTTAAGAGTCAAACACACCTGACTGAGATCATACAGACAGTGCTTGATACATACTGCCCGTAGATAGGGCAACAGGTATCAGCTGGGAGGTTCCCTCTAAGAATAAATACTGCTTCCGTTGGTACAATTATGATTGGCATATCATTTTTTTTTTCATTAAGTAAAGGAACCAGTATAAAGCTTACTGAAAGTCCTAAAATAGAAAACTTTCCAAATGAGGATGTTGATGTTATCAATTCTCCAAAGTGTGGCAAAGGAAGTGAGTTATCTTAAAGACAGTAGTCACTACCAGCTGCGGTTTCGACTTCCCATCTTTCACAACATAATCATGATTAAAAATCATTTGAGCATGTAATGGAAAATAATCAGATTGCTTCTATTGCTTAATGTCTTTTTATTACATGGTAGCAGTGTTCCCTTTTCAAAATATCAGGAGTCTGGTGAAGGACATTGTATATGACTAATCTTTAATTCTGTCACGACCTTTGACGTACATGTACATGTACATCAAAGGTCATGTCCCAAAGGGCTCATCTCAAGGTAGTCTCTTCTGGCATCCAGCTAGGTAATATTCTCTTACAACCCTTTGTCTATCAAGCAGCCTGTATACCAGCTTACCTGCCATCTTTGATTGCAGAAGTGATGGGTAGTGAATAGTGTTGAGCAAGCACTAAAATGCTTGGGTGCTCGAAGCTCGGGCCAAGCTCACCGTGATACTCGGGTGCTCGACCCGAGCAACGAGCCCAATGTTAGTATATGGGAGACCCGAGCATTTTTTGCGGCGGCACCCCCGGCAGTCTGTAGAAAGCCTAAAAAGTGCCCAAAACGATAGTGACAGTGCTCAAAAGACATGGGGACAGCATGGGCATCGCCCCAGGAAGCATTTCTGACCCCAAGGTCACTTCTGTCAACAACGTGGTCAGAGGTATTAAGCCACTTTAACGGGCTCACAATAAAACGTTCAAAAACGAAACTGAAACGGTTTTCCTGTGAAATATGTTAAGGAACTTCCTTTCCAGGGTAAAGACTTGTGTATAAGGTAAAATAAATAACCAAAAACAAAAATACTCCTCCACACCTTGGGCTATGTTCACAAGTTGCATTTTTTATGCGTTTTTGCAGTTTTGTATTGCTTTCAACCGTGACAAATGCATTCACCGGGAAATGTCATTTTAACATTTTACAATCTTATCTGGACATGTGCTGTGTGACACATGCATACAGTGCTGAAAAGACATGGGAACAGCATGGAGAAGACCCCTGGAAGCATCTCTGACACCCAGGTCACTGCCTAAAAGTGTGCCCATCAGAAGTGATCCTTTCGGCATCAGAAGATGCAGACTTGCAACTATCCCCGTGCAAGTCCTTGTCCCAGGGCAGTGTTCAATTGTACCTCCCCCATTCCTTGCAATGCAAGCGCAAGTATGCAGCCTGCCACCCACCAACCCCCAGGCTGCAATACTATACTGCTAGCTTGCTTGCACTTGAAATGAGGCCTTTTAGTTTGGAGGAGGCCGAAGCTGGCCACTACCTCATGGCTGCTTCGGCAGCGAGGTATCCATACTCAGTCCCCAGCCGCCTGGCGGCTGGGTGTCCACGCTCGGACCCCAGCCGCCAGGTGGCGGCCGGGTGTCCATACTCGGTCCCCAGCCGCCCCACGGCCGGGTGTCCACACACGGTCCCCAGCCGCCTGGGGGCGGCCGGGTGTCCATAAACGGTCCCCAGCCGCCCCTATTTCTCCTTGAAACTTCCCCCACACTTTTCTTAGCCTGGCCTGCTTTAGGGCAGCATTGGACGAGCCCACCAGAGAACCAGGCTCCTCCGGTGGGCCCTGGCTTCTCCATCAGGGGAGTTGAGAGTGCCAAAGTGAGGAGCATGATGATGATGATAGAAGTTAGCATCTGTTTTGTTTTCTTGGAATGCAAGCGTAAGTGTGCAACCTGCCACCCACCCACCCCCAGGCTTCAATACCATACTGCTAGCTTGCACTTGAAATGGGGCCTTTTAGTTTGGAGGAGGCCAAAGCTGGCCACTACCTCATGGCTGCTTCGGCAGCGAGGTATCCATACTCAGTCCCCAGCCGCCCGGTGGCCGGGTGTCCACCGTCGGTCCCTGTCCATACTCGGTCCGCGGCTAGGTGTCCACACATGGTCCCCAGCCTCCTGGGGGCGGCCAGGTGTCCATAAACGGTCCCCAGCCACCCCTATTTCTCCTTGAAACTTCCCCCACACTTTTCTTAGCCTGGTCTGCTTTAGGGCAGCATTGGACGAGCCCACCAGAGAACCAGACTCCTCCGGTGGGCCCTGGCTTCTCCATCAGGGGAGTTGAGAGTGCCAAGATGAGGAGCATGATGATGATGATAGAAGTTAGCGTCTGCTTTGTTTTCTTGGAATGCAAGCGCATGTATGTAGTAGCGGCTAGGCCTGAGGGGGTCAGCGTTTTGGCGCATATCCTACCTCCTCCGAGGATTGCTGGATGTTTTCCTGCTACTATCCCAGTTCTACGACTCCCGTTAAAACAAAGCTTCAGGTGATGAATGATGGATGAGGTGGTGGCAAAGGAGAAAGAGCAGGAGGAACAGGGACCAGTCACATCAATATCAGGCCAGTCAACCACACATGTCTTGTAGGATATGTTTCTGTACCAAAAGGAGCGGTTCGGCTACACAGTTAAAGGGCATGCAGTGAGTGCAATGCCTAACAAAAATTTTGAGGCACTCCAATGCCCCCTGGAAGTGACATGGAGGTCATAGGGCCTTAACTAAACCGTATTTTCCATTTATAGCAACTGGGTCTCCTGTACACTGTTGGCCTAAGCAGTGAATGGAAGGCTTTCCAAAAATTATGGGGAACTGCAATGCCCCTTGAAACAGACGTGGATTACAGCATACTAAAAACCTTCTACCCATTATTGGGGAGTGGGTCTCCCTTAGTGTTCGCCTATGCATTGAAAAGCAAAAGCTGACTAAAATTAGGAGGAAATGCAATGCCCGTTGGAAGAATGGTGGAGGTCGCAGTGGAATAAAAAGACAATTTCAATGCCCCTTGGAAGAGTGGTGGAGGTCGCAGTAGCTTAACAAGATGTTTTTAATGCCCCTTGGAAGAATGGTGGAGGTCGCAGTAGCTTAACAAGACGGTTTTAATGCCCCTTGGAAGAGACGTGGAGGTTGCAGTAGCTTAACAAGATGGTTTTAATGCCCTTTGGAAGAGACGTGGAGGTTGCAGTAGCTTAACAAGACGGTTTTAATGTCCCTTGGAAGAGACGTGGAGGTCGCAGTGGAATGAAAAGACAATATCAATGCCCTTGGGAAAAGTGGTGGAGGTCGCAGTAGCTTAACAAGACGGTTTTAATGCCCCTTGGAAGAGACGTGGAGGCTGCAGTAGCTTAACAAGATGGTTTTAATGCCCCTTGGAAGAGACGTGGAGGTCCCAGTAGCTTAACAAGATGGCTTTAATGCCCCTTGGAAGATACGTGGAGGTTGCAGTAGCTTAACAAGACGGTTTTAATGCCCCTTGGAAGAGACGTGGAGTTTGCAGTAGCTTAACAATACGGTTTTAAAGCCCCTTGGAAGAGACATTGAGGTCGCAGTGGAATAAAAAGACAATATCAATGCCTCTGGGAAAAGTGGTGGAGGTCGCAGTAGCTTAACAAGACGGATTTAATGCCTCTTGGAAGAGACGTGCAGTACAGCATCTTAAAAACATTATTCCCATTATTGGGGAGTGGGTCTCCCATAGTCTTTGCCTATGCCTTCCAAGCAAAAGCTGCCAAAAATTAGGACGGAGGAACTTGCAATGCTGGCAAACAAGAGCCATGCAGTACAGCATCTTAAAAACATTATTCCCATTATTGGGGAGTGGGTCTCCCATAGTCTTTATGCCTTCCAAGCAAAAGCTGCCAAAAATTAGGACGGAGGAACTTGCCATGCTGGCAACACGGACCAAGGTCTCCCTAGTGGTATAGTGGTGGTGGAGGCTGAGGATAAGCAAAATACAGCCGAAATGAGGAAGCGTATACCCATGTGTGGGTGTGAAGCGGTGCATGGGAATACACCTCCCGAAATAGCACAGTGGATTTGACTTTATGTTACTCTGCTGTAATTTTGTGGTGATGAGAAGTCTGGCCCAATCCAGCCCTTGTTCATTTTTATAAGGGTCAGCTTGTCAGCATTGTCAGTTGACAGGCGAGTGCGCTTATCTGTTATAATTCCCCCAGCGGCACTAAAAACACGCTCCGATAACACACTAGCGGCAGGGCAGGCCAGGACCTCCAAGGCGTACAGAGCGAGTTCATTCCAAGTGTCCAGCTTGGAAACCCAATAATTAAAAGGCACAGAGGAATCACGGAGGACGCTGGTACGGTCGGCAAGGTACTCCCTCACCATCTTTTGAAACTTTCCACTCCTTGTGAGAGTACTCCGCTCCTCAGGGCCTGTAAGCTGGGCGGGTCTCAGAAAACTGTCCCAGAACGTTGACAGTGTTCCCCTGCCTCTGCTGGATTGGAGTTGCGTGTCTCTCGCATGTACGCCTTGGTTGGGCAACGAACTGTGACCTCTGCCGCTAGAGTGTTCAGATGGGAATTTTTTTAACAGTTCTGCAGCAAGGGCCTTCTGGTACTGCCCTATTTTTGTAGACCTCTCCACCTCAGGAATAAGAGAGTGAAAGTTCTCCTTGTAGCGGGGGTCTAAAAGTGTCACCAACCAGTAATGACTGTCACCCAACATTTTGACAACGCGAGGGTCACGGTTAAGGCAGCGTAACATAAAGTCAGCCATGCGTGCCAGACTGGTAACAGGCAAGACTTCCGTGTCCTCACCAAGAGGACGAATGACCATGCTCTCCTCCTCCTCCTCCCCCCTGTCCTCAGGCCACCCACGCTGAACCGACGGTATGACAGTTGTACAGGTACTACCGTCTACAGCGCATGATACCAGCTCCTGTTCTTCCTCCTCCTCCTCCTCCTCTCCCTCATTGTCCCCCAATGCCCATTGAGATGAGATGAGGCTGGGCTGTGTGTAATCGCCCGTTACGGCTTCTTGATCCATCTCATCATATTCTGGCTGCAATGCCTCCTCTTTAATTCTCTGCAGAGAGCATTGCAAAAGACAGACAAGTGGGATGCTGACTCTAATGATGGCGTCATTGCCACTCACCATCTTGGTGGACTCCTCAAAGTTTGTCAGGATGGTACATACAGTACAGACCAAAAGTTTGGACACACATTCTCATTTAAAGATTTTTCTGTATTTTCATGACTATGAAAATTGTACATTCACACTGAAGGCATCAAAACTATGAATTAACACATGTGAAATTATATACTTAACAAAAAAGTGTGAAACAACTGAAAATATGTCTTATATTCTAGGTTCTTCAAAGTAGCCGCCTTTTGCTTTGATGACTGCTTTGCACACTCTTGGCATTCTCTTGATGAGCTTCAAGAGGTAGTCACCGGAAATGGTTTTCACTTCACAGGTGTGCCCTGTCAGGTTTAATAAGTGGGATTTCTTGCCGTATAAATGGGGTTGGGACCATCAGTTGTGTTGTGCAGAAGTCTGGTGAATACACAGCTGATAGTCCTACTGAATAGACTGTTAGAATTTGTATTATGGCAAGAAAAGAGCAGCTAAGTAAAGAAAAACGAGTGGCCATCATTACTTTAAGAAATGAAGGTCAGTCAATGCGAAAAATTGGGAAAACTTTGAAAGTGTCCCCAAGTGCAGTTGCAAAAACCATCAAGCGCAACAAAGAAACTGACTCACATGAGGACTGCCCCAGGAAAGGAAGACCAAGAGTCACCTCTGCTTCTGAGGATAAGTTTATCCGAGTGACCAGCCTCAGAAATCTCAGGTTAACAGCAGCTCAGATTAGAGACCAGGTCAATGCCACACAGAGTTCTAGCAGCAGACACATCTCTACAACAACTGTTAAGAGGAGACTTTGTGCAGCAGGCCTTCATGGTAAAATAGCTGCTAGGAAACCACTGCTAAGGACAGGCAACAAGCAGATGAGACTTTTTAGGGCTAAAGAACACAAGGAATGGACATTAGACCAGTGGAAATCTGTGCTTTGGTCTGATGAGTCCAAATTTGAGATCTTTGGTTCCAACCACCGTGTCTTTGTGCGACGCAGAAAAGGTGAACGGATGGACTCTTCATGCCTGGTTCCCACGTGAAGCATGGAGGAGGAGGTGTGATGGTGTGGGGGTGCTTTGCTGGTGACACTTTTGGGGATTTATTAAAAATTGAAGGCATACTGAACCAGCATGGCTACCACAGCATCTTGCAGCGGCATGCTATTCCATCCAGTTTGTGTTTAGTTGGACCATCATTTATTTTTCAACAGGACAATGACCCCAAACACACCTCCAGGCTGTGTAAGGGCTATTTGACCAAGAAGGAGAGTGATGGGGTGCTACGCCAGATGACCTGGCCTCCACAGTCACCAGACCTGAACCCAATCGAGATGGTTTGGGGTGAGCTGGACCGCAGAGTGAAGGCAAAAGGGCTAACAAGTGCTAAGCATCTCTGGGAACTCTTTCAAGATTGTTGGAAGACCATTTCCGGTGACTACCTCTTGAAGCTCATCAAGAGAATGCCAAGAGTGTGCAAAGCAGTCATCAAAGCAAAATGTGGCTACTGTGAAGAACCAAAAATATAAGACATATTTTCAGTTGTTTCACACTTTTTTGTTAAGCATATAATTCCACATGTGTTAATTCATAGTTTTGATTCCTTCAGTGTGAATGTACAATTTTCATAGTCATGAAAATACAGAAAAATCTTTAAATGAGATGGTGTGTCCAAACTTTTGGTCTGTACTGTATGTCAGACATGCAGGTCCACTCCTGAGGTCTTATGTGTGGAGTCTGACCTGAATATCGACGGCCTTGTTGCAGTTGGTACTCCACAATTGCTCTCTTCTGCTCACAAATCCTTTGCAACATATGGAGGGTAGAGTTCCAACGTGTGGGGACATCACACACCTGTCGGTGTGCCGGAAGCTGCAAACGCTGCTGCAACACAGCAAGGGCGGCGGAAGCTGTAGCCGACTTCCGAAAATGAGCTGACAGGCGGCGTACTTTGACGAGCAGATCTGGCAACTCGGGGTACGATTTAAGAAACCGCTGAACCACGAGGTTAAGCACATGAGCAAGGCATGGTACGTGTGTGATCTCGCCTCACCTCAGAGCCGCCACCAGGTTACGGCCATTGTCACACACGACCATGCCTGGATGTAGGTTCAGCGGTCTCAGCCACAGATCTGCCTGCTCTTTCACAGCTGTCCACAACTCACAAGCAGTGTGAGGTTTATCACCTAAGCTTATGAGTTTCAGCACAGTCTGTTGCCGCTTGGCTGAGGCAGTACTGCAGTGCTTCCAGCTTGTAACTGATGTGGTGATATCTGAGATGGAGGCTGAACATGAGGAGGAGGAGGATGATGCGCAGGAGCTGTACACTGTGGGGGCAACTCTAGCTGACATAGGGCCCGCAATCCTCGGTGTGGGGAGGATGTGTTCCGTCCCAAGGTCCGACTGGGTCCCGGCTTCCACTATGTTTTCCCAGTGTGCCATCAGGGAGATGTACCGTCCCTGGCCACAAGCACTGGTCCACGTGTCCGTTGTCAGGTGGACTCTCCCAGTAACTGCGTTGTTGAGGGCACGGCAGATGTTTTGGGACACGTGCTTGTGTAGTGCGGGGATGGCACACCGGGCAAAATAGTGTCGGCTGGGGACCGAGTACCAAGGGATGGCCACCGCCATAAGGTTGCAGAAGGATTCCGTCTCCACCAGCCTAAAAGGCAGCGTTTCCAACGCAAGCAGTCGTGAAATGTGCGAATTTAGGACTGTGGCCTGTGGGGCGTTGGCTGCGAATTTGCGCTTTCGTTTAAAGGTCTGGGATATGGACAATTGAACTCTGCGATGGGACGTGGACATGGAAGTTGATGCTGTTTCTTGAGAAACTGCCATAACAAGTGAAGACTGAGAGGAGGGGGCATCTTTGCATGCAGTATGGACAGGGGATTGACTTGCACGCACAACAGGGGGTTCTCTTACACGCACAACAGCGGAAGAAGCAGTGGTGACACCCGCTAACACTGGTCGTGGACCCTGGGGTTCGCCCCACAAAGTCGGGTGCTTTGCTGACATGTACCTGATCATGCTAGTGGTGGTCAGGCTGGTAGTTTTGTCACCCCTGCTGATGCTGGTATGGCAGGTGGTACAAATGGCCTTTTTGGGGTTATCAGCAGAGTCTTTAAAAAAATTCCAGACTCTGGAAGACCTACCGGTTGTACTGGCAACGTCCCTCGTGTTGGTGTTGTAGCACCCTGAGGATTCGGCTGCTACAGGGGTATTGCACCTCAACCCAGAGGTGTGATATTCCACTCCCGGGTAAGGATGGAGTGTGGAACTGAGCTCAGAAAGCTGCATGCACTACACACATCCCATTTCCGAGGAACAGACCAACGGTACTCCCACTTAGAAATGTGCAGGTACGACCGAGTCTGTTCCTGGCTGGAGTGGGAGGGGGGTGGTACATCCCAGTAGTGTAGGGGCAGATAGGGGGAGCAGCCTGGGTAAAGATAGGAGCTCATTGGGTGCTGGTCACCTGAGCTCACACATAGAGGGAGTATTTAAGGTGGGCACCATCTAAGATCAGGGTCAGTCAGTCAGCCAGTCTTTGCAGAGGAGGAGAGCAGAGGAGCAGAGCAGCCCCAAAGCAAGAGTGAGAGAGGAGAGAAAGAAAGACCCAGAGGGGGAGACAGAAGGAACTCTGAGAACCCAAGTACAACCCTAGGGTGAAGAGTTGGCAACAGGGTACCGGATCCCAAACTGGTGGGGGCTAAAGCATACCTCAGCCAGAGACCGGAGGCCGTGGGCAGCATCTGCCACGGCCACCCACCACATCCACCCTGAAGGCAAACCACGTGTAGGGTCAGGGAACCCAAGGCCAAGGGTCTCCCAACAGAAGGCCTGAGGGAGCTGGACCTAGGTGGATCCCTGGTGGGGACGGCCAGAAGAAAGGACAAGAAGGAGGGCTCAGGGACACGCTCCGGACTTGCTTGGGGGTTGGCTGAATCCAGGACCTGGTGGACGCAGCACGGCTCGGGTGGTCACTCAAGGCCGGAGTGACCGGAATATCTGCAGTAAGTAAACACCCTGAACTGCACAACCCGACTCTGTCTTTAATTATCATCTACGCTGCACCACCACAACCCCCATCCTCTGCACCTGACCCCCTGAGGCCATACCCCTCCCGTTGGGGGTTATACTATCTAAAGCTGCACCAACACCATCAGCCTCAGCGGACCCTGCTGCAGCGGCGGCCGTAGTGACCGCAATCCAACGGGTGGCGTAGTCGACATAACGAACTTTGTAACATCTGTAGGACTGCCACATACTCTGAGCTTGACACCCTGGGCAGGGACCGGGTCACAGCCACTCGGAGACTACAACCCCCATCTGATCCGGCTCCGGGTATTCCCCTAAAGAATATGGCTCAGGGGGCGCGTCAACTTTGGCGTAGTTGGCAGGATTACGTGCCCGCAACACCCGGGTACTGCGTGCCTGAAGAAAAGAACAAGTTTACCTCAAAAAGAAGTCTCCTGCCGGTTCCGGAGGGTCCCCGCCATCGGACTCCATCACAGGTCGATTCCCGCCGGTTGTCCGCCATTAACAGCTTTTTCCCGCCATCTGCAGAGTTTCCCGCCACTGGGAGACGATTCCCGCCATTTCCAAAGGTTTCCCGCCTTGTCAGAGCGGACGCCATTATGGGCGTGCCAGAGGATGGCAAGAGGCCGCCTCCCATCGTGGGCCAGGACCGAAAATGGCGCCAAAAGTGGAAACCGCCCCCACCAACAGAGACTGTGATGCTAGAGGCGTCTGTCAGCGTGAAAGAACTGCCCCTGGAGCTGACAATCACCAAGTGGCCCCGGGACCGCCCTCGAAGAGGGAGGACTGAAAACAAGAGAGCAAAGATGGGTGTCGCCTGGAGCAGTCTGGAGAGAGCGCACCCGGAGACAAGAAGCCTGGAGCAGAGTCCAGAAAGAGCTTACCCGGAGATGGAGGGAGAGCCAGGCAGCACCGACCCAGTGGTCAGGAGCCTGATGCGGGCCGCCACTCCAGGCAGCACCGACCCAGTGGTCAGGAGCCTGTTGCCGGTCGCCACTCCAGAAGGCCTGCTGGAGACAACGAGAGGAGAGCGGAGCAGCACCGACCCGTTGGTCAGGAGCCTGCTAGAAGCAACGACCCCACTAGGCTTAGTGGAGGTCTTGGCACAGCTCCCCCGAGATCGGGAGTGTGCACAGACCGCGCTGGAGGGCCTCGCACGGAGGATGGCCCGGGTGCAGCGAGAGACGTTAGCGGAGTGGAGCCGAGAGATGGCCCAGCAGACCGAGACTCGTCAGCGGAGCACGCCACCCGAGACGAGGAGACAGACCGCCTCTGAGGATGGCGCAGGAGGACTGAAGGCCGGAGACGGCGCCGAGAAGGGAGCCGAACGAAAGGAGGCAGGTAAAGGGGACGTCTCTACCCCAAACCGGGAAACCGCGCACCTGCCCCAGCTCCCCGTCGCAGAGCCCAAAGTACCCCCTGCCGTGCCCGTAACCGCAACGTCACCGCCACAGACTAGGCCTCAACCGGAAGCCGCAGCCGCGACCCCTGTGACGTCACACGCCTCGACCCCGAGCGTGACCAAGCAGGAAGTACCACCAGCCTGGTCGCAGGGCCTAGTACCCCCGGGCGCCGCAATACCAACAGCGCCCCCTTCCTCCGCGGAACCACCGGCCTGGTCGCAGGGCCAAGTAGCTCAGGGCGCCGCCGTCCTTACGGTGCCCTTCACTTTCCAGGTGCCCCAGGCCTGGCCGCAAGGCCTGGGCAACCCGGGCGCCACCACCACCGCGCCCATAAGAGCAAGAGGACCCGGACGGGTCTGAAGCTAAAGTTAATCACAAAGAAAGAGCAGGAGGACGTCGTCGTTGAGTACAGCAGAGTAGAAGCTGTATATAGTTGCCCGTCGGGGCACAGTGAACCGTTGCTGCTATTATAGTCCCCGTTGGGACCAGAGAATTGAACTGTTACCCGTATTTCCCTTAATCCCTCTGACCGAGGACTGAGAGCGGTCATCCCTTTCCTAAATACCTGGCCGAGGACTGAGAGCGGCCATATCCCCTTGTATATAGTTGCGCTTCCTAAAGCGCCCCCTACCGGTTTTATAGGAAGACCATTTTTCTAGAGAAACTGTTGCACTTTTCCCGGGCACACGTTGCACAGTGTCCGGAGGAGGAGCTAGAAGCAAGAGAAGTCTACGAGAATGTTATTTATGAAAAAAAAAGTTTTATTGCTGATATATATGTTTTATATGTTTTTATTATGTTGTTTATGCAAAAATTGTATGTTTTGGTGTTTTTATATCTTACAGCCCGAGGACGTGCTGTGATTTACCAGGGGGGAATGTAGCACCCTGAGGATTCGGCTGCTACAGGGGTATTGCACCTCAACCCAGAGGTGTGATATTCCACTCCCGGGTAAGGATGGAGTGTGGAACTGAGCTCAGAAAGCTGCATGCCCTACACACATCCCATTTCCGAGGAACAGACCAACGGTACTCCCACTTAGAAATGTGCAGGTACGACCGAGTCTGTTCCTGGCTGGAGTGGGAGGGGGGTGGTACATCCCAGTAGTGTAGGGGCAGATAGGGGGAGCAGCCTGGGTAAAGATAGGAGCTCATTGGGTGCTGGTCACCTGAGCTCACACATAGAGGGAGTATTTAAGGTGGGCACCATCTAAGATCAGGGTCAGTCAGTCAGCCAGTCTTTGCAGAGGAGGAGAGCAGAGGAGCAGAGCAGCCCCAGAGCAAGAGTGAGAGAGGAGAGAAAGAAAGACCCAGAGGGGGAGACAGAAGGAACTCTGAGAACCCAAGTACAACCCTAGGGTGAAGAGTTGGCAACAGGGTACCGGATCCCAAACTGGTGGGGGCTAAAGCATACCTCAGCCAGAGACCGGAGGCCGTGGGCAGCATCTGCCACGGCCACCCACCACATCCACCCTGAAGGCAAACCACGTGTAGGGTCAGGGAACCCAAGGCCAAGGGTCTCCCAACAGAAGGCCCGAGGGAGCTGGACCTAGGTGGATCCCTGGTGGGGACGGCCAGAAGAAAGGACAAGAAGGAGGGCTCAGGGACACGCTCCGGACTTGCTTGGGGGTTGGCTGAATCCAGGACCTGGTGGACGCAGCACGGCTCGGGTGGTCACTCAAGGCCGGAGTGACCGGAATATCTGCAGTAAGTAAACACCCTGAACTGCACAACCCGACTCTGTCTTTAATTATCATCTACGCTGCACCACCACAACCCCCATCCTCTGCACCTGACCCCCTGAGGCCATACCCCTCCCGTTGGGGGTTATACTATCTAAAGCTGCACCAACACCATCAGCCTCAGCGGACCCTGCTGCAGCGGCGGCCGTAGTGACCGCAATCCAACGGGTGGCGTAGTCGACATAACGAACTTTGTAACATCTGTAGGACTGCCACATACTCTGAGCTTGACACCCTGGGCACGGACCGGGTCACAGCCACTCGGAGACTACAACCCCCATCTGATCCGGCTCCGGGTATTCCCCTAAAGAATATGGCTCAGGGGGCGCGTCAGTGTTATGGGGAACTGTTGCCCGCCTTCTGTGTGCGGCCACCACACTACTTCTTCCTGCCTGTTGGGGTACTCTGCCTCCCTCCCCCTGTGTGCTGCTGGCCTCGCTCTGCAAGTCCTCCTGCCACGTTGGGTCAGTTACTAGATCATCCACCACCTCCTCCTCTTCCACTTGCGCACCACGATCCTCCTCCTCACTTCGTGGCAATTGTGTCTCGTCATCGTCCACCTCTTGTGACAAATTGCCAGCGTCGACTTCCTGTGGCCGTGGCTGTTCAAATATTTGGGCATCGCTACATGGGATCTCCTCTTCCACCACTTCAAGCGGAGCAGGCGAGGGGCACAAATATGGAAATGGACCAGTGAACAGCTCTTCAGAGTATCCAACTGTGGGATCAGTTGCTGTCTGTCGACACTCGGCATGGTGGGAGGAAGGAGCATCAGGGTGAGGAGGAGTATGCGGTCGAGACTCACGGCTACTAAAACATTGACCGTGTGGAAGACAGACCGGAGGTGGTGGTGCCCAGGTAACTGGAAGTATTACCTGCTATCCAATTAATAACCTGTTCACACTGATCAGTTCGCAATACTGGTGTTGTAGTGTGCTTCCCTAGTAATTCGGTCAAGAAGTGGGAGCGAGAAGATGTGGCTGTTGGTTGTGGCACATTTTCACCTTGGCCACGGCCCCGTCCTCTACACGCACCATCACCAGAACGTCCAGTTCCACGTCCCTTGCCACGCGCCTTGCCCATTGTAAATGAAGTAAAATAGCTTACACTCGCACTATCAATGGAAAAAGGGTAACAAAAAGGAGATTAGAACCGTGGAAGAGGAAAACCACAGTTCTATTTCTCTGGCCTACACCAGAATCTTTTAAACAGATATATTTGTGTCTGAACAGTCAGGGAGACACTATTACTGTTTTTTTTACGGAAAAAAAGGCCAAAAGCTGCATAATACTGAGATTTGAACCGTGGAACTGCAAAACCACCGTTCTAGTTATCTGGCCTACACCAGAATCTTTTAAACAGATATATTTGTGTCTGAACAGTCAGCGAGACACTATTACTGTTTTTTTTTACGGAAAAAAGGCCAAAAGCAGGATAATACAGAGATTTGAACCGTGAAACTGCAAAACCACAGTTCTAGCTATCTGGCCTACACCAGACTCTTTTAAACAGATATATTTGTGTCGGAACAGTCAGCGAGACACTATTACTGTTTTTTTTACGGAAAAAAGGCCAAAAGCAGGATAATACAGAGATTTGAACCGTGGAGCTGCAAAACCACAGTTATAATTACAGTATCTGGCCTACACCAGAATCTTTTAATCAGATATATTTGTGTCTGAACAGTCAGCGAGACACTATTACTGTTTTTTTTTTATGGAAAAAAGGGCAAAAGCAGGATAATACAGAGATTTGAACCGTGGAACTGCAAAACCACAGTTATAGTTATCTGGCCTACACCAGAATCTTTTAAACAGATATATTTGTGTCTGAACAGTCAGCGAGACACTATTACTGTTTTTTTTACGGAAAAAAGGCCAAAAGCAGGATAATACAGAGATTTGAACCGTGGAACTGCAAAACCTCAGTTATAATTTTCTGGCCTACACCAGAATCTTTTAAAAAGATATATTTGTGTCTGAACAGTCAGCGAGACACTATTACTGTTTTTTTTTTTTACAGAAAAAGTGCCAAAAGCAGGATAATACAGAGATTTGAACCATGGAACTGCAAAACCACAGTTATTACTATCTGGCCTACACCAGAATCTTTTAAACAGATATATTTGTGTCTGAACAGTCAGCGAGACACTATTATTGTTTTTTTTAAGGAAAAAAGACCAAAAGCAGGATAATACAGAGATTTGAACCGTGGAACTGCAAAACCACAGTTATAATTTTCTGGCCTACACCACAATCTTTTAAACAGATATATTTGTATCTGAACAGTCAGCGAGACACTATTACTGGTTTTTTTTTTACGGAAAATGGGCCAAAAGCAGGATAATACAGAGATTTGAACCGTGGAACTGCAAAATCACAGTTATTATTATCTGGCCTACACCAGAATCTTTTAAACAGATATATTTGTGTCTGAACAGTCAGCGAGACACTATTAGTGTTTTTTTTTTTACGGAAAAAAGGCCACAAGCTGGATAATACAGAGATTTGAACCGTGGAACTGCAAAACCACAGTTATAGTTATCTGGCCTACACCAGAATCTTTTAAACAGATATACTGTATTTGTGTCTGAACAGTCAGGCAGACACTATTACTGTTTTTTTTTTTTAGGAAAAAAGGCCAAAGGCAGGATAATACAGAGATTTGAACCGTGGAACTGCAAAACCACAGTTATAATTTTCTGGCCTACACCAGAATCTTTTAAACAGATATATTTGTGTCTGAACAGTCAGCGAGACACTATTACTGTTTTTTTTTAGGAAAAAAGGCCAAAAGCAGGATAATACAGAGATTTGAACCGTGGAACTGCAAAACCACAGTTATAGTTATCTGGCCTACACCAGAATCTTTTAAACAGATATATTTGTGTCTGAAGAGTCAGGCAGACACTATTACTTTTTTTTTTTACGGAAAAAAGGCCAAAAGCTGCATAATACTAAGATTTGAACCGTGGAACTGCAAAACCACAGTTCTAGTTATCTGGCCTACACCAGACTCTTTTAAACAGATATATTTGTGTCTGAACAGTTACAGACACACTCAATTTTTTTTTTTTTGGGGGGGGGAATACCAAAAGGTTAATAAGACGCGTATTTGTACAGTCTGACTGAAGGAAAAAAAAATACAGGATTTAGATGAAAAAAAAAAGGATTTTTCCTGGCCCCTGTGACCGGGGGATAAGTCTAGCAATTTGACCAGCAGGAGCACACAGGACTGTAATGCAGTGTTTGTTGGTATAACCACTGCGTCTCCTATACAGCCTGCCTGCCTGCCTGATATCTGGGATGGATATTAGTCCTGAGAAGGACTGTTTGTTTGATTTGGCAGGCTTTAGAGACCCTACACTACCTATTTCGCACTATATATCTCTCCCTAACTCAGCAGCACTGACCCTACACTGTCTGATCCCAGGCAACTGTGTCCAAGATGGCGGCGCCCGGTTTTAAATACTCGAGGTGACGCTGTGCGGCCAGCCAATCACTGTAATGCCCACAACCAACATGGCTGCGGCATTCCAGTGACTGGCTGGCAATCCCTGCATGTTCATTGGCTCTGTAAAGAGCGCCAAACGTGCAGGGCGGAGACCCGAGCTCCCGCCCGAGTAACCCGGAAATGTTCGGTGCTCGCCGAACATCCCGAGTAGTGAGATGCTCGGGCGACGGAAGCTGGCACCCCAGTGAGAGCCTCTAAATTCTCTTAATGGCTCTCACTGGGCATAAAATTACGGGATTCGTTGGAAGTAATCCCCCCCACATGAACCAAACCCCACCAACTCATCAATTTAATTGGCTGGCTGCAAGTAGACGTGGTTTTGGCTGCGAATGGGCGGAGTCTCAGCCGTGTTAAAGTCATCTTAAATACTGTATGTGTTCATCTATTGTGAACACATATTTAATAGGGATCCATTTAGCATTCAAAAGAGCGAGAAGTATGTGACTTGTAAATTAGCCATTAATGGGGGTGTATTCAGGCTTACTGATTAGGCCAGAAAGGAGTGTAAATACTGCCTTGTGTATGGGGAGGAATTATTGTGATATCAATCGTTCTGTCCTCGGTGCTTAAAATGTACATTATCTTTAATATGTAAAGCTAAGGAAGATTGTAGGTGTATGAAGAAATGTAAAGGTTGCAGGCACATGTGGCTTTCACTGTCATTTCTTATGGAAATGAAGACAATGATGTGGATGAGTGCTATAAATTGTGTATAAAATGTCATGTTATTACTAGCTGATTCTTGTTTCTTTGACATGTAGGGATTTGCTAGTCTTTCTTTCTGGCAAAACCTCAGTTTGCTACTCCCACCTCAGTAATACCCATGGGCAAAATATATAATTGATTTATTTTTTGAGAAACCTAAAATGTGTGTCTACAGTGGTTGGTTTCCATTTTTAGGTCATCAAACATGACCCATTCTGAACCACATCAAATCCGTACCTGCCATTGACTGTATATGCCAAGCAACCAGTATACAATGCTCAAAAAGGAGCTTTCTTCATTTTTCCTCTCTTTTCCACTATGTAAATTTGGAATTCCCCCTAAATACTTAGCACAATGTTGAAGCAATGTCCTACAGTACATGTAGTGCTGTTGTTTTTATAAGTGAAGCTTCCAGAAATCTCGTGTCTATTACACAACATTTCCTGTATGAGTCTTTGAGCGGGCAACTACATATAAATTCCCCATATTGTTTCAGAATGAGCACTCTTTTGCAATTAATGTACTTAATATGATCCTTTGGCATAGAGAAGTGCTTCAAGGGTCAGATATTAGCAAAACGGTGGAGACATGTTCAAAATTGGAGTTTTTTTCTTGCATACTACAGCAAGATTGTGAAATTTAAAACGTAACTTTTAATACGATATAATAAAATAAAATAGGATATCAAATGTGCCACTCATAATAACAAGGAGCGAGTCACCGGGCCAATCTGATAATTACCAGAGTTATAGCTCAGAGACCGCCCCCGTATATATAAAATTGGTTTATTGATCAACCCTGCCGTATGGAGATCAAAAACCTTTTTGGATAGATTCTATAACAGAGGGACAGCAGGTAGACAGGGATCAATGCAACAACCCTGTATCAAACAGACACCCTCTGAAATATACATTTTTTCTAGGTAAATTTAGCCAAATTGATCACCAAACATGTACTCATAGATCACACATTTGCCCAGTAACCAAGAGTTCATGAGGATAAAAGTGACATAAGAAATTAATTGCGCATAGTGTAGTCTGAGTGCAGACCAAGCACAATTTATCACAATTCAATTATAGAAAAGAAGAAAATGGAATTTTCTCACCAATTCTTTCTTTGTTACCAAGGGAGGAGACTGTTGTCCAGTAATGCCTTCTGAACACAAAGTGGGGACATGAGCTGACCCTGTTTATTCCCTGTCAGCTCACAATATTACTAACCCCACAACTCCTGCCCTTACAAGGGCAGTCCACAGCTAGCCCTGTATAGAGACCCTGGACTTTCCCTTTTTCATGTCCCTACGCGTTTCATCCAAGTAAAATCCTCAGGGGACTATCTTGTATCCAGGGTATTAAAGTGCTAAGTGCATAGAATCAAAATGCAGATGAGGACAGAGAGTGGAGGGACCCATTTTGATTCTATGCACTGGTTTTATAGGTGGTTTTATACCCCCACCTATTTGCTAATTATATATTTCTTGCATACTACTAAAGAGAACCTATTAGCAGCATTTCACCTTCCTAGACTATTTTTATGTGATTGTAGCTCTTTCAAAGACAAGCCAGCAATGGCTTTACCTAGACAGTCTATTACTGAGAAATCAGAGTTTTAACTGATATGCAAATGTGGCTGTAGATATGAAGCCTCAGTCACTCTAACTCTATGCTCCGACCAGTGCCTATCCCCCCCTCCCCCAGCCACACATACATTGCCCCTCTGCAAAATATCCCCCCACACACACTTCCCTTATACAAAATATCCCTCTCACACACACACACACTGGCCATCTGCAAAATATCCCCCCCACACACACACTGCCTGTCTGCAAAATATCCCCCACGCGCACAAACTGCCTATCTGAATAAAGCAGCTCCCATCCCCCACACTGTGCCCCCTTTCACAATTATCCCCCGCTATCCACAATGATAAATAATTTAAGATCTTCAGCTCTTTCTGGATCGGTTACCACTGCCCACACTGTCTCTGCTCCTCTGCGCCGGCAGCAGTATGATGATGTCAGCAGCGTGTGATTATCATCAAGTAGAATTATCAGCATTTAATAAGTTATTAAACTTTTATTAACAAATACATCAAGTTTATAGAAAGAATCAATATTTACAGGGTTGACCCTTTTTTTTTACAATTACTGTGCTATTAACCCTGGAATGCTGGATATCAGCTGATGGGCCAAATCTTAACTAATGGCAAACTATTCTTGCCTACTCGGTACTTGGAGTCTGTCACAATTTGGCCAATTTCACACAGGCGTATTTCACAGTCTGACCACTTGTCTCCTGACCCAATCTTACAGCCTCATAGACATATATGTGGCTGTAAATTCATATTGGGAGATCTGCCTTTATCCTGCTCTCGTAAACTCAGCTTTATTATGTTTTTGTTTGTCTACTCGCTTTTTGAGGATTGACCACTGGTTCTCAAAGGGATTGAGATCTTGGAAGTTTGCCATGAAAACAAAATTTCAATGTTTTGAACACTGAGCCTCTTAGTTATCACTTTTGCCTTGTGACATGGTACTCCATAATGCTGGAAAAAGCATTGTTCATCACTAGATTGCTCCTGGATCATTGGGAGAAGCTGCTCTTGGAGGATGCTTAGATATCATTCTTTATCTATGGCTGTGTTTGTAGGCAAAATTGTGACTGAGCCCACTCCCGAGAATGAAAAGCAACCACACACAGGCTTGGACTGGACCATAGGAGAACAGGTGAATCCCCTGGTGGGCCCTAATGCAGGAGTAGATCCTCCACTCTCTTACAGACTTGATTTTCTATGTACAGTTTAATATTATGTAGATGCATAGGTAAATTTGTGAATTAGTGTAGTGCAATATTTGCATATACCTGAACAGTATAGTACCCTTGGCACCCTGGTCCAACACTGCACACACATGCATGGTCTCAAGATGTTTTACTTCTGGCATGACAAAGGACTCATGGTTTCTTATCTGGACAATCCTCCAGACGTCCCAAACAGTCTGAAGGGGGCATCATTAGTAAAAAGAACTTTCCCCGAAGTACAAGGATTGGGCTCAGAACTATGGTAACGTTTTTTTTTCTCTAATAAACACCTAATTAAACTATTTGAATAAACATAAACATCCTCCAAGACCAACTTGGCCAAACAATTTAGGGGTAATTTGGGGATGAACACTACTTTTTCAAGATGAAGCACCATGTCACAAGGCAAAAGTGATAGCTAAGTGGTTTGGTGAATGAAATATTGAAATTTTGAGTCCATGGACAGGAAATTCCCCAGATCTTAAACCCATTGAGACCCTGTGGTCAATACTCAAAGAGCTGATGGACAAATAAAGTACAGAAATTATGACAAACTCCAAGCACTGATTAGGCAAGAATGTGTTGACATCAACCAGGTTTTGGCCCATATGCAGCTGCCAAGGAGAATTGCAGAAGTTTTGAAAAATAAGGTTGAACACTGTAAACATTGAGTTTTTTAATAAACTTGATGTACTTGTCAATAAAAGTTTTAAAACTTATAAAATGCTGATAATTATATTTAACTAACCATAGAAACATGTAACTAAAAGATCTTAAAATATTGAAACATCAACTTTGTGAAAACTAAAATTTGTGTCAGTCTCAAAACCTTTGGCCACGACTCTACAACAGCCAATCTTGTCATTAGTAATGACAAAAAGACTCAAGCTTTTAGTTTACAACATATTTTCATTTTTATTTTTAACTCTTTGGAGCAGATTTCTTAGGCTATGTGTGTCTTTTTTTCTGGGGCAAATATATTTGAAAATTTAGTGCACACATGTGTGTGGCAGATCGGGATCAGATCAGCGCTGATAACAGATGAAGATGGCGGCTGGTAAGTTTAATATTAGGGTCAGGCAACTTAGATTTGTTGCACCACTCCCGTGGTGAAATAAAAAAAAATTACTGGAGTGATGCTTTAAATTAAATCAAGCTAATTTTGACATTTTTCACTGTGTTGGGCTAATTAAAAATTTACAAAACAGTGCTTATGAATTTCTGAACTAGCATTCAATGCTTCCTGGCACTCTAAACACATTGTATATGACTGTATAAGCATAAACCAGCCAAATTTTGGATTCTCAGAATTTTCAAAATGAAAATGCTGTAATGTGAGTATTTTCCTGTTTTTTTTTTAATTTCCTTAGAACTCTGCATTGTACCATTCCCTATAATATTTCTCCTGGAAGTGTATGAATAAATTAAATATTAGAGAAAATCACTGGCCACAAGTTGCAAATTGTTAGTCTCACAGCAGTCAGTGTGGGGGGAGGCTGATGAGAGCTGACAGCACTAGGAGATGAGAGGGCGTGTTCTTTTGCTCCCTGCATGACGCTGCCTGCTTATAATTGGTCAACCTCATTCTGGTGAAGAAGTATACGCCCCCAGAGACAAATCTCTGGAAATAACAAGTTGAATTTTAAATAAATTATAATTTAAACTTTACAAATTAATATCTCAGCAAAGAAGAGGAGAAATTAAAAAATAAAAACTATGTTTTGCTCAGCTCTGCAGCCACTATTCCACGATTTGGTCAGTTTAACAAACGTCCTCTTAAAATGTTTGTGAAACCTTTCAAATTTTCCATATGACTGCATTTGAATTAAAACTGCATCCAATTTTCTCATTAGTCCTAAAATTAGATACAGGGAATCAAATCAAACAAGTGAGTCAAAAATGTTAAAGTTTATCTTTTTTAATATGAACACATTTACTGTGAACAGTATAGTGCAAGCACATCAGCACTAATGTAAAATTCAGTTACAGTGATGCTTGAAAGTTTGTGAACCCCTCAAAATATTCAATATTTCTGTGAGCTAAAACTATATCATTAGTTCACGTTCCTCATTTAATATCTCAACTATATGGCATTACTTTATTCTTTATCTTTCAATTTTGTTTTTTCTTCAAAAGATTTGCAGTGTAATGTGCAGTCCTAATATTGTCCCATACTGTACCCATGGAAAACAATTATGACCTCTGGCAAATAACAGCAAATTTTGAAATTTTTTTTCTACTATTATAATTTATTATCTACTCCCATATAGAGAGAAAAGCTGAAATGCTGCTCCACCTCATCTTGGACATCCTAGTGAGGAGTAAGGGGGCACTTAGAGTAGGTTCACATTTAACCACTGAGTACTGTGTCAGAGTTTCTATTTGAAATCCCTAACAGTAGTATTTCGATGGAACTCCCACAAAGCCCCAATGGAGCAGTCACTTCAATGCAACTGACGACAGAGTCACTTTGGACACTGTCTGATCTCTGTCCTGGCAGTGTTAGTCATTTTCAGACATGCACAAAAATGTGGCAGACCATTGGGGCTCTGTCGGAAATTCCTGTCAAAATTCTGTCTTTTAGGATTTCTGACAGAAACCTTAACATAATGCTCAGCAGAGAGCACTATATGTGTGTGAACCTAGCCTTACCTTTACTAATGATGAGGAAAGGTCACTAGCACCGAAACCCTAGTGATCTGACATTTATCAACTATACTGTTAATAAGTGATGTATGTTGCGAATAGTAAATCCCCTTTAACCATTTTATGATTAGCAATTATATTGACAACCATATTGTGATAAGTGAAAGTCTGCAAAAACCCACTGTTCATATCCTCAAACTTCAATAGCAACATTGCAATGGTTATTTAACCACTGGTGTATATAAGAGCTGTCTGGTGATTAGCGGATCAACCTGATACTCCTAGTGGTCAGCTGTCATTCACAATGGTACCACTTGTGGTAAAAACATGGTATTAGATGGTGCTCACTGTTGTGCATGTGGACAAATCCTTTAAGATTTTCCTGTTGTCATTTCATAAAACATAAAATTACAAAAAAAGTTATATATATCTGATATAAACAGTCAATTGACTAGGGAAACTTCCCTATTCACTAGGTAATACCTGTCTGCAAAGTAGTATGTTAGATGTTTGTCAGGTTTGCACAAAGCATACAAGGTTTTTTTAAATGTTCTTTGTAAGAATAAAATATATATCAGTATAAAATACAACACACATCCTAATTTCTGTGAGCTCCAGATACCAGATGGTCTGGGTCTTTAATCAGCACTGTGGCAGGCTGCATGCACTGTTTTGCTGATTATTTGCACAAGATTTAAGCACATTAAGCAGTGAATTGTGTTTAGCGAGTTTTTTTTTAAATATTCCCACTTAGGCTTTCAATTCTATTTATTATACGATGTCTCCCTGACTATAAAAAATGTAATTACGTGATGTATGTTAATGAAGATTTCAGATAATATGATTCATACATTTCCTATAAAATATATCAATCACTGTCCCTGGACTGTTTATATGAGAGGTTAAGATATGGAGTAATTACCTATATTGTAGAAATAAAATATATTTATACAGTCATATCCAGAAGTGTTGGCAACCTTGAAATTCTTCCAGAAAATTAAGTATTTCTTCCAAAAAACTATTGCAATTACACGTTTGTTATACACATGTTTATTTCCTTTGTGTGTATTGGAACAACACAACAAAACAGAGAAAAAAAGGCAAATTGGACATAATTTCACTCAAAACCTCAAAAATGGGCTGGATAAAATTGTTTGGCACCTTTCTAAAATTGTGGGTAAACAACTTTGTTTCAAGCATGTGATGCTCGTTCAAACTCACCTAAGGCAAGTAAACCAAAACCTTATCTGAAACCAGATAGAAAGTAAAGAAGTTGACTCAGTCTTTGCATTGTGTGCCTATGTGTGCGGCACTAAGCATGGAGAACAGAAAGAAGAGAAGAAAACTGTCTGAGGACTTAAGAACCAAAATTGTTGAAAAATATCAACAATCTCAAGGTTACAAGTCCATCTCCAGAGATCTTGATGTTTACTTTGTCCACAGTGCGCAACATAATCAAGACGTTTACAACCTATGGCACTGTAGCTAATCTCCCATGGACATGGAAGGCAGAGAAAAATTGATAAAAGGTTGCAACGCAGAATAGTCCGGATGGTGGATAAGCAGCCACAATCAAGGTGCATCAGTGTCAGTGCTAACTTTCCGTCGACCTTTGAATTAAATGAAACGCTATGGCAGGAGACCCAGGAGGACCCCACTGCTGACATAGAGACATTAAAAAACTAGTCTTAGACTGCAGTTTGCCAAAATGTACATGAGTAAGCCAAAATCCTTCTGGGAAAGCATCTTGTGCAGAGATGAGACCAGGATAAAACTTTTTGGTAAATCATTCTACTGTTTACTGAAAACAGAATGAGGCCTACAAAAAAAAACAAAGTACCTACAGTACAGTCAAAGATGTTTGCTTTGCTGCCTCTGGCACTGGGTGCCTTCACTGTGTGCAAGGCATCATTGAATCTGAAGATTGCAATGTAGTGCACAGTGTCAGAAAGCTGGGTTTGCGTCCTAGGTCATGGTTCTTCCAGCAGGACAATGACCCAAACATACTCAAGAAACACCCAGAAATGGATGGAAACAAAGCGCTGGAGAGTTCTGACGTGGCCAGCAATGTGTCTAGATCTAAATCCCATTGAACACTTCTGGAGAAATCTTAAAATTTCTGTTGGGAGAAGGCACCCTCAAATATGAGAGACATAGAGCAGTTTGCAAAAAAACGATGATCCAAAATTCCAGTTGAGAAGTGTAATAAGCTTTTTGGTGGTTATAGGAAGCGATTCATTGCAGTTATTTATCCCAAAGTCTGTGCAACCAAATATTAAGTTGAGGGTGCCAACAATTTTGTCCTGCCCATTTTTGGGGTTTTGTGTGAAGTTATGTCCAAATGTTTGTGTTGTTCAAATACACACAAAGGAAATGAACATATGTATAACAAAACATGTGTAATTGCAATAATTTTCTGGCAAAATTTCAAGGGTGTCAACACTTTCGGCCATTACTGTATAAACATTGTGCAGCACAGAGAATGAGGTATTGGAGAGCTGGAGAAAGCTGGGACAGCTTTGGAAGAAATATTGGAAGAAGGAGGAGTTCAGTTTTTTGTGCGCACTTCCAATGGCTGGTTCCCACACTGCTACAGTGCACAATCTTGAAGTAATAACTGTAACATACCTGGCGGCGTCCTTGCATAGTGGTCCATCTCCCACTGTGCAAGAGCACGCACTTGATCTCCTGTCCAGAATGTCTCTCTGGCTTCCCTCCATGCTGTCTGTTTGTGTCTGTTTCTGCTGCTTAAGGGCGGCGCCCGATCACTTCCTGCTTTTTGTACCTGCTGTGGGTCACACCCCTTGTGCGTCCTCAGCCTATTGCTGTCTGTCACCTGGTATATAACCCAGCTGCGGCAATCAATCCCGGCCTGAGCATTATGTTTCATTCAGTGTGTGCTTGCACTCTGAAGGTGCTAGGTCCCGTTCTGTGTTCTCTTGTCTGCCTATCCTGGAGGCTGTATTTCCAGGCCTGTCTGAACACGCTCCTAGCCTGTTCCTCCCGCCTTCTAGGGGCCGATTACCTAGACCCGCTCCTGTATCTTGTCTGTCCTGTCTGAACACGCTCCTTGCCTGTTCGTCCCGCCTCTCTGGGGGCCGTATTCCCAGACCCGCTCCTGTATCCCGCTGCAGTGTCGGTCTCCTCCGTACACTCAGTTCCAGTCTGAACTCTCTCCTATCCTTTACCTGTTTTGCCTCTATGTCTGTTCCTTTCCTTTTTCTGCAGAGTCTGAACTCGTACCTAACTCCTGCTTGTTGTCTCTGTACTCCCGTTTGTGAGTTTGTGGTCCACTCGCTACTTCACTGCAAGTACCCTGTGGGTATCTGGCTCTGCCTTTCCCTTCCTGTCTGTTCCGTGTGAACAGAGCCCTGTCCCCCCTGCTCTGCCTTGCTCACCGCTTCGGCGGTTCTAGCCTGCTCTGGCTCCTTTGCTCACCGCTCCGGCGGTTCTAGCCTGCTCTGACTCCTTTGCTCACCGCTCCGGCGGTTCTAGCCTGCTCTGACTCCTTTGCTCACCGCTCCGGCGGTTCTAGCCTGCTCTGACACCTTTGCTCACCGCTCCGGCGGTTCTAGCCTGCTCTGACTCCTTTGCTCACCGCTCCGGCGGTTCTAGCCTGCTCTGACTCTTTTGCTCACTGCTCCGGCAGTCTTGCTCCACTCTCGCTCACCGCTCCAGGCGGTCTCGTCCTGCTTTACTCTTGCTCGCTGCTCCGGCAGTCTCGCTCAGCTCTGACCCTTTGCTCACCGCTCCTGGCGGCCTCGTCCTGCTCTACTCTTGCTCACCGCTCCAGGCGGTCTTGTCCTGCCCTGTTCTCGCTCACCTCTCTGGGCGGCCTCACTCTGCTGTGTTTGTCCGCCACATCTGTGGTTCTGTTCCTGAGTCCCAGTGTGTACTGGGTCCTATCCCGCCTGTGTTCCTACCTGCTAGTGCCTCCCTGTCTGCACTCTAGCTGTGCTTGCCTGTACCCCTCTGCCTGTATTGTTCCTGAGTCCCAGTGTGTACTGGGTCCTATCCCGCCTGTGTTCCTACCTGCTAGTGCCTCCCTGTCTGCACTCTAGTTGTGCTTGCCTGTACCCCCCTGCCTGCATACCCGCCTGCCTGCATACCAGTCGTGCCTGCCTATACCCACCAGTCTGTGCACCAGCCTACCAGCCTGTTCCTGTATTCCCCTGTGTGGGTCAACAGCCGTGTCCGGGGTCTGTCCTGGAGTAGCACCTGGTCCCTCTGCTCGGTTACTCCTTGGTGCACTGGCGTCGTATGCCGTCGTGCGACCCTGGTCGGATCGGGTGAATACCTAGTTACGCCCCTCCAGGCATTCACTCTCCGGCACGGTCCAGTGGAATCACACGCACACGCCGCTCAGCCCGGGCGTGTGCATTACAATAACTATGGGATCCTCTAATTGAGAGAAGTTGAGGCTAAAGCAAAAGCATTCAAGTGAAAGCAGAGTTAAGGAGAGGATGGAGATGGCCTCCCTGTCTATAACAAAATGCTGATTACCAGGATGTCTAGAATCTGGTAATGGTGTCTGAAAGTTCAGTTCAGGTAGAGGCAAAAGAGAAAACACCAGCCTTTAGGCAAACAGCTGCCAAAAGACTTGATTACGTCCAGAAGCCACCTAGTAACACAACAGCAAACACTCAGTTGAGGCCATGTAGTTCCTCTGAAGCAAAGTACTGCTCCTGTCTGTCACAGTTCATAAGACTGGGTGGAAAGAGTTCTACATCACTTTACTAGCGCTAGCGATAGAGCACTATTAGCTCAGTTTCCAGGACCCGTTGAAGCGCACACCACGAGAAACGGCTGTCGTCCGCTCATTTGTGCTCTATCCCTCTCTACAAGTTTTTTATGTCTTAAATAAAGACTGTGAATTTTGAAGAACCAATGAGTGCTCCTTCCATTCCTCTTTAGCACTATTAGCTAAATGTTCTGCCATATTGATCAAAGATTCCATGTGAAATAGTACATGGGCAGTACGTGAATTCTATGCAGTGCTGAGTGCTGTGCAGAGGTGGAAAGGACGTGGTGGGGAACGGTAAGCGCTCCATGGAGGAGTTGAAGATTACGTTTCTATTTTTTGACAATTATTGTAAATGGGAGGGAGAGAAGGAGGGATGGGGCAGGGTGTTACTGTGAGAGCACATTATGGGGCACTGGTGGAAATTGTGAAGGGGATCACAGTAGAGCAAAGGGCTGTGTGTGTTGAGTGTATATTATGGAGAGGGGTAGTGTGGAAGGGATATAATACAGAGGGGCAGTGAGGAGGGAATAATATGGAGAAGGGCAGTGTAGGGGTGATGTCATACAAGGGAGAAGTGTGGGGGTAATTATACAGAGGGGCAATGTGGAGGGATATTATAAAGAGTGGCAGTGTGGGGGGATATTATATAGAGAAGCAGTGTAGGGTGAATATTATGGAGAATGGCAGTGTGGGGGATATTATAGAGAGGGGCAGTGTGGGGGATATTTTTTGCAAGAAGCACAGGGAAGAGCAAATATTTATTCAGGAGCACAACATGGGAGATATTTTTATTTATGGAACAGTACACTGTGTATACTGTGTACCCTTAAAAATAAAACCAGAAAAGAGGGAAGTCTGGAGAGGTGAGCTCTGGGCATGAGATCTTATCGTGGCATCTGTACTACTTGGAGACATAAGGGATGGGAACGACTTCAATCAGAGAAGATTTCACCTATAAGGTATCTACAGTACAGACCAAAAGTTTGGACACACCTTCTCATTTAATAATTTTTCTGTATTTTCATGACTGTGAAAATTGTACATTCACACTGAAGGCATCAAAACTATGAATTTTTGCTGCTTTTTTCTTGCCATAATACAAATTCTAACAGTCTATTCAGTAGGACTATCAGCTGTGTATCCACCAGACTTCTGCACAACACAACTGATGGTCCCAACCCCATTTATAAGGCAAGAAATCCCACTTATTAAACCTGACAGGGCACACCTGTGAAGTGAAAACCATTTCCGGTGACTACCTCTTGAAGCTCATCAAGAGAATGCCAAGAGTGTGCAAAGCAGTCATCAAAGCAAAAGGTAGCTACTTTGAAGAACCTAGAATATAAGACATATTTTCAGTTGTTTCACACTTTTTTGTTAAGTATATTATTCCACATGTGTTAATTCATAGTTTTTGATGCCTTCAGTTTCAATGTACAATTTTCATAGCCATGAAAATACAGAAAAATCATTAAATGAGAAGGTGTGTCCAAACTTTTGGTCTGTACTATATATGTAAATGATTATTTGTGATATTGCCTGTGTTTCATCAGTGCTGTGGATACTGTATGGTCTGATGATGGCTGGTAACAGCAACTTCCAGCATCTCCTTACCATTGTTAAAGATATACTGAGAGTTATAGGTTCATTTGATACAAGTATACTGTATATGCTATAAATTATAAGGATAAGTTTGATGCTGCATTCATGTACTAATAGTGTTTCTGACACTGCATTCATGTACTGATTGTAGTTATGGCGCCTTATTCGTGTACTGACGGTAGTTCTGGTGCTGCATTCTTCTGACGGTGGTTCTGATCTTGTACACATGTAGAAATCTATAATGTTCTTTATGGCTATGTTAAAGCTGAAAAATCCTCAAAAATCAATTTCTGACTCAAAACTCAGAGTACGTTAGGGCATGTTTATACTGAGATTTTGGAGTAGCAACTTGGCAGAAGCTCTCCAAATCCTTCTCAAATACTAAAAATATGGTTGTGGTGATGTATTCATGTAAGTACCTCTTTAAAAATGTTTGTGGCCCTTTAGATTGTCATACTGAACCAATGTGCGTCTTGGACCAAAAAATGTTGTGCACTCCTGACAGATCACAAATGTAAAGAAGCAAAAAGGAAAATTACATTTTTTTACTTACTGTCAAGTAACATTTAAAATAGCCACATTGTCCACAAAAATGGAGGTTGACTATAAATTTGTCCAGATGGAATACAAAGTGTATCCAACGGGATGTAAATTCAATGGGTAAAAAATAAAGTCTCAATAATGGACAGCTGTGTTTTTCAGGCAACACCTAATGAAGATGTCGGTGTGGCGTTGAAACAGGTACCATGGACTTTATTCCACTAATATCTCACCTTTTTACCCCTTTTTTTAAATTCTTTTAGTAATATTTTATTAAGAAAATACTTAATATTACACTATGAAAACCATCATGGCTTCCCCAACCAGTAGTGACCAAAGCCCAGTATTTTTCTCCGGACTTTATTTTAACTATTTAGTTGAGTGTCCAGACATCTCAAACGCTCCTGAGTGGCTTCTGCTGCTGGTTCCCATTGTACTAAGACCTACATCATACACTGACCCCTGTGTTTTGACTGCTCGAAGCACAATTCCCTATGGTGACCGGCTTTGGTAGATTGGCACTAGCCTGGGGTTAAACACTCAACTTAAAGTTATTGTGCTCGGAGGTGACACATTTCTTTTTTTATATATCTTAACCCATCTTATGTTTGCCGTTGAACTCCTTTGTGAAAATTTTTTTTTTTAAATCATAGGGTAAAATTTTTATTGCATCATCCTCTTTAAATCTTCTCATCAAATTTCAATTACTGGTATTGCTGTACATAAATATACCAACATTGCAGGCTAAATCACGTCTCACCACACCTTCATGTCAAAGAATAGTAATCCATTGTTTCACTTATAAGACATCCAAACAAGAGGTGGCTGACTCTCTGGTTTATTATTTTATTGCAATGGAACTTGTTTATGAGATTACTTTAATTCATCAGTTCCTTATAGTACTAAAGGGTTAATGTGAAGTTTCATTTTCAGCATTTTATTTTCATGCATTATATTGATGGTAAGATACATGACAGATATTTTTTTTTAAAGTGAACCAAATTCCTTTCCCTAATTTTTATTGGCTCAAAGGTTGTGAGTAGTGTTGATCGAGCACTGAAATGTTCAAGTGCTCGGTACTCTAATCAAGCACGTCAAGCATTTTTCTGGAAGACTGAAAAATTCTCTCACTGTCTCTCTCTGCGCCCGGCTCAGATAATTTACATATGGGAATCCGAGCACTTGAGCATCACGCAATACGCGGCACCGCTCGCTACTCAATCAACCACCCTGATGCTCGATCGAGCAATGCTGAGCACGCTCGCCCATCACTAGTTGTGAGGCAATAAGGAGAGAGACAAGAGGGAGTGTCACTTCTTCAGGTCACAGGTGAGGATGTTACCTTTAGCAGCCATTCAAACCCATTTGTGTCAAATTCTGTGCATGTTATCAGGCCAAAATCCCCAGGGTATGTGAACTTTTGATCAGGGTCATTTGGATGTTTTTGGTTGTCATTAAGATTTAAAAAGAGAAAACACAGTAGTTTGACAATAAATGGCTTCACCCAACCAATAACCATGAGTGGAGAAAAAGTTTTTTTGTTATCATTCATATTCTCTGAAACAAGGTCAAGAAAGGAAAAATTCTGCGAGGGTATGTAAACTTTTGAGCATAACTGTATATACTGTATATATACATATGTGGCGCCCTGCTGTGCACTGGTGCCACAGAACCCGGAAGGGTGCATGGATGGACTTCTCCACAAGAGGCCCTCACACATTCACACACCTCCACCCTACCACCTCAGACCACCAGAGGGAGCCCGTTCAGGATATATATAGGGAGGGTGGAGCCAGGCAGCTCAGTTTTAGTGTTTAGTCTGAAGTGAGTTCTGATGGTTCCTACTCAGACACAGAGAGGGACAGAGCTCAGAGTTGAGCAGAGAGCATGCTGATGCTCAGAGAGCAGCGAAGAGGCAGCACGCTGGCTGCTGTGCTTAGGCGAGCCAAGGCCTACAGCACGAGTGAGGGCCCTGAGTGTGGCCGAAGGCGAGAGGAGAAGGAAGAAGTAGCAAGGGGGCAGAGGAGCATACCAGGCTCACCCCGAGATATATACCGGACACCGGGTCCGCGCCTACAGGGACCCTTTACACCCAGTAGGGACCACCGGAACCCCTGGAGGACTACAGGTCTCAGGTTTACCAAACGCTGACTACAGTACCAGGGCTAGGAGTCACGGAGGCCCCAGCAACCAGGGAGAGTGATCTCCAAGAGAAGGCCCTACCACCAGATCAGCAGGTGTAAGGGAGAGAGAGACAGTAACCAAGCTAGGCCTAGTTCCAGGCAGGCCAGAAGCTTAACGAGTAAAACCACGGATCAGGAGGCCCTATACCCGCTAACTGGGGAGAGTCCAAAAGTGCGCCCTTCGTCCGAAGTACCCTGGACTGTGCCTGCATCATCACCAGTAAAGGTACTGAAGCTTACCCCCGTGTGAGTGTCCGTCTTTCTTCCGGGACCGTCCTGCCGTCTCTCCCCCGCAACCACCATCTACCCCTACACTGCCCTGGAGCTAGCTCTACCTGTGGAGAGCCACACTATCCCTGCTGCCGTAACACCAGCTCCAGAGGATTGCTCCGCAGCGGCGGCACCCTTTTGCCGCATTCCACAGGTGGCATCACAAACTTTCCAAATCCCCTATAAATATTCCATTTTTACTGACTGCCCTGGGTCACCGACCGGGCCAGCCACCATGATATCCCCCACCGGCATACACAAAGGCCCGGCTGCCGAGTACCCCACGGCCCAGGGGGCGCGTCACATATATACATATATATATATATATATATATATATATATATATACACACTGCTCAAAAAAAATAAAGGGAACACTTAAACACCAGAATATAACTCCAAGTAAATCAAGCTTCTGTGAAATCAAACTGTCCACTTAGGAAGCAACACTGATTGACAATCAATTTCACATGCTGTTGTGCAAATGGAATAGACAATAGATGGAAATTTTTGGCAGTTATCAAGACACCCTCAATAAAGGAGTGATACTGCAGGTGGGGACCACAGACCACATCTCAGTACCAATGCTTTCTGGCTGATGTTTTGGTCACTTTTGAATGTTGGTTGTGTTTTCACACTCGTGGTAGCATGAGACGGACTCTACAACCCACAGAAGGTGCTCAGGTAGTGCAGCTCATCCAGGATAGCACATCAATGCGAGCTGTGGCAAGAAGGTTTGCTGTGTCTGTCTGCGTAGTGTCCAGAGGCTGGAGGCGCTACCAGGAGATAGGCCAGTACACCAGGAGACGTGGAGGGGGCCATAGGAGGGCAACAACCCAGCAGCAGGACCACTATCTCCACCTTTGTGCAAGGAGGAACAGGAGGAGCACTGTCAGAGCCCTGCAAAATTACCTCCAGCAGTCCACAAATGTGCATGTGTCTGCACAAACGGTTAGAAACCGACTCCATGAGGGTGGTATGAGGGCCCGAAGTCCACAGATGGGGGTTGTGCTCACATCCCAACACCATGCAGGACGCTTGGCATTTGCCACAGAACACCAGGATTGTCAAAGTCACCACTGGCGCCCTGTGCTCTTTACAGATGAAAGCAGTTTCACACTGAGCACATGTGAAAGACGTGACAGAGTCTGGAGACGCCGTGGAGAGTGATCTGCTGCCTGCAACATCCTTCAGCATGACCGGTTTGGCAGTGGGTCAGTAATGGTGTGGGGTGGCATTTCTTCGGAGGGCCACACAGCCCTCCATGTGCTCGCCAGAGGTAGCCTGACTGCCATTAGGTACCGAGATGAGATCCTCACACCCCTTGTGAGGCCATTTGCTGGTGCGGTTGGCCTATTCTTTTTTGCTATTACATTGTCCGCTTGTCACCTAGGCATTACTGCACTTTACTTGCATCTATGCAATAATGCAGCTTATCGATCCTAAAATATACTTATAGAGACCTTCATCTTATCAAAACTATACTCTACTTATCTACAGGTGCATCTCACTAAATTAGAATATCATCAAAAAGTTAATTTATTTCAGTCCTTCAATACAAAAAGTGAAAATCCTATATTATATAGAGTCACTACAAACATAGTGATCTATTTCAATTGTTTATTTCTGTTAATATTGATGATTATGGCTTACAGCTAGTGATGAGCGAGTATGTTCGGTTAACCCTTTCGGCGAGTATACTCGTGCGAGTACCGAGTATCTTCAGCGTACTGGGTGATATGTTTGAATCACTCCCGTGCATGATTTGCGACTGTTTGACAGCTTTAATACATGTGAGGAATGTGAAAGAAACAAGCATTCCTCACATGTATTAAAGCTGTCAAACAGTCGCAAATCATGCACATGGGAGTGATTTAAACACATGACCGAGTACGCTGAAGATACTCGGTACTCGCACGAGTGTACTCGCCGAAAGGGTTAACCGAACATACTCACTCATCACTACTTACAGCCAGTGAAAACACAAAAGTCATTATCTCAGTAAATTTGAATAATTAGCAAAAAAACACCTGCAAAGGCTTCCTAAGTGTTTAAAAAGGTCCCTTAGTCTGTTTCAGTAGGCTCCACAATCATGGGAAAGACTGCTGACTTGACAGATGTCCAGAAGGCATTCATTGACACACTAAGTAAATGCAAAGTAAAATTTGCATTTCATTTGGAAATCAAGGTCCCAAAGTCTGGAGGAAGAGTGGAAAGGGACACAATCCAAGCTGCTTGAGGTCTAGTGTGAAGTTTCCACAATCAGTGATGGTTTTGTGAGCCATATCATCCGCTGGTGTAGGTCCACTGTGTTTTATCAAGACCAAAGTCAGAGCAGCCGTCCAGCAGGAAATTTTACAGCTCTTCATGCTTCCCTCTACCGACAAGCTTTTTGGGGATGGAAATTTCATTGTCCAGCAGGACTTGGCACCTGTCCACACTGCCAAAAGTACCAATACCTGGTTTAAAAACAAGTATCACTGTGCTTGATTGGCCAGCAAGCTCGTCTGACCTTAACCCCATAGAGAATCTATGGGGTATTGTCAAGAGGAAGATGAGAGACACCAGACCCAACAATGCAGACAAGCTGAAGGCTGCTATCAAAGCAACCTGGGCTTCAATAACACCTCAGCAGTGCCACAGGCTGATCGCCTCCATGCCACGCCGCATTGATGCAGTAATTGATGCAAAAGGAGCCCCGACCAAGTATTGAGTGCATATACTGAACATACATTTCAGTAGGCCAACATTTTGGATTTTAAAAACATTTTCAAGCTGTTGTTATAAAGTATTCTAATTTACTGAGATACTGACTTTTCTGTTTTCATTGGCTATAAGCCATAATCATCAACATTAACAGAAATAAACACTTGAAATAGATCACTCTATTTGTATTGACTCTGTATAATATAGAGTTTTTTGCATTGAAGAACTGAAATAATTAACACTCTAATTTAGTGAGATGCACCTGTGTGTATATAAACATATATACAGTATATGTGTGTATGTATATGTCATAGAATCATAGAATCATAGAATGGTAGAGTTGGAAGGGACCTCCTGGGTCATCTGGTCCAACCCCCTGCTCAAAGCAGGATTCACTAAATCATCTCAGACAGATGTCTGTCCAGCCTCTGTTTGAAGACGTCCATTGAAGGGGAACTCACCACCTCTCGTGGCAGCCTGTTCCACTCATTAATCACCCTAACTGTCAAAAAGTTTTTTCTAATATCTAATCTGTGTCTCCTCCCATTTAGTTTCATCCCATTGCTTCTAGTCTTTCCTTGTGCAAATGAGAATAAAGATGATCCTTCTACAATGTGACAGCCCTTGACATATTTGTAGACAGCTATTAAGTCTCCTCTCAGTCTTCTTTTTTGCAAGCTAAACATTCCCAAATCCTGCAACCGTTCCTCATAGGACATGGTTTGCAGACCAGTCACCATTCTGGTCGCTCTTCTCTGAACTTGCTCCAGTTTGTCTATGTCTTTTTTAAAATGTGGTGCTCAAAACTGTACACAGTATTCCAGATGAGGTCTGACCAAAGAGGAGTAAAGACCAATAATGACTTCACGTGATCTAGACTGTATGCTTCTGTTAATACATCCCAGAATTGTATTTGCCTTTTTTGCTGCTGCATCACACTGTTGACTCATGTTCAGTCTATGATCTATTAGTATACCTAAGTCTTTTTCACATGTACTGTTGTTTAGCTCTATTCCTCCCATTCTGTATATGCTTTTTTCATTTTTATTGCCCAGATGTAGTACTTTGCATTTTTCCCTGTTAAAAACCATTCTGTTGGTTGCTGCCCACTGCTCCAGTTCATTTAGGTCTTTTTGAATCCTCTCTCTCTCTTCTCCAGTATTAGCTATCCCTCCTAGCTTTGTGTCATCAGCAAATTTAATCAGTTTACCCTCAATTCCTTCATCTAAATCATTGATAAAGATGTTGAACAATACAGGTCCCAGGACGGAGCCCTGTGGTACCCCACTTGAGACATTCATCCAGCTGGATGTGAAGCCATTTACAATCACCCTTTGAGTCCGATCACTAAGCCAGTTATGAATCCACCTAACAGTTGCCTGGTCCATTGCATACTTGGTCATTTTTTCAATAAGGATGGTGTGAGATACTTTGTCAAATGCTTTGCTGAAGTCAAGATATACTATATCTACAGCATTTCCCTGATCCACCCAGTCAGTGATTCTGTCATAGAAGGAAATTAAGTTAGTCTGACATGACTTTTTAGTTATAAACCCATGCTGACTCTGGTTAATCACTTCATTCTTATCCAGGTACTTACATACATGTTGTTTAATAATTTGTTCAAAGATCTTTCCTGGTATAGAAGTCAGACTCACCGGCCTATAGTTCCCTGGGTCCACCTTCTTCCCCTTTTTGAAGATAGGAACAACATTTGCTCTTCTCCAGTCTTCTGGGACTTCTCCTGTTCTCCAAGAATTTTCAAAGATTATGGAGAGTGGTTCTAAAATTTCTTCTACGATCTCCTTCAGTACTCTGGGGTGTAATTCATCTGGACCTGGAGACTTGAACTCATTTATGTTAGCTAAATATTCCCTCACAATCTTTCTGTTTACAGATAACTTGGATTCTTCTATTCCTTTAAAAGGACAGTGAAGATCAGTTGATGTTACATTTTCTTTCTGAGAGAAAACAGATGCAAAATAGGAATTAAAAAGTTTGGCCTTCTCAACATCCTCTCTTACCATTTCTCCATTTTCATCCTGTAAAAATCCTATAGCATCTTTGACTTTTCTTTTACTTTTGACATACCCCCAAAATCCTTTTTTATTGCTTTTGACATCTCTTGCAAGCCTTAATTCATTGTCAGCTTTAGCTAACCTGATACATGCCCTGCAGGATCTGCAGACTGCATTATAATCTTCTTTAGATATGCCTCCCTCTTTCCATTTAATAAACATTTCTTTCTTTCTTTTTAGCATGTGTTTAAGTTCTGTGTTCATCCATCCTGGTTTCCTTAAATGCTTCCCATTCTTCCTACTTTTCGGGATTGTTAACGATTGTGCTTTGAGAATCTCATTTTTAAAAATTTCCCATCCTTCCTGGACATTTTTGTCCTTAAGGACATCCAGCCATTGGATCCCTCCTATTCTCTTTCTGAGTCTCTTAAAATCTGCCTTTCTAAAATCTAACCTTGAAGTTTGAGTCTTCACATGTCTTCCTCCTCTAGTTATCCAAAATTCTATAATAGCATGATCGCTGCCTCCTAGGGTCCCAGCCACTTTTACCTCCTCAACCATTTCCTCCTTGTTTATAAGGATTAGATCCAAAGTAGCAGATCCCCTTGTTTTCTCCCCTACCTTTTGGAAGATAAAGTTGTCAGCAAGAGAGGATAAGAATTTGCTTGACCTGTTAGTTTTACTTGAGAGAGATTCCCAACAAATGTCTGGATAGTTGAAATCTCCCATGACCACTACGTCATATTTTTTTGAGAACTTAGTCATTTGATACATAAAGAGTTCATCCATATCTTCAGCTTGCCCAGGTGGCCTGTAGTAAATGCCTACAATGGTGTCCTTTCCGTTGTTCTCTCCTTGTATTCTTACCCAAACAGTTTCCACAGAACTCCCAGTCTCTGAAGCTTCAATCTCTGTGCAGATATACGCTTTTCTAACATACAATGCGACACCTCCTCCTCGTTTATCAAGTCTGTTTCTTGCAAATAAGTTGTATCCTTTTAGCCTTTTATTCCAATCATGTGTATCGTCCCACCAAGTTTCAGTGATTCCAATGACATCATATTTCTTTTCCTGCGTTAGTAGTTCTAATTCTCCTTGTTTGTTGCCCATGCTTTGTGCATTTGTATAAAAACATTTTAGTTTGTGATTGGTTTCTCTTCCTCCCATATTTTTATTATTTAAATTGTTTTGTCTTTGTTCTTCCTTTCCACTTCCAGTAGCAGAGATCTCAATAGTATTTGTCAGCTGTATGGCTTTTTCTGGCCTTTTGCTTCCCTTCCCACATTGTTCTAGTTTAAAGCTCTCCTGATGAGTGCAGCAAGGCAATTTCCAAATACATGTTTTCCAGTCTTCGTAAGGTGCACCCCATCTCTAGCAAGTAGTCCATCGTATAGGTAATTCATTCCGTGATCCAGAAATCCAAATCCTTGTTGACGGCACCATCGACGTAGCCAGTTGTTCACCTGTAGAATCTTATTCCACCTCATTGTTCCATGGCCATCCACTGGGAGGATGGATGAGAAGACCACCTGCGCTCCCAATTCTTTCACTTTCTTGCCCAAGTCTTCAAAGTCACTGCAGATGGTTTCCAGGTCCTTTCTTGCGGTGTCATTTGTCCCCACATGTATTAGCAGGAATGGGTAGTGATCTGTAGGTCTGAAGAGTCTTGATATCCTGTCAGACACATCTTTAATTTTTGCTCCTGGAAGACAGCACATTTCTCTTGAGGTTATGTCTGGTCTGCAGATAGCAGCCTCTGTTCCTCTTAACAGGGAATCCCCCATGACCACCACTCTCCGTTTTTTCTTCACAACATTCTTCTTTCTCCATCCAGGAGGATTCTGAGGGCTTACAAGGTTATTCATTGCTGGCAACGTCTTATCTTGCTGTATTTCTTCATGGTTCTCCTGCGAGAGAGCCTGGTACTGGTTCCTGAGCAGTATAGGTGCTGACTGCCTCTCTATCCTCCTGCTTCTCTGGGTCACATGCTTCCATTCCTCTGTTTCCTCAGGTGCAGTTCAAATTTCTTCTCTTTCTGAATCATGAAGAGATAATTCTGCTCTGTCTAAGAACTCTTCACCTTCCTTAATGATTTTCAAGGTAGTTAACCTCTCTTCTAGATTTCGCAACTTTTCCTCCAACAGGGACACAAGCTTGCATTTCTGGCATGTGAAGTTTGGCTTTTCCACTGGCAAGTCTGTGAACATGTAGCAGGATATGCAGCTCACCAAATGGCTCCTGGACTCTTCCATGTTCTTACTGTTAATGTTCTGAAAACAGTGAAAAAAGCTTAAAAAAAAAGCTTCAAAATGCGCGCGCCGGCAGGCGCGCGGTTTACCGATGTCCTCTTTTCAGCTCCAACAGCCAAAATCCAGTGTTCTTTGAGCTCACGGAGACTCTTCACTTACCCCAAAATGCAGTGGGAATATGCAAATTATCTCCTCAGGACTCCTCCCCTGGTTTACCGATGTCCTCTTTTCAGCTCCAACAGCCAAAATCCAGTGTTCTTTGAGCTCACGGAGACTCTTCACTTACCCCAAAATGCAGTGGGAATATGCAAATTATCTCCTCAGGACTCCTCCCCTGGTTTACCGATGTCCTCTTTTCAGCTCCAACAGCCAAAATCCAGTGTTCTTTGAGCTCACGGAGACTCTTCACTTACCCCAAAATGCAGTGGGAATATGCAAATTATCTCCTCAGGACTCCTCCCCTGGTTTACCGATGTCCTCTTTTCAGCTCCAACAGCCAAAATCCAGTGTTCTTTGAGCTCACGGAGACTCTTCACTTACCCCAAAATGCAGTGGGAATATGCAAATTATCTCCTCAGGACTCCTCCCCTGGTTTACCGATGTCCTCTTTTCAGCTCCAACAGCCAAAATTCAGTGTTCTTTGAGCTCACGGAGACTGTTCACTTACCCCAAAATGCAGTGGGAATATGCAAATTATCTCCTCAGGACTCCTCCCCTGGTTTACCGATGTCCTCTTTTCAGCTCCAACAGCCAAAATCCAGTGTTCTTTGAGCTCACGGAGACTCTTCACTTACCCCAAAATGCAGTGGGAATATGCAAATTATCTCCTCAGGACTCCTCCCCTGGTTTACCGATGTCCTCTTTTCAGCTCCAACAGCCAAAATCCAGTGTTCTTTGAGCTCACGGAGACTCTTCACTTACCCCAAAATGCTGTGGGAATATGCAAATTATCTCCTCAGGACTCCTCCCCTGGTTTACCGATGTCCTCTTTTCAGCTCCAACAGCCAAAATCCAGTGTTCTTTGAGCTCACGGAGACTCTTCACTTACCCCAAAATGCAGTGGGAATATGCAAATTATCTCCTCAGGACTCCTCCCCTGGTTTACCGATGTCCTCTTTTCAGCTCCAACAGCCAAAATCCAGTGTTCTTTGAGCTCACGGAGACTCTTCACTTACCCCAAAATGCAGTGGGAATATGCAAATTATCTCCTCAGGACTCCTCCCCTGGTTTACCGATGTCCTCTTTTCAGCTCCAACAGCCAAAATCCAGTGTTCTTTGAGCTCACGGAGACTCTTCACTTACCCCAAAATGCAGTGGGAATATGCAAATTATCTCCTCAGGACTCCTCCCCTGGTTTACCGATGTCCTCTTTTCAGCTCCAACAGCCAAAATCCAGTGTTCTTTGAGCTCACGGAGACTCTTCACTTACCCCAAAATGCAGTGGGAATATGCAAATTATCTCCTCAGGACTCCTCCCCTGGTTTACCGATGTCCTCTTTTCAGCTCCAACAGCCAAAATCCAGTGTTCTTTGAGCTCACGGAGACTCTTCACTTACCCCAAAATGCAGTGGGAATATGCAAATTATCTCCTCAGGACTCTTCCCCTGGTTTACCGATGTCCTCTTTTCAGCTCCAACAGCCAAAATCCAGTGTTCTTTGAGCTCACGGAGACTCTTCACTTACCCCAAAATGCAGTGGGAATATGCAAATTATCTCCTCAGGACTCCTCCCCTGGTTTACCGATGTCCTCTTTTCAGCTCCAACAGCCAAAATCCAGTGTTCTTTGAGCTCACGGAGACTCTTCACTTACCCCAAAATGCAGTGGGAATATGCAAATTATCTCCTCAGGACTCCTCCCCTGGTTTACCGATGTCCTCTTTTCAGCTCCAACAGCCAAAATCCAGTGTTCTTTGAGCTCACGGAGACTCTTCACTTACCCCAAAATGCAGTGGGAATATGCAAATTATCTCCTCAGGACTCCTCCCCTGGTTTACCGATGTCCTCTTTTCAGCTCCAACAGCCAAAATCCAGTGTTCTTTGAGCTCACGGAGACTCTTCACTTACCCCAAAATGCAGTGGGAATATGCAAATTATCTCCTCAGGACTCCTCCCCTGGTTTACCGATGTCCTCTTTTCAGCTCCAACAGCCAAAATCCAGTGTTCTTTGAGCTCACGGAGACTCTTCACTTACCCCAAAATGCAGTGGGAATATGCAAATTATCTCCTCAGGACTCCTCCCCTGGTTTACCGATGTCCTCTTTTCAGCTCCAACAGCCAAAATCCAGTGTTCTTTGAGCTCACGGAGACTCTTCACTTACCCCAAAATGCAGTGGGAATATGCAAATTATCTCCTCAGGACTCCTCCCCTGGTTTACCGATGTCCTCTTTTCAGCTCCAACAGCCAAAATTCAGTGTTCTTTGAGCTCACGGAGACTGTTCACTTACCCCAAAATGCAGTGGGAATATGCAAATTATCTCCTCAGGACTCCTCCCC